>NC_067157.1:23172442-23772442 GCF_903995435.1 Acomys russatus | reverse complement strand
TCTTGTCCATTTGGAGACTGGGTTGCCTATATATGTGTGTATGTATGTATACATATACATATATATATATATATATATATATGTATATGTATATATATATATATATATATATATATATATATATATATACATATATATATATATATATACATTTTTAAAAAAAATTCCTGCTGCAGACCTAACCTAATTTCCAACTGATAATAGACATGGATTCCCAGAAGTGTTTTAAGCCTCCTGATAGTAACGTCCTAATTTCCTTTCCTGGTAAACGTTTTAAATAAGATTTTTGCACCAAAGGAAATTAACCTTTAAATTAATCGTAATTATAAAATGCCATCGCTGATTTTTGTCTCCAGCCTAATTACTTTCTATTATTTAAATGCAGCGTACCTCCTGTGAACTTCAAGTTTGTTTCTCTTTCACTCCTGACCACACATGTACTGGCCTCTTGTAGCAGAGGCCACCTGGGGCATTCCTTGCCACTGAGGCCTTCTTTAAGCGTCAGCTGGGGGGTCCAGGGCTTACCTCTAAGCCCTTGACAAAGCATTCTTTTCACCGCCCACACTCAAGGCGGCTCTGCTCTGTTGTTTTCATTCCACGCATCTGTTAGTGGGTCTTCTGAGATGCAGTGTGTCCCAGTCCTTCTGTCAAGAAGGAGATTTCTAAGCTCATCCTCCTGTTTCTCTTCCACACCACTTCTGAAACAAAAGCTCAGCTGGATGCAGTGTAGTGGCCACTAGCCAACATCATTTACCAGAGGACTGGCTGTCAAGACCGTCTCATCAGGCCTCTGGTCCAGAGGGCCTTTCCCGAGCTAGCCCTTTGGCTTGCTGCCATTTGTTGTTTGGAATTGGGACTAAGGTATCCAAGCAACTTTATTTTACAAACATGTACATAAAAATTAGGGTGCCAAGGGTCTATTTTATTTTGCAACTTGATTCTTTTTTCCTGTGCCATTTTTAAATGTGAGGTAATAAGCACAGAGCAGTTACCACAGGTGGACTAGGGTTCACATTATTGAAAGGTACAAAATGATCAAATGGAAGATCTTTTTTCAAGTTATTTTCATAATGCTACTGTTCTTCTCTTTCCATTCATATGCTCTGACATTCTTCTCCGTGGATGCTGATTAAAACAATTGCCCTATTCTGTGTCTACTAGTTAATTTAGGTTCCTGGTGCCAACAGTATTTTCTGCAGGAAATACTTCTTTTGTATGCCTAGGATAAAAATCTCTGCTTATCTGAATGCTGTTGCCTCTATATTGATTCTTTAGAAGCCAAGGCTTCACAGAAAATGAATCATTTTTTCCCCTCATATTTTTGACTAGGAAAGATTAGATTTACATAAAGACGAATGTACCGTGGGTGTCTGTGTGTGTTCATATGAATAAGAAGCCATTTAGTATTATAGAGTAGATAAAATGAGAAAGAGGAGAAAACAAGAAATGATTGTTGAAGAATCAGCTTCCACTTTTTATTTGAAAAATCTAAATTCAGAGATAGAGCGGGTGCTTTTCTCTTAAGTGACCACAGGAGGGAGCAAAGCGAGAACCAGAGATGAGACCAGTGGTAGCCAATTTTGAGGCAATGTAAAGAGGCGTGTTTTACTGCTAGAGACCAAGGCTGTCAGCAAAATGAATTCTCATGTGACTCATAGGTGGCAGAGCATATTCGTTTGTCTCACACATTGATCTCGCACATACTCAGTCTTTTTATTTTTACATATGACAAAATCCTCACCCTTACTTTGAAAATGACAAAAGGTGCTTTATTATACCCAGTGTTTCCACTACTTAGAATCAACTGGTCCAAGGAGATGTCACATTTCTGTGTTGTCTTCCATATATTCCATGTAATGTTTGTGGAAAGCCAATTGGTTAACTCCTTCTTTCTTAAAAATATATTGGATCTTCCTCCAGGTTGGGAATGGTGTGTGTGTGTGTGTGTGTGTGTGTGTGTGTGTTCCAGGTGATAAAAATTCAGTGGAGAATGAGACATACCTTCCTGGGTCTTGACAGCATCCCCAACACTCTTTTATCCAGAGCTTTAATGTATTAGATTATGGAAGTTCAGTGATTTAATCTTTAGAGGTTTATAAAATTTATGTGTTGAAATAGAGCAATAGCCATTTTTCTTATCACTTCAAAGTTTAAAGAAACCATCACTTTAAGTGGTGGTGACACACGTCTTTAGTTCCAGCACTTGGGAGGCAAAGGCAGGCAGATCTCTGAGTTTGAGCCTAGCTTGGTCTAAGGAGTAAGGACAGCCTGGCTATGCAGAGAAACCCTGTCTGAATGTGTGTTGCCCCCCTCCCCCTCTCAAAGAAAGTAAATCTCAGGCAGAATGAACAGATCTTAAATAAAATACAAAGTTTCTGTGGCTTGGGAGGGTGGAAAGGGAGGAAGGCGACATCTTTCGCTGTGACTGCACTATAACTCTGCAGAGCACAGCTACATGTTAATGGCATTCCATGCCTGGACCTTTAGCATTTAAGGACAAGGTTATTTCCCTTGGCAATCTTTAAATCCATAAGATCATTATTGTTACAAACAGATGATCAATTGATAATGTATAAACTATCTATCTTTCCTTTTATTGTTTATGACTCTCTGTAAATAAGACAGGCAACCTCGCCTGCCCATCAGGCACACAGTATGCTGTGCTTTTCTCTGAACTTGTGGGTTATGTTGGAGGGTGATTTAAAATAACACGAAACCTCAGGTTACCAAACACAGTGTTTAGAATCATCTGAACAGCCGCATTGCAAGCTTGATGGATGACTGACAGTAGGACAAGAAGGGAGGGAGGGACAGAAAGAGAAAAGAAAGGACAGAATGGAAACCAGGGAACGCTTGATATGCCAGAACCGTGACTGGAGCTCAGAACCCAGTTATAGGGTCATGGTGATTTTCTCTCCTCTTACTGTTTCATTTGTACTTTTTGTAATTTCTGCAGCAAACCTTTATTCTTTCACAAGCAAGGTTAAGCATTATGTTTTAAGGGCGGAATTCATCTCCATGTGCATCCTCTGCATAGTAGGTGACTGGCTTCAAGGAGCTGCATTCGAGCCGGATGGTCCTGGCTATCCAGAGACATGCTCAAAACACACAGAGTGTAGTTTGATAAATAGTGAAGGCCAGCAGGCTTTAGAAGAAAAATCAAACAAAAATAATAGAAGGGTATTATCCTGAAAGCAGCGAATAATTTTCTATGGTTGTCTTTTTTAAAAGAAAGATTCTATAAATCGATTGTGACTTTTATCCCTAGGCCCCCTGGCTTCTAAGTATTCAGGACAGGTTTTTATTCATTTGCATTTAGTTGGTGGGCATATGTGTGTGTGTAACTCCAAATTTAAATAGTTAGGATTCATTTTTCCAACATTGCTTTCAGAATAAGTCCTTTAGGCTATGACATCTTTTCCCCAGGTGATTTCCATATTGATAACATTTGGAAATACATTGCGTCTCTATTAGACAAGGTGGCTACAGTCATACCTCAGGAGTCATGAGGATTCCAGGACCTTCCTGTGCACACAACAACTCTAAATGCCCAGGTACCCTAGCTAAAATGACAGGGTTTATATACAACCCACATACACCCTGCACTGTACACAGGGTCATCTCTAGATCATTCATCATTTTGAATACTCAATGCAGTGCCAGTGCTCTGTGCAATAAACAGTTGTTGTATCATAATATACTATTATGTTATACAATATAGATAGTATACTATTTGGGGACTTTTGACAAGGACAAAAAATCTGGACGTATTTTGTACAGATGCACAATTTCCCCTCCCCAAATGTTTTCTATCTGCCATTTTGAATCTACAAATAAAGGAACCCACAGATATAGAAAATGTACTTAGGAAAAGGTACTTAAAAATGAATGCATTTGGAAGAGACCAACATTTAGTTGTACTTGGTTCTACTGAAAACACTTTAAAAAGGAAACAGTAATGAAAAATGTTGAAAGATTTTTTTTTTTTAACCTCTCATCATAGGTTAGTGATATTTTCTGTAAAGATCTTTTAATAGCAGGTAACACATAAAGATCAATTCTTAGCTCTGTCACTCGAGTGCTGCACTGATTGCTGTGCCTTCCTTCTTGTCCTACTGTCAGTCATCCATCAAGCTTGCAATGCGGTTGTTCAGGTCATTCTAAACACTGCGTTTGGTAACCTGAGGTTCCTTGTTATTTTAAATCACCCTCCAACATAACCCACAAGTGGTAACAAGCTGTTCAGAGCAAAGCACAGCATACCGTGTGCCTGATGGGTAGGCGAGGTTGTCTGCAAGAGAAAAGAGCCCAGTATATGGTAAAAGGCACGAAGACCAGGAATCTCAGACCGGTTAAGATCCTCTACAGAAAATTGTAAACAAGAACAAACGCAGCGATGAAGGAGACATGGGGCCATAAAGCTCAGCATGGCCAGAGACAGGAGAGCTCTGCCATAGAATGCAGTGATGCCCACTCTCCTGGAGGAAGTCTGCTCTTTTAAGGCAGAACAAACACATCCAAGTGTGTTCTGAGGGTCCCTGGGCTCACATGGATGCCAAGTTGAAGGTAAAACTGTTGAGATGGAGTCCACACTTTGCCTTTATTTTTCCTGGGTGTGAAATTTCTCATCTAAAAGCAGATGACATCACAGTTGAAGGTACTGGCTGGGTTACCTGCCTGATGGTAGTGAGCAGGCTTGCATTCTGGCAGCAGTACCACTCCAAAGCTCTAATCTGAGGCCAGCTCTTCTCTCTCTCTCTCTCTCTCTCTCTCTCTCTCTCTCTCTCTCTGTCTCTCTCTCTCTCTCTGTCTCTCTCTCTCTCTCTCTCTCTCTCTCTGTCTCTCCATCTCTGTCTCTGTCTCTCTCTTTCTCTCTCCATCTCTGTCTCTGTCTCTCTGTCTCTCTCTTTCTCTCTCCATCTCTGTCTCTGTCTCTCTCTCTCTCTCTCTCTCTCTCTCTCTGTTCGAGGTATAAACTGATTTGTGTTTCCTCCTTTCCTTTCAAAAATAGAAGACTTAAATTTGAGACAAAGCCTTTAAAGAGCTAATTAAAGTTAAATATGGTTATCAGGACAGGGCT
Organism: Acomys russatus; assembly: GCF_903995435.1. Classification (NCBI taxonomy): domain Eukaryota; kingdom Metazoa; phylum Chordata; class Mammalia; order Rodentia; family Muridae; genus Acomys; species Acomys russatus. The sequence continues at coordinate 23,767,362 of NC_067157.1, read as the reverse complement.
GCAGTCCAACTTGATTGAAATAATTAAAATAACAAGAAAGAGATGGGGAAAAGGCCATGTAAAGATTTTGAAAAGGTGCCATATATAAGGCAAGGAGAGGTCTCAGGACAATCCATATGCTAAGACCTTGATCTTGGAGGTTCAGCCCCCATAGTTTCTGTTGTTTCAGCTGCCAACGCTGTGGCCTATGATCATGGCAGCCCTACTGCTCCACGGGAAACAGGAGAGCACCCTCCTAACCCTACCTGCTGTCATATTCTAGTGTGCACAGCAGGTGGCAGTGGTATGCTGTGAGTTTCTGCAGCCAGCTCACTTGCCAGCCTGTGGCTCTGGTTAAGACTATGGGGTCAAGCACAGAGAAGTTGAGGTTCAAGCGTTTTCACTGCAGAGATGTTGCATTAATGTGTCTGTTGTAAGGCTAGCCTCGAAGCTCAGTGTGCCCAGTGCTTGCGTAGCACATAACGAGACCCTTGAGCTCAACTCAAAGCATTGTATGAACAGCGTGGTGGCACACCTATCATCTCAGCCCTTGGGAGGAGGAGTCAGTAGGCTACACAGTAAGTGTGACGGTAGCTTGGGATGTTAACACTCCTTCTCTCCCTGTTTCTCTCTCCCTTCTGCATCCCCATCCCCTGGCCCCCCACCCATATTCCGGTGTTATACAGTCTAGTACCCTCTATTTCAATAATGAGTTTAACTTGTGTTCTTGTCCCTGGTTTGTTGATGCCTCTTCCCTCTGACTTTTGCTGGGTGCACTTGTGTCTGTGAGCACTGGGTACAGAGCTGTTCAACTTCAGAGCAGCCTCAAGCCTATTGTACCCACACAGTTGTCATGACCCCATCCTTGCCTCTACAGTGTTCTCACCACAAGTTACAGACCGGGAACTGTCCTCTTAGGGTGCAGACTTACCCAGTTTGGCAAGCAAGTAACTTTATACAGACCTGGCGACAGCTTTCAGAAAACACTTCTTGTTTTTGTCGTCTTTCATAAAAATTAAGGGTCAAAATCATTTTCTTTATAATTTCCCAAAGTTGGACAAAAATTTCAAGTCCTCTTTATATAAGATTATTAAAAGTCAGATTTACTCTTAGAAGTTTTTTGGGGAACATTTTATTAGATGCTGCAGAATAAGATTCATCTTCTTAAAGATGGTGGAAACTTCTGATGTCCATGGGTTCACATGATAGTCGCAAAACTTTTACTTAGGGCAGAATTCTACAAGACACATCTCTATGATTTGTATTCTCTGACATATTAAGACTTTTCATGACAGGGTTCCCTATGGCAATATTTTCCCTTGTATTATTATATTTTAGCCTTCATAAACTGGTGTCTTAACATCCATAAAATATCAGTAGCTGTTCTTAAGTGTCCTGGGCTCTTTCTAAAACACGTTGGGAATCTAGATGCTCTAACAAGTGCTCTAACAGTGACCACAAACATGGGTTTCGTGGGGTTACTACTTTTAAAAAATTGCATGCATTTAATTTACTTGTGTTAGGCTGTCAGAGGGCAACTTGTGGGGTGTATTCTTTCCTTCCAGCCATGTGGGTCCTAGAGATCAAACTCAGGTGGTCATGCTTGGTCCTCTGAGTGTGCTCTCTCTCTCTCTCTCTCTCTCTCTCTCTCTCTCTCTCTCTCTCTCTCTCTCTCTCTCTCTCTCTCTCTCTCTCTCTCTCTCTCCAGTGTGCATGGGTGTTCTGTCTACATACCACACTCATGCAGTGCTGGATGAGGCCAGGAGAGGGAGTCTAATCCTTTGGAACTAGAGTTACAAACAGTTGTTAGCAGCAGAGTGTGTGCAGAAAATGAAATCCAAGTGTTATGTGAGTACATCAAGCACTTTAAACTGCACACCATCTTCAGGTGCAACCAGTCAGTCCTACATCTGTGTACCATGCCTCAGCAGCTCCTTACTGGGGTTGCATCTTTGTTACTTTCTGCCTCAAGACTACCTTTTTTTAGCTCCCCTATGCTGTGCTTTCTCCAGGGAGCTGTGAGTATAGGGAAACTATCCTTGTTTCTCTCTTTGATCCATATTGTCAGCTCCGCTTACTTAGAACTACACAAACAAAACTCAATTAGGAAAAATTGAACACATTTCTCCATTAGACCACTCTCAGGGATGTCCGTGTATAAATAAGCATTCTGACTCTGAAGTGTCAAACTTGCAATGTGTTAGTTATTCTGGAAAGATGCTGGTTACACAGGCTCTTAGGTTCATACATTAAAAAAAAAATGTATGTATCCTTTATCTGCCCTAATCTCTGGATAATGCTTTTGTGTATATGTCCTTACTGGGGATCTTCTCTTACATCTCAAATAACCTGGCCACACTCAGATAATTATTGTGTCCCCACTCTACTTTCCGTAAGAGGCTGTGTACTCATTCGCTCATAACGAACGTTTAGGAATCCTTCAGAATCTTTCTTTCCCCTTATCACAGAACTCAGCCACACCCTGCCCCACTATCTTACCAATCACATCATGTCATCTCTTAACATACCACTTACCAGATTATGCCATATTGTATTGTCATATCAGATCATGGCATATATCACATCATATTGTAACATATGTCATAGAATGTCATATCATATCATGTGGGACTATCCTATGACATGTAATCTCAGGTCATGTCATTCATATCATTATCACATGAGTTGATTTCAATTGGTAGCAAGTTTTTTTTTTTTTTTTTTTTTTTTTTTTTTTTTTTTAAGATTTATTCATTTATTTGTTACATACACAGTGCTCTTCCTGCATCTACACCTGCAGGCCAGAAGAGGGCACCAGATCCCATTATAGATGGCTGTGAGCTACCATGTGGTTGTTGGGAATTGAACTCAGGACCTCTGGAAGAGCAGTCAGTGCTCTTAACCTCTGAGCCATCTCTCCAGCCCAGTAGCAAGGTTTTAAGAACTACTACAAATTATTGATCATTGAGATTTGTTGTCCTTGATGAAACTGATTAACCAGCAATACACAATAACTGAACTGTAACAAAGGAGAATATTCACATTTAACTGCATTTAGAATTCACTTCTGAGCTGGCCATGGTGGTGCTCACCTTTTAATCCCAGCACTCAAGGAGGCAGAGGCAGGAGGATCACTGTGAGTTCGATACCAGCCTGGTCTACAAAGCAAATCCAGGAGAGTCAAGGCTACACAGAGAAACCTTGTCTCAAAAAACAAAAAACAAAAGCAAGCAAACAAACAAACAAACAAAAAAACAAAACAAAGCAAAAAACAAAACAAACAAAAAGACTTCACTCTGTATTTGATTTCCCATCTGCATATTCTCTACTACAATTGTTCCAAGACCTGATTTTTGAAATACCTTTCAATGAAAGGGGAAAAGCATGTTTTTAAAATGAGTGCTTCTCGGTCTCTTTAATATGCTGATTCTTTTGTGGAGACCAGCTTAGCCCGATGGGCGCTAAAGGCTCATTTCCTATTCTGCTGGGGTATTGAGGGGTATTGTCTCTGAGACAGGGAGGCTGGGGAGGAAGCGCTAAGGAAGCTTTGAACTTGAAAGACACAGAGTAGAGCTTTAATACTTACAGCTGTCCTCTTCTTCAGTTATACATTTCACAACATAACAGGCATAGATGAAGCCCGCCAGCTGAAACAAAACGGACAAGCTTTAGACATCACACAAAAGCGAGAGCCTGACCTCCCCGGGGGGAGCAGCATTTCAAAGGCAAGCGGTTAGGTTCCTATTTGGGCTTCCAACATAATTCATCCTTTGTGGATGTTTACTATGGTGGTATTTACCTACCTAGTCAATAAATATATTGCTTAATTTCTTCTTTGATGTCTCTGTGTGTGTAAGATTTACTAATTGCTAGGTAAATATGAAAAAAAAATTATATCAGGTGCAAAGGCAGGAAATGAACTACAGCCATCCATGAATGGAATCAACGCTTCCTTTTTTTTTTTTTTTTTTTTTGTTTTGCTTTGTCTTTTTGACACAGGGTTTCTCTGTGTAGCCCTGGCTGTTCTGGGACTCGCTCTGTACGCCAGGCTGGCCTCGAACTCAGAGATCCACCCGCCTCTGCCTCCTGAGTGCTGGCATGTGCCACCACCACCTGGCTTCAAGACTTATATTCATATCAGACTTTTCTTGAAGTCAGGACCTATGTTTCTAAAATGGGATTCCCCTCAACTATCGAAAAGTACTGTGAGGAAAAGATTGCAAGGAGTTCCCATTGTGTGTTGCATGGGCTCCTTGAAAGTAAGAGAAACTTATTGAAACTCGTAGCAGGGACCAGAGCCTTCTGAGAATTATTAGGACCACATGTTACAGAGATGCAAATGAGCAAGAATGGCTGTCAGAATTCTCTGAGCTTGGGTTTGCACCTGCCATACCAACTCCTCTGAAAACGCCCCACAGAAAGGTCCCTGTGGACATCAACGTCCTTGCTCACCGAGACGTGAACTTATACAGAACTTCAGCAAAGCGGTTTGGCATCTAAGCCTCAAGATTGAGTGGCTTTGTATTCTTTCCTATCAGTAACATTTAATTAAATTCTTAGCTCTGATAGGAGGAAATGATGGAATTTACTGATAAGTGTCCTATAGCAGAAGCAATCCAAGTTTGATGAATTCTATGTTTTGTTATTGTACAAAACAATGAGTTTTATTATGAGATTTTTCATACATATTAATCCTTGTGCCCTGTTCTTTTATACACTCCCAATGCCTGCCATCCTCACTCATTTCTCTCACTGTTTCTCTTTCTCCCTTCAGATCCTCCCTTAGTATTCCTTGTCATATATATGTGTGTGTGTGTGTGCTTACATGTATATGTAGTGTATATATAATATATATAAAGCTCTATATATGTACTTTTAGATATATAAATAAGAGAAAATGATATTTTATCTTTCTTTCTTTTCTTTTCCTCCCACTTTACCTTCTCACCTCACTACGCCCTTTCTACTTTAATGTTCTATCCGTGATTATGCACGTCCATGTAAATATGTATTTAAATCTAAGTTATACGTATGATAGAAAGTATGTACTATTTATCTTTCTCAGTGGCTTTGAAAAAAACTTAAGTATCCCAGGTCCATCTACTTTTCTGCAAACGACATGATTTCATTTCCCTTTATTGCTGAACACAATTGTGTGTTGTGTACATGTGTTACATTTTCTTGATCCACTCATCTATGCATGGACATCTGGACTAACTCCTTATCTTGCCTATTGTGAATAATGTAGCAGTCAACACAGGTGTGCAAGTAAATGGTATGTTCTCAGGACAGTGATCATGGTGCCATTGCAGCCAGGCGTTGATCTAAGTGAGTACTGACCCCGTGAACAAAGACCTCTGAAAAGAAACTGATTCTGGCTGAGAACAAAAATTTCTGAAAGGAATCTGTGTCTGTAGAGACCGATTAGAATTTCAGTGCTGTGGAAAGATTGGAATGGTGCAGGTCCCAAGACTAATTACCTTATGTTGGGCTAAGTTCTGGCACCTGCAGAAGAATCATTCATACTGCCTGCCGCCCTGTTGTTGGAACTAACATCTGTGTCAACAGATGACCTTTCAGCAGGGAACTATCTTCTACCAATCCAAAACTTAAGAATGCCATTAGATAGCATCTCAAGCCTATAGAAACGTTTCACCTGTCTTGATGTACTTGCCTCTTTGATGTACCTACCAATGAATTTTAATGTTGCCTCAGTTTATGACTTTCTCTGGTCTATAAAACCATAAAACTGTGGTGAAACTGATTCCCCATTAGAAGAAGGAATTTAGGGTAACCTAAATCTGTGTTTCTCAAGTCATAGTCCCTCAAAATGATTCCAGGATAAACTATCTCTTATTCCCTTTACGATGAGGGTTTTAGATTTTGTGTCGACAGCTCTGGCACCACAATGTGGGACCTAGAGAGTGATCCACTTTTCACTGAAGGAATCACCTGAATGGAAAACCAGTATCTGCACGGACCCACTGAGCCCAGGCCAGGAAGGAAACATCTCAATGAAAACCAGTACCAGTATCTGCATGGACCCATTGAGTCTAGGACACATGGTGTTCTTTCCTCAGTGGATTCTTGGCCAGGTCTTTCTGGGGCCCCTGACCTCCCTTGGTTTGATCAGTGGTCCATTTTGTCTGTTCTGAGCTAGCTAAGAAGGACCGTACTTTGATAGATACCCATTTCATCTACCGTCAAAGTATTTTTTTTTTAATTAATTTATTCTTGTTACATCTCAATGTTTATCCCATCCCTTGTATCCTCCCATTCCTCCCCCCCCATTTTCCCATTATTCCCCTCCCCTATGACTGTTCCTGAGGGGGATTACGTCCCCCTATATATTCTCATAGGGTATCAAGTCTCTTCTTGGCTACTCCGTCAAAGTATTTTGTTTAAGGTATCTGATCTCCCCATCCTGCCCTTCCCCCTCCTCCCCCTGTACTTTGAGGGCATCTTGCTTTTGGTTTGGTGTACTTGCTTGCTTGTATTTAGTCCTCTAAAGGCATTTTGGTCAGTGTTTTATTTGTTTTTGAAACTTCGTAGGCATTTTTTGTTCTTGTTCTGTTTGTCTTGGTTTTCATTGCCTGAGACACATTTTGATTTATTATCATTTAGCCTTTGTCTCCTGACATTCTTCCTCAAATTCACAGCTCTGCCTTTTTCCCTGCTGTATGTCCTGTGACCTCGCCAAACCTTCAGTCTAGGAATTTTATGAGCACCTGAGGATAAAGGCTCCTAAAGGGAGTAGACACTTATTCCCCCCGTACAAAAATGTGGAAGTGTCAAGGGCAACCTCCCATGACATGCAAGGGCCTCGAAGGGAACCCCAACAGACATACCCTGTACTTAGGTAAGAAGGAAGTTTATTGGAAGACACATACTAGGGGTGTGTCACAAAGTGTCTTGAGTCCCTCTTTGCGCCCCCCACCACATATATAAATGTGCAAGATGACCTCTAGACCCAGTGCGAGAAGAGGGTTTTAGAATAAAAGCTGAGAAAACGAATCCCAAAAACAGCATAAGAAACTGACCCAAAACACATATTCCATAGTTAGCATAGACAGGCAACTTTTCAGGAGAAAAGGTAAACAAATGCTTAAATATGGGGCACATGGTTTTCAAGAAGGAGGAAATGTTTAGAGATAAATCTCCGCCATGTACTCTAGCTGGCTTTTGGTGCAATCATCAGGAACTTAAAAGTATATGGGAAAATGGGGAGACCCAGGGATCTAAACATTTACTACCTCCAAACTGGTCTATTTTGTGTCCATAACTAACTCCTAAGCAAGGAAGTTACTCTTCTTATTTTTCTTTAAGGAAAAGACAAAACACAAACAGGCAGCCTGCTTTAAATAAAATGTAAAATATGATTTAACAAATTGAAGAAAACCTGAACGAATTGTAATGCATTAAATATATGATGTAGCACGAGACCCATTTAAGAACTTTAAACTAAATAAAACATAGTTACAGTACGTCCTCTTTCCTCTCCTCCATGCTCCCTCCCTCTCAAATCCATGGCCTTTTATTCTTTAATTATTATCGCTACATATATGTATAATGAATACTCATATAAATACAACCTGATGAGGCTGTTTAATGTTTCTTGTAAATGTATGTTTTTTTTGGGGGGAGGGGCTGACCACTTGGGTATCCCAAATCCATGATTTGTTTTGTTATTTTGCTGTGATGTCTGAGCTCTGTTGTCTGGTTGACTCATTTGATCAGAATGAACCTCAGCTGCAAAGTTGCCTCCTTGAGGTTGGCTTGTGGGCATGTCTTTGGGGGTTATTTTCTTGACTATTAATTCATGTAGGAGCATGTGCTGTGGGTGGTAGCATACCTAGGCAGGTGTGGCTGGTATGTATGAGAGTAATAACTGAATGAAAGCCACGAAGCAAGCCAGAAAGCAGCATTCCTCCGGTGATTTCTGCTTCTGTTCGTTCTTGGCCTCTTGCCTGACTTCCCTCAGTGATGGGTGCTAATCTTGAAGCCTAAGCCAAATAGACCCATTTCCTTCCCAACTTGTTTTTGGTCAGGTTATTTATCACAGCAGCAGAAAGCAAACTAGAGCACAACTTTAAAAACTAACAATAAAAATGGGTGGGTGGGGGCGGAAGTCACACAGTGATTTGAGCACTTACATGGGATTGTATTGACACTTTCTAAATCTTTACATGCCAAAAGCTATGGGAAGGCTTTATTCTCCGAATGGTCTGACTCATGAGCACCTTATCCTTGGCACATGGGTCTGGCCCTAGCTAGTTAATGATCTGTGAAGGTGTATCAATATTTAGATACTGCCTGCAGCTCTCACTTTCCCCACTACATTGTGTTCCATGTGTGACTCAGTTTTACTGACTTATCAATGGTTTATCTCTTATTTTCAGCTGCAAGCACTTGTTGAAATATTTGTAAGGCATTTTTTTTTCTGAACCACAAACTTCGCTCTTGATCCTAACTTATCACTTCATTACTTTGAAATGAAAATCTAGGTAGCAAGTATTGATAAAGTCTGAGATTCAGGGCCAATGGGTTTAAACTCATTAAAGTGTTGCTGCTGGATTCTCAATTATTAAGTGGACTCTCCCCGAATGCAGCTAAAGACCTGCATCCTGCTTATCAGTGAGTTTATAATTGTATTCAGCTGCGTTCTCTTGCTACCAGGGGAGCTCCTTTGATACAAAAGTAAATCCTGTTGCATTCCATTATAAAAGCCTGCTTATTAAGAGAAGTTTTAGCTTTTAAATTGGTCACCTCTAAGTACAAATGTAAATGTGCTTTCCCCCCAATTGATCAGATTCAGAAACTTTGCTGTTTTCCAATTTTCCTACACCTATGTATTTCTAAATTAATTCTAACTTTCCAATAGCAACTTACACAAGTTACCAGTAGTGGAGAGTTTCAATTTATTTCTAATGATCCCCAATATTTTCAGTTCTGTGCATCTCTTGAATACTACCTAAGCCACCATGGAGACCAATTGTGGTTACCGACTGACATTATGATTGGGCAGCTTTCATTGTGGAAACTGCGCACATTTAAACAGTACTGTTCTCTAACAAAGACAGCCAACCACTGAGACAATCCAAAATGTTTTCAGACACTGCCATAACTCCCTTTAAAGGGCAGCATTGCCTTCGGTTGGAGCCACTGTTTCAGATGCAGTTCCAGCCTTAAGGAATTTGGCATCTTGAAGAATTGGTAATGTCAAGTAGATTTGAGATGTGGCCGGTAGGAAGGAAGTAAATTGTGTAGGTGATGAGCTGTACAGCTGCTTTCATGTATTGCCTCATTAACCCCTGCAACCGCCCTTGGATCAACATTAGATGGATTTTTGCAGAAGACAAGTAATTAAAGTTGCTTCTCCAGAGTGAGATCCTTAAGCAGGAAAGTGATACTTTTATCTGATGGCCATTAGGAAATTCATACTAGAGCAATAGACATCACAATTGTAAAGGCAGATTAGGATCCAACCAGTAGGGATTCAATGCTCTTGTTATATACATGTAAAATACAGCCATGGAAAATGCACAAAATTCTTGGTAGACTCCAAATGCCCCCTGAAGTGATGCCCAGCCTCATACCTGCATCTCTACCACACTTACTTAGAACTTAGTTCCATAGAAAGCTGTTAGTAGCTTGCAGGAAAAAAAATAGTGTTTCCCCTCTACTGTCCCTCAACTCTGTTTCTCAGTATGCCAACAGAAAGTGCTAATTGTGTAACTCTTCCCTCCTTATTCCCTTTAACCTTGCATCTAAAGTAATCAACTCATTTTAAGAGAATACATTAGCATGTCAACTCCCCTAAGAAAAGGCAGGCCTTTCCCAGAGTAGGCTGTAGGCTGGTATGCTTGAGACAAATCCCAGAGGCACAGAAAGGCTTTGAGGGAGAATGTGTTGGAGAAAGGACAAGTGAAGAAGCAACGTTATCTAAGAAACATTCAGAAAATACCTGGGAGATAGGATTATGTCTAGAGAGGAGGAAAGGGATCTAGGGCAGAGGTGCTGTGGCCATTTGCAGTGTAGAAGATGGTGGCTCATGTCATCGATACAGATATGGCACTGTAGTTAAAAGGGGATGGCTGGGACTGGCAAGATGGCTCAGCAGCTAAGAGCAAGCACTGCCTGCTCTTGCAGAGGAGCCTATGTATAGTCCCAGCACCCACATGGTGACTCACAACGTGGATAAGGACAGTTCTAATGGATTTGAACTCTCTTCTGGCCTCCAATAGCACCAGGATGCATGTGGTACATAGACGTTCATGAAGGCAAAACACCATACAGATAAAATAAGAATGAATAAATCTCAAAAAAGAATTTTTAAAAAGATTTATTTATTATGTATACAGTATTCTGCCTGCATATACACTCACAGGCCAGAAGAGGGCATCAAATCACATTATAGATGGTTATGAGCCACCATGTGGTTGCTAGGAATTGAACTCAGGACCTCTGGAAGAACAGTCAGTGCTCTTAACCACTGAGCCATCTCTCCAGCCAGAGAATTTTTTAAACTTTGTTTCTTCTTTGAATATGGATCAAATGATGGTGGAAGATTCATGTGGTATTGTATCAGAAAAAGGATGGTTTATCACTTAGGAGAAAACAACGCCTTTGAGATACTTATTTTTGACATCTGAAGTATGACTAAATCCAAATCATTTTATTTTTCACTCCTCTTGTCATCTTCATCTAGGTAATATTATTTTTTCAGTTCTCAATCACCTGGTGAGGTGGTGTTGCTATCATCCTGACGTCATTACTGACAGAAAGGAAATGATACTTTTTCTCTCTAGAACTAAATCAGATTAAAATTTCTTTTTGCATCACAGAGTAAACTGTGATTGAATGTCCTATATAGTCACTTCGAAGCTAAGAAGGGAAACCTTTGGCGGATAGGTAGAAATATTCAATTTTAATAACCTAACACGTCACAACCTCAGTGTTTAAAACATTGTAGTTTGGGCATCTGTTTCAAGGGAGATGGATTTGTCGGAACAATTCATTTCTTGGCCCTTTCAATGAGCACAGGTCAAAGAAAGCCCTGAGCATCAAATGTGCAGCCAACAGGAGAGCTGAAGAGGTAGAAAGAAGTCAGGACTATGAGGGACCTGGCTCTCTAAGGAGGCACACAAGGTGATTCTTCCCCCGTGTGCCTTCCTTCCTCTTTCCTTTCTTTCTTCCAGCATTCCCCATTAGTTCCCATCCTGTGTCTTCTTGGTCTCATATATACTAGATTCAGAGTTGAGCATCTGAGCGTCTACAACTGAGTCCCTAGGCCTTGAAGGAAGGAAGCCTGCTCTTTCTAGAGAAAGGACTAGAAAAGAGGCAGGACAGCCAGAAATGTTTTAATAAATGGTTTCTTCTTCAGCCTATGCCGCAGGACAAACAGAAGCAACTGCATTCTCATTGCTCGGCTACCACAGCCAAGAGCAGGGAGCAAAGACTCCCTCCGTGGCTAGGCTATGGATCCAAGAAGCCCTACAGGCAGTGCATACCTTCACTTCTTCTGGGAATTAGGAAGACTCCCCTATTCCCTCACAGGAGGGTTTAGTGACTCTAAACTGCTAGCCCCACGCTGGCCTATCTCTGCTGTGATGTCATCAGTGAGGGGTTGCGGGTTAGAAGGCAGTGCACTGCTTCTGAAATTTAACAGCAAGCTCTTCCAATCACAAATCTTTACATAGTCTAAGTGAGTACCCTGGCCTCCTAGTCCCACTTGACAGAAAAGACCAGGCATTCTCCTTCCCCGTGTCAAGACATTTTGAGCTGAATTAACAAATGCAGAAGCCTTAATTAAAACACAGAGTCTCATAACATGATACCCTAAATGGCCATGTTTCAATTAAATTTCAATTAAAAAATACTCACAAAACCAAGGAGGATCTCAATATGAATAAAATGAGAATCAATGGAAGTGATTATTTGACAAGTATTTTAAATTACCAACCATTAAATACTTCAATAGTCATTTATATACAAATGAAATGAAACAAGAAAAGAAAAGAAAAAAAACCCCATCTAGGCAGGTCTCAGAAAATAATTAGAAATTATGAGGGCAAAACAAAGTGGACAAAAATGGAAATTTAGAAGTGAAAAACAATCCAGTTACTAAAATAGGAAAACGGCTGCAGAATGGAGGGTCGCAGGGAAAAAGATCTTTAGGATTGGTGAAGGGAGACAGAAGTCACCTTTTTGGGTAACAGTTAAGAAGGAGAACACAGTGAACAGGCTGTCAGGGCCTCAGGACAGTAACTGACATTTGTGCCTTTACAAAAGTAAAGATGACAGTAGCACTGACAATATACACAAAGAATAACGGGTGAGAGCCGCCTAAAGTTGATTTAAAAAATCCTCATGAACTTCCAAATTCAATAAGTGTAGTAAACTCCAAACAGCATCACACAAAACAAATGCACCTAAGACAAAGTTTAGAAAGCCAAAGCCAAAGAACAAAACAAAACAAAACGAAACAAAACAAACAAACAAACAAAAAAAACCCCAACACTCAAAATGTGACACCAATCTGCAAACACTGTTTCTTAAAAAGTACAATGCAGTTACAGTCTAAGTCAACAACTGTGCCCTGGAGCATTTACCCAAGAAAGGAATAGACACATAGCCAGGCCACACTCTACTGTTTATAGCACCTTTCCTCTCAGTAGTTGAAAGTGAGGCACAATGTCCTTCAGTGCATGGAGAATCAAATAGTGTGTATACCATCCCATAAAATACTGCTCAGCAGCAGAATAGGAACAACTATTGGTTTATACAACAACTTGAGTGGATTTCTATAGAACTATGCTTTTTGAAAAAAGCCAAATCCAAAATTTTATATTATATTAATTTAAAAAAAATTTTTAAATTTATGTGTCAGTGTGTGTGCATGTGAATGCAGTTTCCTTGCCTGCAGAGGCCAGAAGATGATGTCATAGCCCCTGGAACTAGGGTTACATGTGGGTCTGAGCCACCCTCCATGGGAGCTGGGAGCTGAACTCTGGTCCTGTGCCAGTGCAGCAAGTGCTCTTAACCACTGAGCCATCTTTAAAGGTTCCCAAACTTTATATTGCTTAATTCCACTTACATAACAGATTTTGCTTGTTTGACTTAAGACACATAGTCTTAGTATAGAGACCAGGAAGACCTAGTCTTCTGCCAGATGAGAGGTAGAGTTTGCCATGTATTGCCATACTCGGACTTCATGACTTGTATTCCAACAAAATTATGCAAATCTAGGACAAACTAGCGGTTGCTAGATGCAAAGAGGTGGGGGTTAGAGGGAAGTAGATATGACCATAAAAGTTAACATACAGGATCATTTCACTGGTGGGATTCCTATACTTACAGCCCATCAATAGAAATACTTATATCCAAACAGCAATCCTTTCTTTCTTTTTAGAATACACAGTATTAGGTTTCATTACATCAATTTTCAAATAAATTTGTTTTTGTTGATTGTCCCCTCTTTTTCTTTTATCTCTCTCTTTTTTTTTTTAAAAAGTATTTATCATATACACAGTGTTTTGCCTGCATGTACACCAAAAGAGGGTACCAGATCTCATTTTAGATTGTTATGAGCCACCATGTGGTTGTTGGGAATTGAACTCAGGACCTTTGGGAGAACAGCCAGTGCTCTCAACCTCTGAGCCATCTCTCCAGACCTTCTCTTATCTCTTTCATCCCCTGATCCTGTTAAATTTTTGTTGCTATGATAAATACCTTGATAAAAAAAAATCAACTTAGGAAAAAATGAAGTGAGAACTCAAGCTGATAGCCATATCACAGCCACAGTCAAGAGCAAAGAAAATAAACACATCTCTGCCCACTTGCCTACTTGACTTCAGCTTGCTTTCTTCTCTCTCACATTATTCAGAAGCTTCTGCCTAGGGAATGGTGCCGCTCACACTGTCTGGGTCTTCCTATATCAGTTAACCATCAAGACAATCCTCATGCTCACAGGCTAGTCTGAAGTAGATGATTTTCATTAGGAATTTCTTCCCCAAGGGAGGGGAAGTGTCATAATTCCATTCCAATTAGAAAAACAATATTTAAGAAGCGTTTCTTTAAAGATGACATTAGGTTGTGTCAAGCACTATGCAGGTCATGTCAAACTGACCTACAAACACTCCACTTTAAGCCTTAACTTTCCAAGTCATCACCAAAGTCTCTCATGTTAGTTTCATAATATAAAGTACAGTCTAACTCCCCAAAGCTCCAAAAGTCTTCAAAAATTCCAACACTTCAAAATCCAAGATTCTGTGAAAGTCCAAAATCTCTTAACTGTGGGTTTCTATAAAATAAGAAAAGTACACACTTATTCATTCTTGTTCCCAAAGGGAAAAAAATGAAGGTGTAAAAACAGTCACACCAAATAAAACTCAAACCCAGAAGTGCAAATCATTGTCTGGCATCTGGCACTCACTCTTACTGTAGTTTCTGCAGTATCCCCAGCTTGGTGATCCCTAGCTTTGTCATCTGCAGAGCAACACAGCTTTTCTTCTAGTATGGCTGCAGTCCACATCTGCTACTATCTTTGTTGGGCACCCAATGATCATGAAATCTCCAAAGTGCTGCGATAGCAATTGCAACCAAGGCTTCACCTCCACCACTGCCTCTCCACAGGGATTTGGACCCTGCCACAAGGTGGCATGCCTCAGTTGTTCTCTATGCCTTGTAGTTTTTATGCTTTCAAAACCAGAGCCACATGAGATATTCTTAGGACACTAGGAAGTTCTGCTTCCAGTTTTGTAAAAGTAACTCTTACTTGCCTGTTTTAATTGTTGTCTCAGAGGCTTACTACCTCTGTCTGCTAAGATAGGCCTACTCCTGGAAGCTACCAGCCTCTATACAATCTTACCTAGGCCTAGAATGTTTTCAGCCTCTGAGACTTACTGCTTTGTAAGCTCACTCTTTTTCTTCCTGAGTTCATAGCTGACTGGTTCAACTCGGATGTTCTGGCTCAAACTTCTCTCCCAGGTGATTTACTCAATCTGGCTTTTCTCTCAGCCTCTGAATTGCTCCACTTGGCCTCAAACTAACTCCAGCAATCTGTTCTCATCTACTGGCTCCTTTGGTCTTTCTTTACCTTAGTTCTTTATCTACAACTTTTCTCTCTATTACTGTTCTGGTAAATCTGCCTTCCAGTGAAACTGCATCCTCTATCTTCATTCTCTGTGTTGTTCTCTTAAGTAGCTACCCTTTCCTCTCTCTCCTCATGAGAGTTGGGCATATCGTATTCTGTCAGGTCTTCTCTGATGTGTCACTTTTTCTGTCACTCAATAGACATCACTTTCAAGCATGGGTGCTTCCTTCTACAAACTAACTTTACCTTCACTTGGACTTAAAAGCATGTTCCACCACACGTGGACCTAAGCTTTTCTTTACCTGAAACTTGCTCTATACCAGGCTGGCCTTGAACTCAGAAATGCTTGCCTCTGTCTCCTGGATTAAAGGTGTATTCCAGCTGGATCACACAGACCTAGAAGGTCTTTCGGTGTGATCTCTTGCTAGAGCACCCATGCTCTGAATTAAAATTCCTCTACACAGTTTGAACTACAGCCTGGTCCCCTTGGATTGGTTTCTATGTGTGGACTGTGAAGAAATACTCCCCTACTGTTCCAGGGAAGTGAGATTTCACCACAGTGGTGCTGACTTCCCATCAAGCATAGCTGATTTTTCAGCTCTAGCTTGATCAACAGATTCCTAGACAAGATATCCTACTAATTACCACTGGCTTAGCTCATACTACAGTCCCAATCCCTCTGAAACACCACAGTCTGAGTCTTTCATGCCCGTGTTTCAACATTCACCCTCCCTGGAACCCGGTGTAATAGCCTATTAAGCTCTGTCCAAAGTAATCATTCAGTGGCATTTGTAGCCCAAAGCGCCAACATCTCCGCGTTTCCTGACACCACTTGTTCTCTGTTTCTGCTCTCCTATCTAGTTTTACAGCCTGTACCTTCTCTCACACCCCTTATTTACTATATCTAAACATTCAAAGTAAAGACCTATACACTTTAGGGATATCATGCACTCTGTTGCTCTGGTCCTGCATAACATTTAATATAATGCTCTCCAGATCCACTCATTTTCATGGAAATTTTATTTGTCTTTATAGCTGAGTAAAAGCTCCATCGTGTATATACCACCTGTTCATTGCACTCATCTGTTGATGGGTATCTAGGATGGTTCCATTTCCTTGCTATTGTTAATAGAGCAGCAACAAACACAGATTTTTAGCAATCTCTATTGTAGGGCACAGAGTCCTTTGAGTGTGTTACTCAGGAGTGGAATATGTGGGTCATATAGTAGCTTTCTTTTTAGGTTTCAAGAAACCTCCATGCTGAATTCCACAATGGCTGTGTATGTTTACATGTGAAACATGTCACTGTTGAGGAAAAGCTTTAAAGGGGTTTCAGGATTTCTCATGTTGCTTTTTATAATTGCATGCTATCTCACAATAAAAAATTGAAGAGAAAGGTGTAGTGTTTTTAAAATTACAAATACATTTAAGCAAACTGCTATACCTGCTTTACAAAAATACAAAGACATATTTAATTTAGAGTCTTTAGGCCAATACAGGACTCAATAAGGCTTTCTGATATTGGTATAATATGGAATCATTAGGCATGAGGTAATGGCAAACACTACTTTGCTATGTGCAGTTATCTCATAGTCTAAATGAGTTAGTACTGTGTTTCAGTCAAAATGGCCTATTTCTGTTCTGAATTCATAGTTTATCTGCTCTAAGCCTATAATCTATATAGTGGGAATTTGGACAGAAGGATATTATGTACTCACAGATTATACTTTTACACTTTTTTTTACCCACTCTTTCAAAAAAAATTGTGTTCCGTTTATATAACCTGAGATTGCTTCAGCAAAGATTTCTAATGATTATATCAATGTTATTAATAAGGAACCCTTAATGAGATATGTCACTGTGTGGGCTGGCATGTCATCTTGGCTGTCCATCAGATTCTTATTTTACACTATTTTGCTGGTGGGTCCATTATGTTGTAGGTTTTCTTCCTATGAATAATCTAGGTATAGTTATCAGCCTGCAATAATTCATGAAAGATTGCCTTGAGGGCTATTGTGAATGTTCACAGCCTCCTGGGTTTAAGCAGATTCTCCATCTATGAGAAACATATCTCAATAACAGCCTTTCAGTGACATTGTGCTGCATCATAAAAATGACTGTATTAAGCACATATAAGATTAAATAAAAGCAGATACACTTGCAAAGTCATATCATCTTAGGAGGGGTGAGAAATGGACTGAACCAAGTGCGAACACTGCTTTAACTGATTGTCTCTATTATAACTTGTTCCTTGGAGCCTCATCAATATCTTCTGTCCATACTTATTAAGAATGTATCCAAGTTTGAATGGGTCTTACATATCACTAGTAAAGTTAACAGAGCAGGAGATAGTTAGGTAGCATGAACCATGGCTGATAAAATTAAAACGTTATCATGACTAAAATTTCTCTCAGAGTTGAAATATTGAAAAATTGCATTAAGAGCACTGGTTCAATCACCCTAAACACTCGTCTTTTGGGAGGTGTTGAAAGAAAAGGCTAATGTGTTGTCAAACGAGTCCTTTTTCAAAGCCATTCACTGAAAATAATTGTGAAATATAAAAATCTACCAACACTATAATATCATTGATATAATAAAGCTAAGTTTACAGTTGTAGAATTGAAATGTATAGTAGAGTTCTTGACTTGCTTCTGATGAATAATTCAAGGTAGAAAGCACAATTTTAAAAAATCATGTGAAGTGTAATTGGTAGGTGCTATTTTTTAAAACTCTACTTTATTTAGGGTTCCTTCGGCCTCTACCTCCCTCGTAACCTCTGAAGCCTAGGTAGGAGAGAATGGAGGTCAGAAGAGAAAGGGATGTAGCCCTCTCTAGACTTACTTCCAGCTAGTTAGACTCATAAGGTTCTTTGGGAAAATACTAATCTTAGTCGTCAGGATATCTAACAGTCCAGCAACAGCAAATGCCAAACACAGCAGAATGGATAAGCACCACTCTTCTCCCTTCATCTTTCCCCTCAAAGCCCTTGCCTCTTCTCTCTCTGGGCTCTCATATTTATACCCTCTCCAAGTCTTCAGAATTAAACTAACTGCAGCTGGCAAAGACCATACCCTCTTTGAGCCACAGGAGGCAAGTATCAGCTGTAGATAAACTAAGGCAGTCCCATATCTGACACTTGGGATTAAAACAAAAACATATTTATATAACAGCTGAGTTGTTAAAGAAACCAAAACTTTCACTTTAGTAAATAGTCAATAGTGTCATTCAGAGGAAACAAAATCAGCACATAATAAATTTTCCTAAAGGCAAATGGTACAAGTTGGCATACTTTGTCTCAGAGATAATAGCAAACTTACAGCAAAATTTTTAGGGCCAAAGTAAGGCACTGGCAAAAATTAAGTTAGCTCCTGTTTGGCATCCTAACACTTATAGACAAGGCTAAAAATGTCTAGCATTTTCACAGAAGTGAGTTTCGTGGTCTAGTGATGACAAGTTTTGGAGGTTGGTCTGGTATGCCCAAATGAGCAGACTCACATGCCCCAAATTGTTTGTAACCTTGCCTAAGAATTTATTCCTGTTTGAACAATAAAAAGCCATCAACCTGGGCAGGGCTTTTGAGGGAGAGACCAGAAGAGAGGGGAGGAGAGATGTGAAGGAAGAAAGAAGGGAGCCGGTGCCATGGGTTAGGTGGAGGAAGAAGCCCATGGCCAGCATGGATGGGATGGAGATTTGTCCCAGATGATGATAATTAGAAAGTATTTGGGATTATGAATTGGAGGTAGCCCAATAGAAATTATTAGAAGCAGAAGGCATTGGATTGGGCCAGAGAGGTATAGGAGGTAGTTTAGGGGATTAATATCTGCCCCGCCCCAGGTTAACTAAGGCTATTTTACAATATAACAGGTGTTTGTGTTTAATTGATTCTTACTGGGTTAGAATATACAACCTTAATAATAATTATAAGGCTAGTAATAAACATTTTTAGACCCTACTTCTAAATTAACAGACAATAGGAATACAGGGAAATTGTTCTGAAGAAAGGAGGACAAAGAGTTATTTGAATTAGAATATTAGATGCCAAAGTAGCTGGCATTAGGTTGTACCTTTGGGGTGGGTGCCAGGACTGTATTAACATTTCTGCTACATGACTGAAGTAATGTATTAGGAGTTAAGGAGCATGGGGTACACCCTGGAACAGAGTACAGAAGTAAACTTCAAGGAACTATCAGTGAGATGACATCATGACAACAGCACAGCGATGCCACCCTGTCTCACACCTGTTTAAATACACAGGCTCTAAAAAGAACAAGAAGACAGGGGTTGGGTGTGAACTAAAAGGCAGTTTGAACAGGCATGCCTTAGGTGTCTCACCTTAAGTTCCATTTTGTTTGACATTTTACAACTTTTGAGGAAGAGTAGTGATCTGATGATCAAATGTAATCATATGACAGATCCTAACTAATCCTGGTGGTGGTCTGCATTATCTTAATGGAGTTTCTGTGTCTACAATAAAAGAGATAGACAGCCCCATTTTCTCCTAGGCTTGCCAGTAAATGCTACTTGTATAAGTGTGTTCAATGTTACTATAGTTATAGTGAGCTATGACCCTCAATGTGAAAGGAAAGGGAAATACAGAACTAAGGGCTCATAGTATACTCTTAGCAAACATTTGGATGGTGATAATGATGATGACAATAGAACTTCCCATGCAAACTAATATTTGATTGCTTCTGGTGAACGCACTAAAATCCAGATGATTCCTGTGATCGGTTCATATATATATATATATATATTTATACATACTTATTTATTATTTTACAGTATTCTGTGTGCATGTGTGCCCACATGCCAAGAGGGCACTGGATCTCATTATAGATGGTTGTGAGCCACCATGTGGTTGCTGGGAATTGAACTCAGGACCTTTGGAAGGGCAGATAGTGCTCTTAACCTCTGAGCCATCTCTCCAACCCCACATATCTTAATATAAATAAATGCCTACTGTTTAGTAGTAATTTGGGAATCAGAAATGTAAGATGCATTCTGTGCAAATAAATAAAGTAGCATTTGCTAAAGGACAGCATGAATACCTTTCCTCACAATACATTAATAAATAACCTGCTCTTTATCTACATTAAAGAAACTTCAATGGAATTCAGCCAACTGGAATGGTGCATAGGATATTTCATTTCATCCCAGGAGCTATCTAGTATGTCTACAATTGCATGGGTATATGTATGGCCATAATGGTCTTAGTATAGACACAAGTTATCTGTTTCCATGTCATTTGAGGACACTAAGTAGGTGAGGACTCCTCCTACCCCCAACAATTCTGCCAGAAATCTATCTAGAATGCAGGCTGAACACTAATGAATATCACCAGACAAGCTCCAAGTCTGACCTCACCCTTTCTGGCCCTGTATATCTTGACATGGCCAGCAGGTATGCACTTTGGCTTTGCATCACAGGTTGTATTGTCTTATCACAGAGTAGCATTCTTGACCTAGACCGGCTGGTAAAATGCAATAAGCTTAATGTTATCCTACTATAATACATTTTCATAAAAAGGATTTCCTTTCTTGACAAAATAATAGTATCAAAGACACATCAAATGACAAACACAATTATAAAAAACAAGTTACGAGTTAAATAAAATGTAGGTAATCTGTTAATTATATAAAAAAAATGTCAGTAAGAATAGTGCTCCTGCTGTGCTAAGCAACAAACCAGAAGGTAAAAGAAATAGCTTGACATATACGAGCTGGTACCTCAAGATGTTAGAGTGAACACAGATGTGTTATTAGGGTCTTAAAAAAATCCTGCTAGTAGCAATCTTTGAGCAATTGGTTCCTTTTTCATGACATCTGTTGGATCCAGCCTTTTGTTCTATAGAAAGCATTTGTGCAGCATTCAAGGGAGACTACTTGCTCCATTCTATGGTCAAAAAGCATGAGTAGAAGGAAGGTAGAAGCATTAAAACAAAACAAAACAAAACAAAACCCAAGGCAATAAGACGTGAGCTGGGGAAGACGCAAGCTTGAAGACCATTTTCTTTCAGGAAGTCATTTCAAAAGGCACAAGACTGAACTGAAATGTCATGTAAAAGGCCCATTACTTTACTCATATGTAGCAGCCTGACTTTTCCAGGCTGGGACACTGTGGAGTCAGAACCTGGCCGTGACTGGAGTTCCCTCAGCACTCCCGAGTTTCCTTTCTCCTTTCCTATGCTGCCTCATCACTCTCTCTTTTCTTCCCAGCCCCTTTTCTCTCTCAGCGCTAGAGTCAAGTTGGGACCTCACACATCCTAAGCTCTGCTGCTTCAATTCAGTTTCTCGATTCATTATGCAATTTTGATTACCTTCAGTAAATCTAAGATTTATATAAAACGGAAACAAATTACATGAAATACCTGGTCGGGAAGAAATATCATTACTTAATGATGAAATTGTTATTGCCAGTTAGGAATATATATGCTAAGAGTAACTGCAACTGTGTCTGTGCATTTTTTTTTTTTTATTATTAAGCTTTAGGCAGGTGTAGAGATTGAACTGAGGGCCTTGTAAGTTCTAGGCAAGCATTCTACCAATGAGCCATATTACAAGATTTTTTACATTTTGAAGTGCTTAAATTCCCAAACCAACAAATGACATAATGGAGCCGTTATATCCTGGTGGGAATCAGGAAATAGATTAATATTCAAATATGGTAGAAGCCCTCAGAGTAATCTCACCATGTGCTTACATCTTTGTAGCTATTTGATCTAAACTAAAACCGGCTTCTATCACCGTTTATGACTTATTGCTAAGAAAACCAAAGCTTAGAAAAATTAACCGAGAGACAGGAGGGGATCTGATCCCATCTCTCCAGATCCAAAACATGACTGTGCTTTTTGCTTCAAGGCAGCAGTGTGAACTTAGCCAACACATGACATAGAATCCGAGGTGAGAATACCAGGGTGATTTCCCATAAGAAGCTTCAGCTAAGTTTATGTAGCATTCCAGCTTAGAAATTTGAAGACAGAGTATACAGCTGAGCTGTGGAGTAGCAGAGCTTTGAAATCAGCAAGGGACAAAATGGTTCCGGCTTCGGCTAAAACCACAGGGCAGCGTATCTTAGTGCTGCTCCAGGGAAAGCCAGACAGGGGATGTAGGAGGAGAGTGCTCTTCCCTCTCATTTAATTACCACCTCAGATTGCTTCCAGTGGTTCCCGCTCATCATGGTTTTATTGTCCTCCTCTGACTTGTTAGTGCGTACTTCTACAGCTCAGAGTGGGCTTCTTACATTAGAAATGTATTGGTGAGCCACTAATTACCTTTGGCTTACAAGATGGCCAAGGCAAGCCTCACACTGTGTGGGTGGTAGGAGTGGCTCTGTGATCATGGAATCGTATCAGCTGTTTTTTTATTGTGTTTTTTTTTTCCCTCAGAAGAGTGGATAGTAAAAATTTCAAATCTAACTTTTCATCCCCAACTCTTGAGGCTCCTTTTTTTTTTCTATATTAAAATCCCGACAGTTTACCCAACACAATTTTCCATAGTGTTTGAGACATTATTTTATTTATTTATTTTTTAATATGGTGTTTCATTACAGTAAACAAAAGTTAGCACCACACAGTGAGTGCTACCATGAAAAATTTATTTCAAGGCTACTGCTCAGGGAAGCATTTCCTAAACACCAAAAGGCACAGGTGGCACTTGTCACTTCTGTGACTTTATAGCACTCTGCTGGTCTACCATGAAATGCCAACTTGTGGAGTACATTCTGCCCTTCCATCATACAGGATTCAGGGGTCAAACTCAGGATGTCAGGCTTGGCAGCAAGCACCTTTATGCCCCAGAGCCATCTTAAAGCCCAAGGGTATTTATTCTATGGAAGAGCATTCCATATTGATTTTTCTTTGACTCTATTCCCTCAAACCACATACCACCCACATGCCTACGGTTATTGATAACCAGAGGACACCTCTGGCTCTTGAACTTCATAAAAGCAGAATCTCATTGCCTTTGGCTTGGCATCTTTCATTGAAAAAACTTTTTAGGGGAGATTAATTTCATTATATTGATGTACCTGTAACTGAATGCTTTATTGAAATATCCTTTCCTAATGTGGATTTGTATGTATCCATTAACATTTGTTACATAAAAGAACACCCCAGAATTCAGTGATTTGAAATAAAAACAATTCTTTTTTTTTTTTCTTATTGTTCTGTGGATGAGCAATTAGGCCTGAATTTAGTTCTTTTGGTGGAATTGATTATGTCCATGTGGGCACCTGTTGTTGACTATGAATCACCTAGGCAGACATCTCTAGGGACATTGTTTCATAGCTGGGTGACATAACAAAGTAAAGTGACCACGTGCCTCTCAAGTCAGTAATTTGATCAGCCATTAGAAGAGTCTGGCTTGCTCACACTCTTGTTGCTGTGGTCTGGAAGTGTCTGCTTTTGGATAAGCTGCTATCATGTCAACATCAGCGTCAGTTCTGGAGAGAGCCAGTAGATAAAAATGGTTCTTGCTCTTTCAGTGATAACAATACTTGGGGGCCCTTACTTCAGAAGCTTCCCATGATGCCTTGATAAAAGATATTACAATTGTCTCCAAATTAAGGTTAATATGAAACATAGTACTGTCAACATTTTTTTTCAGGTCGTTTTGAGAACATGTGTTTTGCTTCTCCTATAGAAATACCAGAGACTGGCTCACTTGGTAGGACATGAAACTATTAGAGAAATACTACAAGTTAACTCCTGGCAACACCAAGACTCCCTCAAAGATGATGATGAGCATCAAAGAACCTCCTTACGGAGTTGGCTTCAAATGTGGCAAACCAACCACTGGGCAAAATGTCCTTGTTTCTGCCATAGACAGAATTCTGCCTAGAAATGGGCAAGTTTAGATGCAGGCAGAGTCAATGGCCAAACTGTGCCAAGACAGGGTAAGCAAGTCCTCAATACTTCGTGCTTTGCAAATATGTCTGACAAAGATATTAGGCCAGAAGGCTGAAGATGATCCGCCAATGTTATAGAGAGTGTTGGGTGATTGTTCAGGCAGTAAACTGTCTCAGTCTCATTTTCATTTTGGAAGCTGCTAACCTGAACTCTGAGTTGACTCCGTATTTAAGTTTTATTCCTTCTCAAGTCTCTGATGGGTTTGAAAACCATATAGTTTAGTCTGTCAATTAAGCTTAGTAGGTTAGGGGTTAAGATGTTTTTAGATCAAGATAGATGTTTTAAGTCAATAGAGATGAGATATGATAGATATTAATCTCCATTCAGAAATTTAGACCCAACAAGATAGGAAAGATCTTTACTTCAAGTTTTCCAAATACAAATAGCCAAATAACTATGAATATAACATTTATATAATTCCTGATTGCCTCATGGTTCTTCCTGTTGTATGTAGTTTATTTTACCCATGTATAATAATATAAATGTATATGTTAAAAAAGAAACATAATAAAAATTAAAATAAAAAAAATAAAGACTACAACTAGTGTTTGTGGGACATAAGGTAGGAGCCAGGAACTGTGAAAATGGGTTGGGACTGTTGAGACAATTAGCAAGGGCTATCAGCAGTGGGTTCTTCAAGAATATAAGCTGCTGCTTTCCCAAATTAGTTTTAATTTTATTTTTAGGGTTTTGGCATATTTAGTGCATATAGTCCCCTACCTACACTTCATTACACTAAAACCTTAGTAAAGGTCTGCTGTCCACATTGTCTTCCACTTGTAGGTATCCTGGAGACACTGGGCAAATACGAGCTGTAGGGACACAATTGAGAATCCATTTGGCACTAGAGCTCAATTCCACACCTTTCCAAGTCTGTTCTTCCTATCATGTGCTTTGTCTGTGTATCTCAGAATTCACCCAGGTGTTTAGGTAGAACATTCTAGGAGCCATCTTTTGTTCCTCCTCTTGTCCAAGCTAGTAGCAGAGTTTAACTTTCCCCTCTCACCACCTGTCCCTGTCATTTATGACGTCCACCCAGTACTCTTGCCTGGAACACCTGAGAACCTTAATTGGTCTCCATCAGTCACCTTCAGTTGATTCCATGTCTCACAAAGGTAAGCCCAACTATTCCCCTCCTCTTCCCATTCCCCTAGTGATCCAGGCTTATACACTGCTGTTAGTCTAAGGGGTCTTTTACGACCTAGTCGGTGACTCTCACCTATTTTCTTTCTTACTGTTCCCCTCTCAGTCCCCGTGCTGTAGCCTCACTGTCATCTTTGCTACTCCTCAAACATGCCCTGTAAGGAAGGGTTCACTGCCTTCCCCTTCCTCCACCTGAGCTCATGGTGCTCTTTCTTCAGCCTCTCAGTTTGTGTGCTTTCTTTATAAATTCACTTTGAAGTCCTGTGAGAAACAACCAGGGTTTTCATTCTTCTCACCTCAGATGCCATCGCATTGAGCCTTTACTCAGCCATCTCCACAGGAAGAAGGCAGGGTTTAATTTCGTTTTCGTATCTAGTGTGTATTGATTGTCTCAAATTGTTTCTGGCTCCCCCCACTCTTTCCATTAAATGTGCGGAGATTGAGAACTGTGGGTTTCATTGGAAACACTCTCTAAAAGACAAGTTTTAAATATGGTGCTTAGAATTGTTTTTATTCTCTTCCTAATTGTAAGTCATTTAAAAGATATTTACATATTCCTTATTTATAAATATTTGTTGTATTTCTGAGCTCTAATTTTCTAATATTTTTGTCAAACTAAATTCCATCTGGATTATCAGTTTTTATTTTCCCCCTCTAATTACTAGATCACTAGAGTTTTCTTATTATACACTTTTCAAAAATTATTGAGGGAAGAACAATGTTAATTGATTCCATTAAAGAAACAGGAAAGGGAGAGAGAGAGAGAGAGAGAGAGAGAGAGAGAGAGAGAGAGAGAGAGAGAGAGAGAGAGAGAGAGAGAGAACAGGATGCGATAATTTGTAGAGATGTGAAAAGCAACAAAAAGGAATGTTGGAGAATGCTCTATGTATGCATGAATTATTTTACAGCATTGTTTTAAATTTGCAACAAGAGTCCATAAGACCACATCTTCAGTTCTTTAACTCACTAGATTACTGAGAACAGTGACTTGCTATGCCCCCTTTAAAAAAGTATGGCTTTTAAAAATATTTCTTATTCTACTAATTAAAAAGAGATAAAAGAATAAGCTTTGTATAGGAATAGCACTCTCAGGGAGCGAAGGGTGTCTGCCTCTCCCCCCTCCCCTTGCTCCTGTCTTTATAGATGCCATCATTTCAGACCGTTCTTCCAGAAGAGCGAGGCTTGATGACATCCTCTCTCCTCACTTTACCACAAAGACTTGGAAACCGTTGAAACCTCATTACTGGATGTCACCTTTGTGTACAGGTGCGAATGTGGGTTCTATTAAAGCAGGAAATACTAGGAAACAATGTTCTGCTGGTTTTCAAGATATTTTCTGAAGGATGACTGAGTTCTTCTAAAATTAGCCTGTCTACTTGTGTAGATCAATTTTCTAAAATCAGAACGGTTTTGGCAGCAGTCTTTAGACCTCCACTTTATACTTCCCAAACCTCCCATCCCATTTGTGACCAGGTGCACACTACTAGATGCTTTGTTCAGAAAGCTCTGATTCCCAACTGCTGTGGCATCAGCTCTCTAGCGTATGCCATACTCAAACCCAATAGTACCTTCAAAAGCAAGCAAACCTTGCTGCTCTTCCACTCGGTTGCACGCATTCAGTCCCAGAGTTAGTGGGGGAAAAATTGCTCATATTTCTATAATAGCCAGTCTGTGTGAGGCAGAATTCATTTGTAAAGCCCTTTATGCTTTCTAGCCACTTCATGAAATAGGTATAATCATGTCCTCTGTGGAGATGAGCAATCTCTACATAGAGGAGGCTGAAGGCTTCACCTCAGTCACTTGCTAATAAGTTGTGCTGGGGCCCATGTGTGAGTCTGGTTAACTCCACAGTCTGTGCTCTGAACCCCTATTTCACACTGCTGATATGGATTAGGACACAGAAGACTGAGTTTTCAGACAAGTGTAGCTCTTCTGCTACTGAAGTGTCTCCTATGACATGAAGCTGGTTAGGAAAGCAGTTATGAATAAAGAAAGCCTAGCTTCTGAGATTTAACACTTATCAAAATTTATATGGCAAAGAGTAGATTCTCTTAAAAATCTGACCATGTAATGATATATTGATTTGTTAATATTTTTTTTACATAGGTAAACATTTCAATCTTGCATCAAATATTTAAATTTATTACTGACAATTTAATGGAACACCTAAGGCTTTAAGCTAAATTTTACATCTATATTGATGAGTTAAATGAAATAAACATTACATAAGATAGTATATAGGTCTCTGGCAGTAGGGACACTTTGCTAGAAATAACTTAATTGAGAGTCAGATTAAAAAAAAAGAACACCCAAAAAACCTATGTGGTGCAAAAATCCATGAATATGGCCAGTCTCAAGTGCTTATAATTTGAGACTTGACACTCTAGCTATTATTGGAGATACAGAAAACTAGATACCACAGTTTTGTGTTTTGAAATATAGTATAGTAGAAAACTGTGTTAAAATTAGGAGGCATAGTAAGACTACATTACCAGAAATATAGAGAAATCAAAGGGTACAGAAGAGGTAAAGTGCATTATCATATTTGAGAGATCAGAGGACTTCCACTTCAGTCAGTGACTGAAGTGAGTGCATATTCACACAGACACTCACTGACACACACACACACACACACACACACACACACACACACACACACACTACAAATTTCTTGCAATTATGCTGCTCTCTCGTGTTGTTTTCTCATGGATCTCCTTCCCTCTCTTGCTGTGAAAGGCTATATTGAGTGCTTGGTGGGAGAATGATAAAGTTCCGCTATAATTCACAATTCCAGTCTCGTTCTTCTGGCCTAGAATATTTGCTCTTTTTTAAACTGAAAAAATGTTATCATCAGCAAAAATCAGCGCAGGGTACAAGGACAAACAGAGTACTGTACTCTTCTGTAGATGGCCAAGTTTTTCTAAAATCAAAACTTATTTTATTTAGATATATATATTTTTAAGTTATTCAGGGCCTGTAAGTGGGCTTAGTGGGTAAGTGTGTTTACTGCCAAGCCCGATGACCTGAGTTCAAGTACCAATACCTGAAGAATAGGAGAGAACTGACTTCTAATAGTTTCCCTCTGATCTCATATTTATATTTGCACGTGTACACACACACACACACACACACACACACACACACACACACAGAGGCACACACACATAGACATACACTGTATTAAAACTTTATGTAGACTTATTAATCCCTTCAGTGAAAATAGAAGTCCCTTCAAGGAGACCAAGACTCTTTCCCTCAAGATAGCTTTATATGGGGGCTCAGAATGGCCGGGCCACATTGGCCTATTGGGAAAGTGATGGGTACAGGAAATTCACGTCTGAGTTCCATTTCTACCTTTCTTAAACACTCTCCAAATACCTATTTTTGATTCCTTCCACAAACTATTGATGAGCTCATATTCCAAAACTCCATTCTCCTTGTGGAGAACACACTGTGCCTGAATATTCTAATGATTCAGTATTGACTACGCCCCATCCATGTGCTATGTTCGTGGTTGAAACAGAAAAGGCCAAGGCAGGCTGCCAGGAAATAAAAGTTTTCTTTTGTCCTCTGTAGAAATGGGAACTTTAATTTCAAAAATCCATGAAATTCTTTGCCAGTGTCCTTAGAGCTCCATACTTGTGTGCCCAGCTGCCCATGAGATGACAGCATCTCACAGTGATGTGATCCTGACCCTGTTTTTCTCACTAATACGTGGCTGTGCTAATGACTGACCATACCTAAGGGCTCTGTTTCAAGGAGGTGTTAATGCCATCAGTCCACACCTTAAATTCCAACCCTGGACCCACCCTCTCCTCTTTTCTTTTTCTCTCACTACAGAATCAGTACTTTAGGAGATGTCCTGGGTTTTATTTTCAAAATGCACCGAGAATTGACTTGCTGTGTTCCCCCCAGATTCAAGCAGCTACTTCTCTCACCTGGGTGCTGTTACCCTGTGGCCTTTGAGTCCATCCCCAACAATAGCTGCCTGGTCATTGGAAATGTAAGGAAGACCAAGTCCTTCCTTTATTGAAATCACCCGTGATCCCGTAGTCCAGCCATAGACATGGTCAACACCATATAGTGGTTTCTAGAAGTATCAGGATGTGTGCCCTACCCTTACTGCCTCTCTGATGTGACTCTGACCTCTTTTTCTCACGTTAACACTTTTCTCGCCCTGGCCTCTGGACTGGTACTTGAACACACTGACCCACTTTAGCTTTACAGGATTTGTTTAAGTTCTTTCAAGTGTCCACTTTTGAATAAGGCTTACCATGATCATCACACTTTAAACCCTTGCTTTCATTGGCAGCTGCAAAACCTCTACCCCTGCCACACTTCTGTCGAAACTAAATCTATCTGATGGCATGGACAAGAGGCTTTATTTATGAGAGTTGATTGCATGCTTCATCTGGGTTATTTTGGTACTAATGGTGGTAAACTTCTGGATCCGGTCCTTCTTGAGTTAACTGGATATAAATAAACTAAATTGTGGTCTTGGTGTCTTATTTAAAGAAACTTTTCTTAAGTTTCTCCACAATGACCTTCACCTAAGATGAATCGAAAGGCCATTATTCCTCTCCAAGGAGGTGTTTATTCTGAGACAGTTGATTCTTCACTTCTCAAGGAAGAGAAATGAAATCTAAAAACAGACAAACATACAAACAAACATTTCTTTGCCTCTACCACTCTCTCTTCATCCTTCCCTTCCAACTTCTCTTTCCTTCACATCGCCACCTCCCACTAGAAGCCAAGCTCTTTGAAGGACCAGATATATACATGATCTTAAGAAACTTTTATCCCACAATCCCAAGAAATACTCTTGTATAATTTTTCTACATTATGACAGATAGCCAACACCTAGTGGGATACCTGATGACTTTCAGGATGCCCAGTCTCTAAAAAAATGTTCACATTTTACTTTATTGTTTTGGTGTTAGATTCATTATGATTGACAAATCCCTTAGTGTCAAGTCTTATTTTCCCTTTACCACATAGGAGTTTCAGTATCTTTTGGCGGCTCTTTTTCTTTGTTGCTGCTTTTGTTTTTTGAGACAGGGTTTCTCTGTGTAGCATCAGCTGTCCTGGATCTCACTCTGTAGACCAGGCTGGCCTTGAACTCAGAGATCTGCCTGCCTCTGGCTCCCCTGCACTGGGATTAAAGGCGTGCACCACCGTTGCCTGCCTTGGGGCTCTTATCTCACAGTGCTATTAGGATCCCAATTCTCACTTCACATATTTCCGCATTCACTCCAAAACTTATATTCTATAAAAACTTAGTATCTTGAAGACATTTTTAAGCAAGAAGAGTGTTAATGGAAGGAAATAGGCCAGTACCTGAAAAGAGAGTTCTCAAAAGCTAGGAATGTGGGGCTTAGAAATATATCAAAAGTGTTTATTATCCCTAGCAATTAAGGAAATGTAAACCAAAACAACTTCAAGATTTCATCTTACTGGATTCAGAAGGTCAAAGATGAACAAAATAACCAACAACAAATGCTAGAAGGGGTGTGGAGGAGAGGGAACTTCCATTACTGTTGGTGGGACTGCAATCTGGTGCAGCCACTATGGAAATCAGTGTGGGGACTCCTCAAACAGCTAAAAATAAACCTACCTTATGAGTCAAAAAAAAAAAAAAAAAAAAAAAAAGGATTGTAGACACTGAAAGCCTGTATCCACGCTTCTGCTCACCTACTTGGGCTCTCTAAACTCTCTTCTCTCCTCTCCAACACCATTGCCACCACAGTTGAGAGACCATACCATGGCTCCCAGAAAGTACTGTAATAGATTGTCGATTCATTTCCCACAGAGTCTCCAGGGTGATCTTTGTCAAAATGCAGTCCTATTCTCAAAAATGTACTCCACGTTCCTTCAGTCCTAGAGTTGAACTCTTCTCTTGGCGTGTGTGGCATTTCAAAATGTGCCTCCTGCCTGCCATGCAAGCTTCATTTCAAGTGCTCTGTGTGTTTTAGTTGCACAGAAGTGCTTGTAGTTGTTTGTGACTGTCATCCTGTAGCAGCTCTGCCGACATCTGATGCCCTTACCCCTACTATGGCCTGACAATGGAACCATCGCACTCGCCGAAGGAACTCTTCCCATTTCTTATGAGCACTCTCCTCAGTCTTTGCTGGGTATCCTTATTTAAAATGAGAAAGCTTTCTTCAAAGTTAGTCTGTGCTCACAATAGAAAGAGCAGAAAGGGAAACAGAAGCCAGCCGCATTTATTCTATTTACTTAATGTCTGTCAATATATTCTTATTCTATTGTCAGTATATTTTTCACCTATCATCTATTTGTCTATCTATCTACCATCTATCAATTTATCTATATCTATGATTCAATCAATCTATCAATCAACTATTGTCTATCTATTACCTGGCATTTGTATGTCTATCATCTGTCATCTATGTATATATCGCCTATATATCTATGTATTTATTAATCTGACTACCATCTATGTGACAAAAGGTGCCCAAAATCTGAATATAAAACATAATTTTATAGAATATTAAATAGTATCATATATATACCCCTTGAACCAATTATGTTTTCATGGCAAAATATCAAGAACATGTTTTTCAATGACAAAAGATAAATCTCAATTATTTTTGTAAAGGGGACAGACACATACATACACACATATATGCTACATTGATGCCATATGTGTGTGTGTCTATGTATGTATATATAAATACAGAATTACAGAATTACTCAATCTTCCAATGGTTTAGGTTGCTATTAAAGACATATAATTAGAATATGCTAAAACATATTAGAATATAAACATTGATTCAGTTATTAGATATATGTTTAGAATATTTTACTCAGAGTGATCTACTTTCATTTTTCATAGTTTTATTATATTTTTAAAGAATGTAAAACAATTTTAAATTTAAATATATTTCATCATATTTTTCCCTTTCCCCAAGTCCTCTCCCCTCTTACCCACCCAACTTTAAGTTCTTTCTCAAAAACACAAACAAATATCCAGTACAACCATAAGCCTCACCCAAAATCAAGAAAACAAACTAAAACAACAGTCAAGAAGAAAAATATAATACCAAACTCCACCAAACCGTAACCAAATATAACCTCAGAAAGACAAAACAAAAACAGACAAAAGACGTGTGCAGTACATTATCTGTAGGGCAACTGCCCTGGCGTGGTTGATCTACCCAATGCCACTCCATTGGAGAAAACTGACTTCCCCTCTCACTACAGGTATAAATGATAATTCGGTTGTTAACTAATTCATCTGTTTATTCATTTAAAAAATATAGCAAAATAAAATGTAATAATATAAAAACCAATCCTACCAAACTCGGACAAGACAAACCAACAGAAGAAAAAGACTTTAGGAGAAGACCCTGGAACCTGAGACCCACTCTTTCACACATCCAGGAATCACATACACACACTAAACTGGATATACTTTTAATAACTTCACACTTCATTTATGTTTGTGTAAATAACATCTAATTGTCTTTTAAACACAGCCCAATTTAGAATAGATATACCATGCTGTAAAAACTACTTTGAAGGCACAGGTCCTTTAAAGTGCCCATGATAAATATACCATAATAAATACATTTTTTTTGATATGAAGCATCTGTATGCTTGGTCTTGTTGAAATGAAAAGAAATTGTTTTTTAAGTTTTTTCAAGATGCTTATGAAGTGAGGATCTTAACCAGAGTCTATGAAGGTCCTAGAAGCTTTAAAAACAAAATCTTGGCAGTGGCAGTAGCTGTGACCTAATGATAAGGATAGTCTTTCCTAGAATTCTTCTGTCTTCCCTAAGGACCGACCCTCTCATCTTCCTCCTCCAGTGTGTCAAGAGGATGCCCTGTAGACCTGCTGCTGCCATTTAGTATCATACATCATAGTGACGGTGCGGTAAATGTTTAGGAAGGAAATCCAAAGGGAAAGGCCAAGCAGAGAGTGAGGATGACTGGGCTAACGCAGAGCACAGGTCACTCCTCTGGAGGCCTTGCGGGGGTCACATGGTAGACTTCACCAGGGCTGTTATAGAAGCTAAATGCGGAATAATAGAGCAGTTACTAGGAGAAGGCTGGCTTGAACCATAAGCAGGCAGAAAATAGCAAGAAGGAATTACAATGTGTAAATTCTACTATGAAATCTTGAAATGGGTGGCACGCAGAGGCAGTTAAAATTGCAAGATACTGTCTTCTTGAAAAGTGTAAGCCAAACCGCGTAATACCTTTCTTCAGGAGGTCAGACTCCTGGGAGAAGGAACAGAGATTTAGTGGTTTTTAGTATTTTACTCACACATCCACACCATGGATTTTGCTAAGCCATTGGTGAAGTTTTACCATCTCCTTTCCTGAAAGACTAAAAGGAGTTGGAGACTGAATGAAGAACAAAAAGACAAATGAGAGGAAATTCCCTACGGAAACCCTGTTCCCAGGGAGGCTGTGCTCACTGCAAGTGCTGGGGCTGGATCTACACATAGGTAACATTGGTATTATATTGCAACATGAGTCATTTTTACCTTTACAACAGGATGCTTTCGTGTTCGTCAAAGAACTTATTTGGCCTCTTCATGTGTTCCTAGTAGGTGGTTGAAGCAAATGTGTACTCTGTTTTTTTTTTTTTTTTTCCCAATCCCTGTTGCATTAGACTGCTCTCACGGGGAGAGGGAGTACTGAAGTGCTGGCAGAAGCTATCTCTCAGGAGGACTGCTACCTGCCTTCAACCAGTCAAAGCCTCTTAAACAAGGATTAACTCAGAAATTGCCAGAAGAAGGTACAGAATAAAACTAGATACATCATTCTTCTTTTTCCCACAATTTGTAACTAAAATGAAAATCTCTAGAGACCATGTTGCGTGGAAGACTTTTGTATAGTCTTCCCTGGTCATGACTCTTTACACATGGGTTAGGAGAAAGGGTTTGCTATTAGAGAGTTAAATAGGTTTGAAGTTTACAGGTAGACCCGTCAACCAATTGCAATTAATCCAGTAAATGCAAATGATCTAAGTGTAATTCAATTTCTTCACTAATTAATATCCCCTCAGTTAGAAGCATAAATAAGGTGAGCCAGGAAGTTGTATCTTTTGGTGAATTGTTTTCAACAATGGGGCCAATTTTTGTCAAAGGAGATGAAAATGTCCAAGTCCTTTTTACAGTCTTTCAACCTAGTCCATATTTCTGCCCTATATATAAAGAACAGAAGTCCTAATGAATAGGCATTTAAACCAGTAAACAGCCATTTAAAAAACTATCACTCTGCTATGCTTGCAGACAGGAGCCTAGCATACCTGTCCTCTGAGAGGCTCCAACCAGTAGCCCCTTGAAACACGTGCTGAGACTCACAGGCAAACTTTGGGCGATGTGTAGGGTGTCTCATGGAAGAGTGCTGAGAGGGAGAAGAGGACCTGGAGGTGACAGGAGCTCCACAAGAAGACCAACAGAGCCAACTAGTCAGGGCCCAGAGGGGCTGCTGAAAGTGAAGCACCAACCAAGGACCATGCATGGGCTGGACCTAGGCCTCCTAAACAGATGTAGTTAATGAGTAGCTCAGGACTCATGTGGGTCCACTAGTAAGAGGGGAAGTGGCTGTCTCTGATATGTACTCTGAGGCCAGCTTTTGGATCACTTCCCCATAGAGAGACTGCTGTGCCAGGCCACAGGGGAAGAGGACATGTACAGTCCTGATGTGACTTGATGAACTGGAGTGGATGGGAAGGGGACTCCCCTTTTCTGAGCAATAGGGGAAGGGAGAGAGGGGAGAGGGAGGGAGGGTGGGACCGGGAGGAGAGGAGGGATGAGGTTATGACCAGGATGTAAAGTGAATAAGAAAAAAATAGCTGGGCGTGGTCACACCTTTAATCCCAGCACTTAGGAGGCAGAGGCAGGTGCATTGCTGTGGGTTTGAGGCCAGCCTGGTCTACAAAGTGAGTCCAGGACAGCCAAGGCTACACAGAGAAACCCTGTCTCAAAAAACAAACAAACAAAAAACAAAAAAACAAACAAACAAAAAAAAACAAGCAAAGAACCAAAAACCAAAAACAACAACTAAAACGTTCCAGCATCAGCAAGACACTTAGAGAAGGGTTCTAAAGTTCTACTTCAATAAACACTGAGTAAAAATCGCTGAAATATAAAAACAAAAACACGACAAAAAACCCCGAAAGAACTATCACTCTTCTCTCTGTGAATTATATGGAGGAATGGTACAGCTGGAAGCACAAAAACTTGTAATGAGTGTGAGAGGTCTTTCCCGGTTGGTTAATCATCTGGGTTGATATCTGACTGCCAATGGCAACTGCAGCCTTTCTTTTCTCTTTCTTTCTTTCTTTCTTTCTTTCTTTCTTTCTTTCTTTCTTTCTATTGTGGTTTTTCGAGACAGGGTTTCTCTGTATAGCCTTGGCTGTCCTGGACTCACTTTGTAGACCAGGCTGTCTGTCCTAGAACTCACAGCTATCCGTCTGCCTCTGCGTCCCAAGTGCTGGGATTAAAGACACGTGCCACCATGCTCGGCTCAACTGTAGCCTTTCTTAGAATCCTGACTCATTGTGTGTCTCATTTCCCAGACAACTATAGGATCAGGAGAAGAAATATTGTTTCTTTATGTTGGAGGTCTAACAAAAACCACAGACTGCTCACAGCCCACCAAATGAATATCTAGTGTTTAAAATCGACCTGAATTAAATGAAGCAGTTGATGATAAATGCTAGACACTTAATCTAGAAACTATACCTTAAAGAAAGAAACAACATAGGACGATGGATTGTCCACTTTGCGTGAGAGGAGAAATGGGATGTTATGACCAGAATGAAATATTTTTTTGTGAGATGAGAGAATTTAGTGGCTGTGAAACATTTCATAAATGTGACATGATAAAATATAATTTTCATCAGTATTTCTAACCCTGGAAGAAACACAACCTCATAACAGAATTATAAATTCTGATTTAATCTATCATGAGATAATAAAACTTACACCTATCGAAATGGCTAAGATAAAAAATTTAAGTGACTACACATGCTGACAAGGATGTGGAGAAAGGGGAATACTCTTCCATTGCTGGTAGGAGTGCAAACTTGTACAACTACTTTGGAAATTAATCTGGTGCTTTCTCAGAAAAATTGGAATAGTGCTACCTCAAGACCCAGCTATATCACTCGTGGGCATATACCTGAATAATGCTCCCCCATATAACAAGGACATTTACTCAACTGTGTTCACAACAGCTTTATTTGTAATAGCCAGAATCTGGAAAGAGCTTAGATGTCCCTTAACTGAAGAATGGATAAAGAAATATTTACACAGTGGAATACTATCAAGCTATCACAAACAAGGGAATATTGCAATTTGCAGGCAAATGGATGGAACTAGAAAAGATCATCCTGGATGAGGTACCCAGACCTAAAAAGACACACATGGTATATACTCACTTATAAGTGGATATTAGCCCAACATAGATGTCCTCTGAGAGACTCTACCTAGCGAGGGATTGGGATAGATACTGGGACTCCAAGTGAGACTCTAGGCAAAGAGTTGGGGAATAAAAGGATGGTGTGTGTGTGTGTGTGTGTGTGTGTGTGTGTGTGTGTGTGTGTGTGTATGTGTATGTGTGTGATGTGTAGCTGTGTAGCTCCATAGACTATTAAGTTTGTCAGATCTGGACCCAGGGGATCTAAATAAATTGATGCATCAACCAAGGACATTGCAAGCAAAGAACCTAGACCCCCTGTTCAGATGTAGCTAATGTACAAGTCATTCTCCTCCTGGGTAAGGGAGGGGGAGAGTGGGGGTGGGGTGGGTGCTGCCTCTGACATGAACTCTGATGCCAGCTATTTGAACACTGGCCCTTGGTGGAGAGGCCCTGTGGGAACACAGAGGAAGGGGATAAAGGCTATGCAGCTGAGACCTGATAGGTAGATGATGGGGGAAGAGGACCCCTTCTGTCAGCGGTCTAGGGGAGGGGAATAGGGCAGAAAAGGGAGGGAGTGTGGGAACAGGAAGATAAAAGCAAGGGGATGTAATATGAATAAACAATTGTACAATAGTACAATAAAAAGAAAGAAAGAAAGAAAGAAAGAAAGAAAGAAAGAAAGAAAGAAATCTGTTGGTAGGTGGGGAAGGTAGCATAGGAAAATTTTTTTTCTAGGTCGGAAAACCTTGAAGCCTGAGCAATTAGACATTGTTACATCCAGAAAATGTTTGAGAAGGATTGGTATATTTGGTTTCTGGTATCTATTTATAGCAACATAAAATGTTTCATATAAAGGCCATAATATTGCAGTTTAGGCTGAACAAATCACTGTAGGATCTGTATAGTGTAGTTTATTACTTTCCTAGCAAGGAGAACCTTGCCTTGGAGCTCAAGAAGCAGAAAGATGTTTTCCAGAATGCTGGGGAATGCTGCTGAGGAGACGGATTGGACTGGCGTCTTGCTGTAGAAGAAAGAACTTAGCCGCCCTCTCAGAAGAAAAACTCACAGAACGGTGCTCCTGCATCCTCTGCTTTACAGTGAGATAAGTTCTAGAAGCTTAATGAAGAGTTAATTTTACCCTGTTATATTGTGGTGGTGCAGGTCTTTAATCCCAGCACTCAGGGGGCAGAGGCAAGGGGATTGCTGTGAGTTTGAGGCCAGCCTAGTCTACAAAATAAGTCCAGGATAGCCAAGGTTACACACACACACACACACACACACACACACACACACACACACACACACAGAGAGAGAGAGAGAGAGAGAGAGAGAGAGAGAGAGAGAGAGAGAGAGAGAGAGAGGAGAGAGGAGAGAGAGAATAATAGAAACTATATAGACTTTGAGCATCCCCTTTCATCTAAATGATAGACCTTTTCATATTTTAAATGCTTTACAGATTTTTATTATAGCCATAGAATGGGAACACAAATATTCTTTTTATCTGTTTTTTAACTGTCCATTTCTGGAGAAGAACTTAAGTGATCATAATGTTAACTAAACTAAAACAACTATTACATGGTATAATACAAAAATATTGATACATTATTATTGGCTAAGAAATGATTATATGCTAACCATGACCTCATATGCTAAGATACAGTAGTGTTAAATAAAACTGTCTTTTCCCAGCAGTTATATGTAGTGGGATAAACCAAAAAAAAAAAAGAGAAATACAAATGGCTAAGAAATAAATAGATGCCCTGGTTACTTTCAGTTGCTGTGATAAAACACCAAGCTAAGCAAAGCCAGCTTGGTGAAGAAAGGGTTTATTTGGCTTACAAGCCCTGATGATAGTCCATCACTGAAGGAAGAGAGGGCCTGCAGGTAAAGCAGAGCCAGGAATCATGAAAAAAAAAAAACCTGCTTTATGGTGTGCTAAGTTACTTTCTTATAGAATCCAGAACTACCCTCGATTGGAATATATATATATATATATATATATATATATATATATATATATATATATATATATCACACACACATACACACACACACACATACACACACACACACACATACACACACACACACACACATACACACACACACACACACACACACATGTAGCATAACCCAGAGTGCACAAGGCCTTCCCATATCCATCCCTAGCCAGATAAATTTACCACAGACATACCCACATCTGATGGCAACAGTCCCTCAATTGAGGTCCCCTCTTCCTATATATGTCTATATTTGTGCAAGTTGATAAAAAACTATATGGCACAATGACAAAAAAACAAAACAAACAAACAACAAAAACACAAGAACCCAAGAACAACAAAAGAAAACAACAACAGAAAAGGTAGACACATTGATCAACTAAAATGAGGTTAAAAACTCGTAGCCTTTGTGACCTCAGGGGTCAATGGATGAGGTAAGTAGACAAACAAAACAAAACAAAAAACCCTGGGATTACCCAAATTTCTTTGTAAAATTCTTTCAAATTCAGGAGTCTTGGATGACCCCTGATATGTACACATGTGCATCAGGTTCCAAAATGTTCAGAGAAACAACTACATAAGAAAGTCTAAAAAAGCCAAAAAGAAGCATCAGCCACACTAGTAAGAACATTAGTGAGGTGTAGTGCTGCTTGCTGGAGAAGCTGCGGGGCTCAGCTTGTCAGCTATCTGCAATGTCCTAGGACTGAGTGGTTTGTTGAAAGTTAGGAATTTGGAGGATGTAGTCCCAATCTATTGAAAACATGAAATAAATCCTACCCAATTAAGGCTACTTGCCAGTCATTTCCTCCCCAGTAGAAAGGAACTTAACAGTCCCGAGGGGACAGTAACGAAGTCCCAAAAACCCATGACATACTATTTATTTACACTCTAGATACTGGGCACAAGGATGAACAAGTACATGCGAGGAAAGGAGCAATACAATCAAGGGAAAACAGAAACAAAAACAAAAAGACAGAGCCAAGTTTGGAGTTATCTCAATTTAAATATTGAAAAAGTAACTACTAATAACGTGTTGAAACCCTTTATAAAAAGATTCTCATACGTTAATAATAGGAAGAAGACATGAATTTGGGAGGGGGAGGAGTTGGAGAAGGGAGGGAGGGGCTGAAGTGGTGTAGATGCATTACTCACACATGGAGTTCTCAGTGAAGTTAAATTAAGTTTTTC
The DNA here is from genome assembly GCF_903995435.1 of Acomys russatus. Lineage (NCBI taxonomy): Eukaryota > Metazoa > Chordata > Mammalia > Rodentia > Muridae > Acomys > Acomys russatus. Next base: position 23,727,656 of record NC_067157.1, on the reverse strand, counting down.
TAACCATAGATGGAAAATTCTAGGGGGATATATATAATTAGACACAAATAGAAACTTCAGAGTCCCAAATATAAACTTTAATATCAAATATTTATTGAGTAAGATTATTAGCACTGCAAAAATAGCTAAAAGGATTTTCACTTGCAGAGAGTTATATTTATTCATATATATATATATGTGATAAAAACTGAAATGCAGAGAGAAAGAGATGAAAAAAAAGGAATTTAGTAATATTTCAGAGTGTCACTCTATCTTATGTAGATACTAATGTTATAGGAGGTGGATAGGGAAATGGAGGATGTCACAGAAAGAAAATGTAAATAAATATACATAAATATTTACTTATCGATATTCACAAAAGAAGCACACATATCAATTATATGTACTCTATTAATGCCAAATAGATACAAAGAAATACAAAACAGAAAATTACCATATGTTGTAAATGCTGGAATCAGAAGATTAAAAAGCAAGCAATGGAGAAACATTAAGGGAAGCTATGGACTTTCCTCAGAAACAGTAGTGATTATAAAACAACAATCATTTAAAAATGCTGAAGAAAAAACAAACAAACAGAAAAAGGTACCAACCAAGAATTCTAGCTCCAGACAAAATGTATCCTCCTCCTACTAAGGAAAGAGACTGGTGAATGTTGAGTGAAATGGCTGCTAGCAACACCCCCTCTTCTCACAGATGTTATTTGACGCCAGTGTGGAGGAGCACCAGCAATCTCAGAAATCTTGAGGTAGAAGCAGGAAGACTGTGAGTTGAAGGGGAGTCTGGGCTAGATTGTGAGACTCTGTCTAAAGCAACAACAGTACAACCAACCAATCAAACAGCAACGCGAAGGCTGCTGATGTAGTAGAGCTCTTGCTTAACATGCAGAAGGCCCAGGTTGGGCCCTAGCACTGGGACAGGAAGCCTCTTTGGACACCTGATGTCTTAAATGACTATACTCAGATACTTAGCAGTGAAACTGAATTCTATAACACTTCACAACAGAAACATGTGCAGGGCCAGGAAAGTAAGTTTGCAATCAGCTGCCTTCTTCCTTGACGATTATTGTTGGAACTAGAACTGAAAAGCAAAACCCACTTTATGTATTCTGCCACAAAATTGTCCCGAAACAGAAAATGATTCTTGCTTCCTTTTATTTATTTTCTTTATCCATCATTAATGAAGTATCGCAGGAATTTGGCATCAGGCACAGCTTGAGACATGAACTATTAGGGGGTGTCCTATATTCCACATAAAAAGACATCTCAGAAAAATATTCTGAGATGAATACAGTTTCCAAGTTATCTACTTCCTAACCTATTGCCTCAAAAATTTAAATATCCTGTCCAATCTGCTAAAATGATTCCTTGGGTTGAGAAACCTTAACAACAGTGCTTTCGGAAAGCCTTATCATCAAGACTCCTTGTTTTCCTCGTGTTAATATTCTGGCCTGTCGGAACTCATGCCATCAAGCTGAGGAACTCGAAGTGGCCGGTGCAGGGTCACATACACATTTGCAGACACAACAGTCTGGGCAAGGCAACATGCTCTCTTGCTACGAAGCCTCTTGCGGAGCAGCAGAACTGGCACACTGAGGGTTAGAAAGATGGTCTCTGCAGAGATGGAAGGTGCTAGCAACGCCAGCTTTCTGACAGCCCAGCAATGGAGTTGATAGTGGGCAGTGGAAAGGAATCATGGGAGTCACACTGGCTGACAGGTTAGTTTCAGTAAAGATGGAAGACCTTGCACCGACCCTTACCACATCTCCTTAGGTCCCCACCTCCAAGACAGCCATAGGCCCCTTTCCTCTTATTTGGATCCATGATGCAGAATGCATTTTGTCACATTTAACAGTCCTAAGAGGCACTTTAAACAAGTGCTGTCCTGTAAAGAGCCGCTAAGAGCTCGAGTCAGTGACTGCTCCTAGTGGTGCCATAAGATGCCAGTACAGAACCAATTACCTGGCATTCTCCTGGGAACTGCCAGTGGCCACACCTGACCTGGACTCAGGTAGGTGAACTCCATGTTTATTACTGTTTATTTCGTCAGTCTCCTTCACAGCCCTGTAGCAGACTGCTCTAGTGGTCCTTTTCCTCTCTCCCTTGCTGCCTCCCTGGAGACTCTGCCAAACCTTGCAGTAGATTCAGGTTTCCTTCCTTCCTTCCTTCCTTCCTTCCTTCCTTCCTTCCTTCCTTCCTTCCTTCCTTCCTTCCTCATTTTGCGTCAGCTGCCTATGCATAGAAACACTTTCTGCTCAGGATCCTCAGTAGTCACACGTGGCAGGAGCTCAGGCAGGGGAATCACACTATCCTCCTTGTCCTCTCTAATGATCTCACCGTTCTCACTCTCAGCCGGCAACAACCTTTTTAATGGTTGTTCCCCCCCCCCCCGCCCCACATCCATTCACAGGAGAATTCAACTCTTGGTTCATACCCAGGGTTCCTCCTAGCCCTGTCATTCTAGAAAACCCATTGCTTTATTGCAAGCTACTTGGAGGATCCCCTGTTCCCTTCACAACCTCAATGGGGGCTCCACTTCTAGGTGTGAAGATGATCCCCTTAGCTGTTTCTAGAAGCCTCTAAAAGTCCTTTCTACTAGTCCTCCTGGCTTTCTTTCTGCTACCCATAGACCCCTTACCAGGTACCCCAAATTCATCACACTTTCCTAAGATACAGAGAGTGCAACCAAAATCAAGGAATGGATTTCAACAAAGACCAGATATCAGCACCTAAAATCACCTCAACTGCAGATGCCTAGAGACCAGTGTAAAAGCATAGTCTACAACAGCAAGAACAATGTACCTCCATCAGACCAAATATCCTACAACAATAGACCCTCAGAAATGTAATACAACAGCACAAGACAAGGACTTCAAAACAGCAAGTATATGTTCAAGAACCTTTACAAGGGGTGTGAATAAATACCTTAATGAAGTCTGTGGAAACACAAACAGTGGAGTGAGATGATAAAAACAGTTCAAGGCATGAAAGTAGAAACAGAATGACTAAGATAAAATTGGAAATAGAAAGCTCAGAGGTAAGCCTCACCAACAGAGAGTAAGGCATAGAAGAGAGGATTTCAGGTGGCGAACACAGATAGAAGAAATGGATATCACAGTAAAAGAAAATGTTAAATCTAAATAAAAATTTAAAAGGCAGGCACAAAAATACCCAGGAAATCTGAGACACTTCAAAAATACCAACTCTATGGATAGTAGAAATAGAGGAAGAGAAGAAACCCAGGTCAAAGACACAGGAAGTATTTTCAACAAAATTAGAGAAGAAATTTTCCCTAACTTAAAGGAGATGTCTATTTTTAAAAATTAATTCACTTTACATGCTGATCATAGCCCCCTCCCTCCTCTCCTTCCTGCCCCATCCTAGCTCCATTTTCCCTACCCCCCTATTCATCAGAAAAGGGGAGCCCCCACACCCACCCCAGCTCCTCAAGTTGCATCAGGACTGAGTTCACCCTGTCATTTTTGGCCTAGCAACGCAGCCCCACAAGGGGGAAGTGAGAAAAAAAGCAGGCAACCGAGTCTATGTCAGAGACAGTCCCCTCCTCTGCTCCATTTGCTGGGGGACGACATGAAGCCTGAGCTGTATATTGGCTACATGTATGTAGGGGGCCTAGGTCTAGTCTATGCATAGTCCTCGGTTGATGCCTCAGTCTCCACAAGCTCCTTTGGACCCTGGATAGTTGCCTCTGTTGGTCTTCTTGTGGAGCCTTTCTCACCTCCAGGACCTTCTGCCTTCACCCCACTTTCCCACAAATTCCCTCATCTCTTCACCCAATGTTTGTCTGTGAGCCTCAGGATCTATTTCAATGCATTGCTAGATGGAGCCTCTCAGAGGACAGCTATGTTAGGCTCCTGTCTGAGAAGAATACCGTTAATAGTACCAGGGCTTGGCTCTTGCCCACAGGGTGGATTTTGGGTTGGGCCAGGTGTGAGTTGGATATCCTTTCAATCTCTGCTCTATCTTTGTCCCTCCACATCTTGTAGATGGAGTAAATTTTGAGTCAACGTTCTTGTGGGTGGGTTGGTGTTCCCGTCCCATCACTAGGAGTCCTGTTCAGTTAGAGAGTGTCCTCTTCAGTCTCTATGACGCCTGCTACTAGGAGTCTCAGCTAGAGTCACCGCCATATCCTCCCAGAAGGCTATGCTGTCTTAGGTTTCCAGCTTGTCACAGAGATGCCCCTGACCACTGTTTTTCTTCTCTCTGTAGGTCCTCTCTCCTCCTGCCCCCACTCTCCCCAGATCTGATCTCCACCCTCTTTTTTTTCTGTACTCCCTCTTTTCAACCACTTGCACTATCTGTTCTGTTTCCCCTTCTCAATGAGATTTAAGCATCCTCCCTTGGGTCCTCCTTGTTATTTAGCTTCTGTGAATTGTGATATGTTTATCTTGTACTATATGGCTAAAATCTGCTTATAAGTGAGTACATACTGTGTATGTTTTTCTGGGTCTGGGTTACCTCATTATGGATGATCTTTTCCAGTTCCATCCGTTTGCCTACAATTTTCATGATTTCCTTGTTTTTAAAAGCTGTGTAAATGTACCACAATTTCTTTATCTATTCTTCAATTAAGGAATAGCTAGGCTGTTTCCAGATTCTGCCTATTACAAATAAAGCTGCTTCATTGGCTTGGATGTATTTTCCTGTAATTCTATACAAAGTATGGGGCTGGAGAGATGGCTCAGAGGTTAAGAGAACTGTCTGCTCTTCCAATGTTCCTGAGTTCAATTCTCAGCACCCACAGGGTGGCTCACAGCCATCTACGGTGAGATCTGGTGCCCTCTTCTAGTCTGAAGGCAGGCAGAATACTGTATACATAATAAATAGATAAATCTTTCTTAAAAAGCGTTGAAGGAACTTGCATCGAAATGGAATTAGCTAGCCAGATGCCGTGATGCACGCCTGCAATCTAAACATGTGTGAAAGTGAAGAAGGAGGATCAAACATTTTAGATTGGTCCTCACTATATATTAATATATTAAATGCCAATCCAATGTAGGCTACCTTCACCAGACTTTGTATCAAAAAGAAGCAAACAATAGAAATGGCAGAAAAAGAAAAAACAAGCAAGCAAACAAAAATACTGAAAGTGTTTTGTCCATGGCAAGCCAATGCAGGGGTCTGTGTGGATTGATTGCATCCATCTATACCTGCAGGCACTTGGCAAATTAGAGCATGATGAAAAATTTAAAATAAATAAATAAAAAGTGTCTACTTAAAAAAAAAATAAAGATGCAATGAATAGAGCTAAGCAAATGTCCTTGTGTGGTAGAGCATCTGTTGAGTATATGCCCAGGAGTGGTATAGCTGGGTCTTGAGGTAGAGCTATTCTTACTTTTCTGAGAAAGCACCAGATTGATTTCCAAAGTGGTTTGCACTCCCACCATCAACGGAGGAGTGTTCCCCTTTCTCCACATCCTTGCCAGCATGTGCTGTCACCTGAGTTTTTTTTAATCTTAACCATTCTGAAGAGTATGAGATACCTATTAAGGTGAAAGAAACATAGAGAAGACAAAACAAACTGGGCCAGAAAAGAAATTCCACACAACACATAATAATCAAAATATTAAATGTACAGAACAGAGAATATTAAAAGCTGCAAGGGAAAAGGACTAAACAATATATTAATACAGATATATTAGAATAACACCTGACTTTTCAGTGGAGGCTCTAAAAACTAGAAGGTCCTGGACAGTTGTTCTATAATCTCTAAGAAATCACATATTCCAGGCCAGCTTCTATATCCAGGAAAACTTTCAATCACAATAAATGGAGAAAGAAAAACATTCCACAATAAAAATTTAAACAGTATCAGTCTCAAAATCCAGCCCTAAGAAAGTTCTAGAAGAAACACTTTAACCTGAAGAAGTTAACTGCATCCAAGAAAACACATGGATTAAATAATCTCAGACAAGAAAAGTCAAAAGAGGGGAGGGGAAAAAATCCTATACCACCACAACAAAATAATGAGAATCAACAGACACTGCTCATTGATAAACGTTTAATGTCAATGGTCTCAATTCCTCAATAAAAAGACACAGATTGAATTTTAAAAGCCCCAGGATTTACATTTCTGTTTTGTCCAAGAAACGTATCTTAACATCAGGGATATATATCATCTAAGGGTAAACAAGTGGAAAAAGATACCAAAAGAAGTTAAAAGAAAATGGTCCCAAGAAGTAACTGAGTGTAGCCATTTTAATATCCAACAAAATAGCCTTCAAACCCAAACTAAGCAGGACAGATACAGAAAGGCACTATACACTTATCAAAGGAGTCATGGACCAAGAGGGCATTGCAATTCTGAACATCTATGCATGAAAAACAAGAGCACTCAAGTTTATAAAAGGAACACCACTACAGATAAAAAAAAATCACATAGGGACCATCATACTGTGATAGAGGATGACTTCAATGTCACACACTCACACACAGGAAGGTCATACAGACAAATGTTAAACAGAGAAATGCTAGCATTAAATACCATCATAAACCAAAATGACTTAACAGATATTTACAGAATATTCTACTCAAACAGAATAGAATAGACCTTCCTAGCGACTCATGGAACTTTTTCTTCATTTATTTATTCACTTTACATCCTGATTGCAGTCCCCCTCTTCTCGCAATCCCATCCCCCAAGCCCCTCCCTCTATTTCCCCCCTCTACATTTTCTCGGAGAAGGGTGGGGGCCCAAATGGGTACCAACCTGCTCTGGGACATCAAAGCACATCCTCTCCAACTGAAGCCAGAAAAGGCAGTCCAGCTAGGGGAAAGGGCTCCAAAGGCAGGAAATAGAGTCAGAGACAATCCCACCTCCCACCTCCAATTGTTAGGAGACCCACATGAAGAACAAACTGCACATCTGCTACATACCTGTAGGAAGCCTAGGCCAGCCCAGCTCATGAAACTTTTTCCAAAATTGACCACATTACAGGGACAGGAAAGTTTAATACCTGCTTCCTGTCAGACTACCACAGAATAAAGCTATGTACCAACAGCAGAAAGCTTACAAGCTCATGGAAACTGAACAACTCAGTACTGAATGATCCCAGCACTCGGGAGGCAGAGGCAGGTGGATCGCTGTGAGTTTGAGGCCAGCCTGGTCTTCAGATAGAGTCCAGGACAGCCAAGGCTAACACAGAGAGACCCTGTCTCGAAGCAAACAAACAAACAAACAAACAAACAAACAAACAAAAAAGAAAAATGGGTCAAGACAAAAATAGAAAAGAAATTAAAAACTTGTTAGAATCAAATGGAAACGATTGGTGACTAACAGCACACTTGAAAGCTGTAGAACAAAAGAAGAAATAGCTTCCAAAAGGAGTAGATGGCAAGAAATAATCAAATGCAAGCCAATAAAACAACAACAAAGTCCAAATAGTAAGAATCAATGAAACAAGGATTTGGTCCTTTGAGAAAATCAATAATATTTACAGACCCTTAGCCAAATTAGATAAAAGGCAGAGAGAGAATATCCAAATCAACAAAATTTGAAATGAAAGGTGAACATAACAACAGATGCTGAGAAATTCAGAGAATCATAAGGACATAACTTTAAAAACCTGTACTCCATTAAATTGCAAAATTTAAAGAAATGGATAATTTTCTTGATATATAGCACCTATCAAGGTTAAATCAAGAAGAGACAAGCAATGCAAATAGACCTAGAGCCACCAGTGAAGTAGTAATTAAAAGTATTAAAGAACAAACAAAAAGGCAAGGGCCAGATAGTTTTAGTTTTGAATTCTACCAGACGTTCAAAGAAGAACTAACTTCAAATACTCCTCAAACTATTTCACACAATAGAAACATAAGGAACACTTTCCAATTCTTTTTATGAGATCACAGTTACCCTGATACCTAAGCTACATAAAGACCTAATAAAGAAAGAGACTACAGGCTAAATTTCCTCACGAACATAGATGCAAAAATTCTCAATAAAATTCTTACAAACCAAGTCTAAGAACACATAAAAAAGAATCATCCACCATGACCAAGTAGCCTTCATCCCAGCGTTGCTGGTGTGTGGCTCAACATACAGGAACTGATAAACACAAATCTCCTGAAAAAACACTGAAAAAACCTACTAAATCATTTGATTAGTTGCAGAAAAGGCCTCTGACAAAATCCAACACCCCTTTGTGATAAAAGCCATAGAGAGTTTAGGGGAGAAAGTACATACTTCAAAACAATATATACAAAGTACATAGTTTAAAACAGTAGAAGCAGAGGAAAGACAGCAGCAGACTACCAAGAAGAGACTTGATACCCTATGAGCATATACAGGGGGAGGAGGTCCCTCTCAGTCACAGTCATAGGGTAGGTGAGTGAGGGGAAAATGGGAGGGAGGGAAGAATGGGCGGATACAAGGGATGGGATAACAATTGAGATGTAATATGAATAAATTAATAAAATATATTAAAAATAAATAAAAATGAACTGCATAATGTCAAGAAAAAAAAAATAGAAGCAACTTACAGCAAGTCCACTGCTAACGTCAGACTAAAAGGAAAAAAACTAAAATAATTTCCATTAAAATCAGGAAAAAGTCAAAGTTTCCCACTTTCCCAATATAGCACTAGAAGTCATAGTTAGAACAATAAGTGAAGGATATCCATAAGATACAAATTGGAAAGAGGTAAATCAAAATGTCTGTAGTTGCACATGGTGTGACTATAGTCGTAGTGACCCTAAGAATCCAACCAGGAAACTCCCACGGAGCTAAGTTTTTTCAGCACAGTAGCAGGATACAAAATTAACACACATAAATCATTAGCTTTCCTGTGTATAAATGAAAGATAGACAGAGAAAGAAATCAAGAAAGTAATACCATTCACAAGAGACTCGTAAAATACCTTGTTGTAACTCTAAACAAGCAAATATAAAACTTGCATGATAAAAACTTCATGACAATGAAGTAAAAAAGTTAAGAAAGATATTCAAGACCTAGCCATACCATTCTTGTGCACAAATCCAAAAGATGCTTCATCCTATTACACACAGATTTGCTAAACCACGATCATCGCTGCCCTATTCATAATAACCAGAAATTGGAAATAACATAGCTGTTTATCAATAGATGAGCAGATAAAGAAAATGTGGTAATTTTTTTTACAATGAAATATTACTCAGCTGTTAAAAAATGAAATCATTAATTTCCCAGGTAAATGGATGAAACCAGAAAAAAACAAAACAAAACAAAACAGCTCAAATGAGGCATTGCAGGTCCAGAAAAAACAAATACAGTATGTATTCAGATATATTGTTGATATTAGCTGGTAAGTCTTCAATAAGTAAGCTACAATCTGTATAACCACAAAGGTTATTATAGAGTAAGGTCCTAGGGGAGATGGGTGGATCTCCCTAGTTACAGATAGACTAGAGAGGGGACAAGGATAGGCAGAATAGATGGGGAGGTGATGGAGGGAAGGGGAGGAAAGGGAGGGAACACAGGGAAGGACAGCATTTGAGGGGTCATATGAAAGCCTAATGCAGTGGAAGCTTCCTAAAATATATCCATGTAGGAAGAAGATCTAAATGGAACCTTAACTGGACATCCGTCATCAGCAAACAAAGCTTCTAGCGCCAGGAATGGGAAACATCTAATCGAGTTGTTGGCCAACGGGGCCTAGTGGGAACCCTAAAAAATCCAGGCTATTGCCAAGGCTTTTGACTGTTCTCCACAAACTCGTAGTGAGTCCCTGTTGCTGAAGATGGCACCTACTCAACTCGTTAAATATGGAGAAGCCCAGCTAGTGGCTACCTAGAGCTTTCACCCCAGTGGACGAGTACTCACGGTACTGGAAAGTACTAAGCATGCTTCCAAGGGTGGCAGCGAGCGGAGCGCCTATGCAGGCCCCATGCTGAGATGGGAAAGTAGACACCATTCCTCAATCCTAACCAAGAAGCTATTTCAAATTAAAACCGCACAAAGGAAAGATTACTTTCTTCAATGGAATCTCACTGGATATGCAAACTACCCTTCAGGGCAGGCTTCATGTCCAGCAGTAGATGGCTAAAACAAAAATAACTCCATGATATTTTGGAGCCTTTTTTAAATATTGATTTGTTGGGGCTTTTTTTTTCTTAAATCTTACTGGTCTTTTGTTTATATATTATCATTTCTGATTTGGTTTTGAGTTTTTATTGATGTGTGTGTGTGTCTGTCTGTACTTCCTTTTAGAGTCTTTTTTTTTTTTTTTTTTTTTTTTTTTTTTTGGTGTGTGTTATTTTGTCTTGTTTTCTCCTTGCTGGTCCTTCTTATTTGCCTGTTTGTTTTTTTAAGAGCTAGCGGGCATAGAGTTAGGAGGGCGGGGAGGTAGAGAGGATCTGGGAGGAGGAGAAGAAAAGGAAGCCACCGTCAGAATACATCTTATTAAAATAACATTATGTTCAGTAAAAATGAAAATCTCAAATATGTGTTTTTTGTTTCTTTAAAATAAACATCATTTTCTTATTTGCATCAAGCAAAACAATGGGATAGAAAAGACACAGCTGAGGTGAGCTGGACATGAAGTGCAGGATACAGCAAATACATAGATAGCTTTCAAGGATGCAACATGTTAAGTGCGGTAGCCAAACGGGGACAGTTTTATAACAGTATAGAGTCATAAATTATTGCTCCTACATGTCCTTAATAGAAGAATTTTAGAAACCCCGGACAACTTCTCTGCTACAGTGTCACAGATACAGTGGAACCTCACATTTACCATGTTTGGAGGAGTGCTATAAATTAATTTCATGAGATTAAAGAGGATTCTCCAGTTTTGAGTCAGCATGGTGGTGTGCCGTGGGAGGCAACTACTACAAAGAAATTCACTTATATCCCAGAAAGGCTGCAGAAGAAGAGGCATTTATGCTTTTTCATGCTTCTGGTCTCCATAAGGTCTTCCACACTTTTTCAAAAACAGCTTAAGAGGAGTGTAGCTTTATCTCAGTCTGAACCTCTTTGGCAGGAATAAAGGCTGGAGAAGATAATTTAATTGGCGGGACATAAGAGGATCCAGTGTGACTCTATGAATGGCTTCCAAGTCACACGGGCGTCTTTCAGGATAGAAATACCGTGCAGGAGCCTGATAAAACCAGGCATTGAGCAGAGCCAAGAGAGAGCAAAACACATGCCTCCTTCTTGAATGTTGAGTCTGTCTGTAAATGCAGGGAAATCGCTAAGGAACACTTTGCATTTTGATGGAAAAGCTAGGGGTTTTATTTGATAAAGGCATTGGAATTCCAACAGGCCATTCACTGGGACTCTCTCCTTTCTCACTGAAAGGATGAGAAGTAAGTCTTTCTCCAATGCAACATGCAGCGTTTGCATTTTTCTATGCACAGGGCATTTGAAAAGGATGTTACACGTTTCAGTGAGATCCAAACATTTATGAATATAATAACGATCTGAGTCTGCACTTAATGTGGAAGGTCCTGAGTAGCTCAGACATTTCATTTACCTTTACAAATATGATCTGAAGGTTGGTTAAGTGATAATACATTCAGGTTTTATTCTTAACTAACTTGAATACAGGACTGGCCAAAATGTTGCAAGCATGTAGGCACCCTGCTGATAAATTCATCCAATAGATTGAATTTCACCTTAAAGCAATCCAAATCAAGAGAAAAAAATATGTTTTTCCCCCTGCAGTAATATTTAGTTGATAGAATTTTACTTAGTATGCTTTACTTCTTTCATCCTGCCTGTTTGGACTCCTGGGCAACTTAAATAAAAGAATCCATTTACAGTCGACTTTCAAGTGATAAGAAGCTGTCTAGGAAGGCTCAGAGGTATTGACCCAAAGAACTATGATAAATACAGAAATGGATGGCTTAGTAGTCAAGGCTAAAGCCTCAAACAGGCTTCTTGGAGCAAGGATGAGTAATAGCATGAGTTGGCTGTCCAAGCCAGGGTGTAATATGCAGAATCCCAAAGAATAGTTTATTTATGTATTTATTTATTTATCCATTTGTATCACCTATGCTCCTTTGTCTTTTATAGCATATGGGCTGCTTTTAGAAGAAGGTTTTTGAGTATCTGAAACTAAGCTCAACCAACATGAGGAAACTGTTAGAATCACTGTTATCAAGTTATCTAGAAGGCCAAAAGTCGCTATTGTTGGCGAATTTTGGTAATGTGGCAAATAAGAAGTAGTATAAGGTTTCACAGTCTTTGCAGTTTGAGTTAGTGATTTACACTACGGTTACTGAATGTCAGCCAACATCTGTGATGTCCTGTCAAGATGGTTTTCCTATTTTGTTGTCAGTGTTCTTTTAGAAAGAAATGCCGTATTTCAATGGAAGTAAGTAACAATGATTAAAACGGAAAAAGACAGGAAGAGCAATATAAAAAATGAGCACAACTGAAAGTTGTTTTTTTTTTTTTTTTTTTACTAGATAAACACAAAATAACAAACCTTAGGGTAGATTAAAAATAGAGAGAGAGTCCACTAGGTAAAGTGGAAATGAAAGAGGAGCCCTCACAACTGACAGCAGACACACGAAGAAACATGAGGCCACTATGCTTGACTACAAACCAACAGACTTTTACATGATTTTACAAGTGCACGAATCAGTAGCAGTGCATAACATATCAACCCTGAACCAAAAAGACATAGAAAATCTAAACAGTCAACAGTGAGGAAGAGACACAGATCACTAATGAGGAGTCTCTTGTTAAAAAGTGCCCAGAGCTGTACTAGTTTGCATTCCCACCAGCAATGAAGGAGTGCTTCTCTCTCCCCACATCCTCACCAGCATGTGGTGTCACTTGAATTTTTGATCTTAGCCATTTTGATGGGTGTAAGAGGGAATCTCAGAGTTGTTTTGGTTTGCATTTCCCTGATGACTAAGGAGGTTGAGCATTTCTTTAAGTGTTTCTCAGCCACTTTATATTCCTCTGTTGAGAATTCTCTGTTTAGTTCCAAGCCCCATTTCTCAACCACTCAAACTAAGGCACCAGCCAAGGACAAAACAGGCGGTAAACTTTAAACCCCTACCCAGATCTAGCCAATGGTCAGAACATTTTCCACAGTTGAGTGGAGAGTGGGATATGCCTTTCTCACGTACTCTGGTGCCTCACATTTGACCATGTCTCCTGGAGAGAGAGACCTGGTGGCACTCAGAGGAAGGACAACAGGTTACCAAGAAGAGACTTGATACCCTATGAGCATATACAGGGGGAGGTGATCCCCCTCAGGAACAGTCATAGGGGAGGGGAATAATGGCAAAATGGGAGGGAGGGAAGAATGGGAGGATACAAGGGATGGGATAAACATTAAGATGTAACAAGAATAAATTAATAATAATAAAAAAAGTGCCCAGAGCAGCAGCGTTTAAAGCTGACTTTGACCGAAAACTTAAACAGAACTGTATACCAATCCTTCTAGAAAGTGCAAAACATATGTTTCTGAAATGACATTAGAAGGCCTGCATTACCCTGATACCAAAGCCAGGAAGATACATGTAAGAAAGCTGTGATTCAGTGTCAGTGCTGAACATAGACACCGAAGTCCTCAGCAAGATACCAGCGAAATAGGCTTAATACCAGAGCAGAAACTTCAGCTATGTTCACATACTCCATCTCATTAATTGATAAATAAAAATTGTATACATTATATATATTAATGGTATCATATGATGTTTTAAAATGTTTTCCAGAAAGGTTAAATTAACCTAATACATCTTTTACTTCATCTCTCTCTCTCTCTCTCTCTCTCTCTCTCTCTCTCTCTCTGTGTTGATAACATTTACAAATCTTCTTTGTGACTCCCACATACACACTACAGTTTGGTTAGCTATAGTCATTATGTTGTATAGTAGAATTTACTTTTTCCTTCAGACCAAAATTATTGTAGCCTTTTACTCCACCTCCCCAACCCTCTGCAAGCCCAGTCCTAGAAACTCTGAGTTCGTTCTCTGGGCCCATTGGTTTGATCATTTTAACCCTAACATGACAGATCTCATGGTTTGCCTGGTGTCTCTTTTATTTAATTTAGCAAACAGCATCCAGGCTCATAAGTGTTTCAGAGAATAAACTGTATGCATAAGGTCGGGAACCAGGAGAACTACTTTCTTATTTGCCTTTTGTGGACAATAAAACTCAAAATCCGAGCCTCAGAGTAAAATGTAGTCACTCTACCTAGTAAGTCCATCTGAACTTTGTATATGGGGAATGCCTGCTGCTATTTCAAACAATGACCCATCAGCAGTCAGTACTCTAAACAGATCAATTTTGCAGTTTTTATAATAATTCTTTTATACCCATACCACAAAAGACAAGTGAAATTATTTTTTACCTTTTCTGAAATTATGCTGCACAATTCCTGTCCTTTCAAATTAAATCATACTCTCTTATGGTCTTATTTATAACTTTTTCTCCCACACACTAAACTATAATCAAACATCTATCAAACTAAAGCATAAAAGTGCTGTAATTGTCAAAATCTAGTATTTAGAATTGACTGTATTTATCACAATATAGTTTGTACAATGTATTGTTATGATTATATTTTTCTCTCCCATGAACTTGGTAGTGAAGTGAATTGCATTCCCCTTCTAGCAATTCTTTCATTTTTGAGATCATAACATGATTGCATCCTTTCCCCCTTCCCTTTTCTCCCTCCAAGCCCTCCCATGTACTACCCCACCTTACTCTCTTGCAACTAAATGTCCTTTAGTTGTTGTTTCATATGTCTTTATATAAATGCATACATACATATTTATTTCTAAATACCTAAACACAACCCATTCAGCCTGTATAATGTTACTTGTATGTGTGTTTTTAGGGCTGACTGTTTAGTATTGCATGACCAATTGGTGTGTTCTTCCCCAGGGAAGACTATTTCTCCCACTCTCTAAATTCCACAGTTGCCTGTAGTTCTTTGTGTTGGCTTGAGGCCTTGCATGCTTCCCCACCCATGTTAGCATGTCTGTTTTTGTCCTTGTGCAGCGTATGTCTAGGTCATCATGTTGATGAGCCTTATGTGTGTATGTTCTGACATTACTAGAAGACACAGTCTCTTAGTTCAAGTTCAAACTCTTTGAACATCTGGCTCTTACAATCTTTCTACCCTCTCTCTCACAATGTTCTCTGAGCCTTAGGCACTGAAGTGTTTTGTAGATGTATCCAATGGGACTGGGCTCCGTGACTTTGAATTCTGATTGGTCCAGCTTTCTGTATTTTGTTGGTCTCTGTGTTGCAAAAAGAAGTTTCCTTAAAGAGGGGAGAGGACTATTCATCTTTGGGTATAAGGACAAATGTTTAGATTGTTGTTCAGGTTTATGCTGGTTTAACAAAGTGGCAGCTGTAGGTCTCCTGTAGACCTGTAACTTCACTAGCCCTGAGTAGTTGCATAGGTTACTAGTACCAGGCATAGCTTCTCTCTTGTAAAGCAAGTCTTAAGTACAGTTAGAGAGATGTTGGTTACCACCAAGGTATGTGTGCCACTATAGCACTCTTAGAGTTGTCAATTGTGTCTTTCCTTAAGCTTTCATATTAACACCTCAAGCCTCAGGTCTTCAGGATATGCCCACATTCAGGAGCAGGACCTTCCAAGATTTTACTAAGTTGAAGAAAGCCTTACATTTTTCAATTATGAATTAAAACAATTGATTACTCTTGACTTCAGCCTACCCCAAATTTTAGGACATGAGCAGGCAGTAAACAAAATCTGTGCCAGAATATAAGAGAAATTGCTCCAATTCTTGATAGGCTTCTCACTCCTGCCTGAAACATCTTGAGCGTAGTCTTTACTTTTTTCACTTCTATCAATGTTCTGTTCTTAGAAGATCCTACTAGAATGGCTCATTACATTCTGCTCTATTCTAGAGCTCTTTGAACCTGCATCTCCAAACTTTGCAAATTCCTCCCAAGTAGTTATAGTGGCTTAAAAAAGACAGGTTTATTACACCAAGGACCCTGCTTCTCAGTACCAAGTTTTTTGCTTTTTTGTAGTTATCCTTCCATCACTGTGATAAACAATCTGACAAAAGTAACAAAAATTGGAAGTTTCGTTTTGGGTCGTGGTTTTAGAGGCATTTCAGTGTATCAGAGTACAGAATGGAAGAATGGCTTTGTTGTGGTAAGAGTATATGGCAGAATGCTTTACATGGTGGCTGGACCAGGAACCCAAAGAAAGTAGACTGGAACCAGAGGTAGTTATGGCTGCAGGATCCATATGTAGTGGTGTATCCCTATTATCCAAAGGTTACAAAACCTACGAAAGTAGCCATACCAGCAAGGGGCTGGGTTTTAGAATACATGACTCAAAGAGATAAATTAGTAAACTGGAGTGGGTGCGATTTTAATTGCATAAGGGGAAGGTGGTCAATACAGAAGAGAAGATGGAGGAAGAATAAAATACTACTATCCATGTCTGATATAGCCCCAGGGACTCATGTTCATTTAAGCTAATTTATAATATCTATCTATCTATCTATCTATCTATCTATCACCTACCCACCTACCTACCTACCTACCTACCTATCATTTAAATGAAGTTTTCCCATGTGGGCTGATAATGCTTTTCTTAAGAATCACAGATCTAACAAAGACCCCAGTGTCAGGCATGAGAAAACAACTTTTGAGTTGCTGGTCTAGGGAGTCCAAGCGACTCCTAAAAGAATGTAGGCTATTACTGCTGTCCTTTTTTTGCCTCCCAGATGTTGAAGGCAAGCCGCTACTGCTGAAAACACCATGAACTTAGGGCATAGGACCTAGAGGATACGAGCTGGCTTGGACCCAAAAGCTTCTTCTGTGAGGTATAGATTTTATGCTACAGGAAAGAGGCATGCAACTTCCAAGGGAGGGAAGCAGCCATCACTCTTACCCAGCTATGATATGAACCACAATAACAACCAGGTCAGCACAGTAATCCTAAGGGAGAAATAGTGGCATGTATATGCTAGAAGTAAACAATGGCACTCTAATTTGATGTAAGGCCCACCCAATGGGTATTAGAAACCTAGCCAACTACCTATGGGTACTGATGTCATAGATCTTGGAGGAGACCCTACGACTGTCATTTTACTAAGCCAACATAATTATTAACTGCATCATGAATGCTTTCATTTTTACTGTGGTCCACGGCTTGTGTGCATGTTTGTATGTGTGTGTGTGTGTGTGTGCCTGTGTGCACACTTGTGCACATGTATGTGCGTCCATGCTTCTGTGTGTGTGTAGCTTGCATGTGTTTGTGCATGTGTATGTATGGTGTGATATTAAGTAGACTGGGAAGGACAGTGTCCATTGATAAAACATAATGTGAACAAAAATATGAAGGAAGCAAACATTATGTATTTCTGAGAGATGGATGGGCAGACAAGAAGCGGACCCCATGGATTTAAACCACTTTCTAAACACTGATAGGAATTGGTGACTTAAAAGTATTTTGTCCAAAGCATGTTAAAACATAAAAGTGAATAATGTTTGTTACCTATTTAAGCATTCTATTGGACTTATATTGACTGGAAACATAATAAGTGAATTTTTAGGACATGTTCCTAATGCTATTTTACCTGTTTAACTTACTGAACTGTATTATTGCCCACAGAAGGGACGTCAAAGAGGAGGCAGCCATGATTATTCCCATGTATATTATTTTGCTGTCCTTTAACAAGGTATCTTACAGAGCAACTGTGTTTTGTTAGTTAAGTATTCATTAAGACAACATTGACGCTCATGTTGAAGTATCTGTTTCACTTAGTGTGCTGTCAAATTTTACCTTCCAAAGATAAAAAGTCACTTTTCATTAGATGGCTCATTTCTAGACAACCTGACAGAAATACGTGTGCCTCAAGATGTGCTCTCCCGCCCCGCCCCGCTCCACAGTAACAATCACCTTCTTATGACTTTGCTGCTTTGGGGAATGTGCATTGTGTCCAGGAGAAGCGTGTTTATGTCTACAGAATGCATCTATCCATAGGCTGGTCTGCACTCAGCTCAGAACTCTTATCACTGTCCTATCTCCTCTTGTCACAGGTGAGCTGTAATTTCAAAAATGGATGGAACTGGTTCAATTTCTGGTCATGTTTGGATGAATAAGATGCAAAAGGCACAATCTGATTTTTTTTTTCTTAAATAGGGTTCAAACATCTTTAAACTTGACAAAAATGAAAGCTGGAATCTAGTCAATCATAATGCAGAGTGCATTGAAAGAAAGACAAAAGCGTTCATCAGAATTTAGAATATCGAAGAGATTTGGTAGTCTTGTGTGTAGATACTTATTTTTTAATTCAGTAAATGCCAGACACGGAGCTAGACACCAGAGTGAGAAACAGACAAAAAGAGAGGCTTTATCCAGTATGCATTCCAAAGAAGATAGAAAATTATTCTTTAATATGTTCATATATTTTTTCCAATTTACTTGGTGACCAGAAAATGGGATTCTTAATAAACTCTAATTTAATGAATCAAAGGCTGTGATGAGAAATCAAGTGAGACAAGGAATTCACTCTGCCAATTAGTTCTATTTGCTTGTGGCCTTCTTCACTTTGTTTACTATATTGAGTTTAAATTAACTGCGCTTATAAACATAAGTACTGACTGTGGTCACTGCAATTGACTTCAGGTATCCACGTTGTCAGCTAACATCTTGGGAACTGCATAGCACAACTGCATATTTGGTTTACTGGAGCATCCTTCCGGTACAGGTGGTTATAGAAGGGATCGAACAAGTAGTTTGAAATTTTAAGCCCTTGAGGAACATACTGCAATAAAGCCATGGAAATCAGAGCCGAGGAAGATCAGATTATACTCTGTAATTCTCCACTTGAGGACTGGTGGGAGATTTTCTCCTGTAGCCTACTTTTTAATATGTATTTCCCTGTTTGAAGTTTGAATGAACCAAACAGAAAGCTTCTAAAACTTCCCTTGGGAAAATATTATTAAGCAAGTCACAAATAGTGTTTACTGATAGAGGTCCTGGAATTTTTCTTTGTTTGTTTGTTTAATTCATGCCATTAAACTCAATTACCCCTAGCAGGCAACAATAAGTAATTTAAACTCCCTGAAATGCTATTCTTCGGAGACCCCTCATTCCTTTAGTTAGCTGTACGCCTCATCCCTTTACTCTTTCATGACCATATAATTACTTTCTGTTGCTTTCTTTGAGCAGTCTGCAATCTGTAAGCATCTTGACTCACAATGTAGATCCATTCATGCTTCGTGACCATTGTGGTTTGTATATATAGGCCCTGATCATATAATAAACCACTTTTCTCCAAGCTGAACTGGTAATCGGTATACGAGAAGAAATCTTACTGAACTGGCATGCATGAAAAGCTAAAGTGACAGAAGTCACCTCCTTGTTAGGATTTTCATCTTGCTGGAGATTACTATATGAGGTTTTGTCTGTGGTACTGTTATTGTAAGGGCTGATTTATAATCAGAGTGTTTGGTTTAGCAAGCTGTATCCTTAATTCAGAAAGAGATTTTATTCTACAGACAAAGTGACATGAAACACTTGCCCTTCTAAAAGGGGATTAGTGACTTTTACATTTTGAAACCCATTTTTTGGTACAATCACTAACATGAAGCCAGTTTCCAATTTCATCAGAGAAAGATCTCTAGGGAGATATCCAGGCTAATTAACGAAGAAATGACAAGTAAGACAGAATTTTCCACTGATAAAATGTGACTTACTGTTTAGGACGTAACCTCACTTGACCTCTTCAATTGAAACTGTACTGGAAAAAGTATTTTAAAATGATGTCTGAACACAGCCATTAAAATCAGGAGGTAAAGAGAGGGAGAAGAAATCCAACCGTTGTTTTTTTTTTTTTTTTTTTTCATTTTGCTGGCATGTGGTCTGTGATGCACTTGAACAATTTCAAGCATGTCAGAATTAGTTTTGCGAGATAGTTTCATAAATGCATTTTATAATTAGGACCTGCTCATTTCATAAGCAGGGTATGTTCCTGTTTAGGGCAAGCGTGCTTAGATATACACTCTTTGTTTCACCTGCCTGCCTGTGTGTAGACAATATTGAGTGTATATATGGGCTCTGCGGAGCTGGGGCTCCTAGGAAACAGTGCCTAAGGTTCATTACACAGAAGCTGAAAATTGTTGAGCTATTGGGATAGCTGTTCTTTAAAACTGATTGGTTGTTATAAACTTCCACACTTAAATACATAATCATGCGTGTGTGCAAGCATGCATTCACACACACACACACACACACACACACACACACACACACACACACACCAATTTATCACTTAGATAACCAGGAAGTTTGACCATATTCAGCATTGTAAAAACAAAAAGGCCATGAAAGGAAGAAAGAAGGAGAGAGAAAGGGAGAAGAAGAAAGGAAGGAAGGAAGGGATGAGGAAAGATGAGGGAAGGAAGGAGAAAAGGTCCCTTGGGGGCAGGAGGCACAAATAACTCACTTCTCACTGCTCGATGCCTATAATGTGTATTAGGGAATTATAGAATCAAGGGTTAGAGAGTGAATGAAAAGGAAGAGACATGAAATGTTAAGATTTATAAGCTATTTCTTGGAATGCCCGAGGTTAATTGGATGCTCTCCTGAGAGCCATGTCTCAGCTTTCTCGTCTTTATCCTACCCTCTTTAAAAGGAACAGGGAGGGCACCGGCTGTGTTGAGGGCCTTTGCATTTTAATTGAAAGGTGTGAGTGGAAGAATAAAATGTAAAATGATAGTTCTGCATATGTTTATATAATTCGTCTTTAACCCATTTCCTTTACTCATTAGATTTTTTATTTTTTATTTTTTATTTATTTTTTCATTTTTTTTATTAATTTATTCTTGTTACATCTCAATGTTTATCCCATCCCTTGTATCCTCCCATTCCTCCCCCCTCCCCCATTTTCCCATTATTCCCCTCCCCCATGACTGTTCCTGAGGGGGATTACATCCCCCTATATATTCTCATAGGGTATCAAGTCTCTTCTTGGCTACTTGCTGTCCTTCCTCTGAGTGCCACCAGGTCTCCCCCTCCAGGGGACATGGTCAAATGTGAGGCACCAGAGTATGTGAGAAAGTCGTATCACACTCTCCACTCAACTGTGGAGAATATTCTGACCATTGGCTAGATCTGGGAAGGGTTTAAAGTTTACCTCTGTATTGTCCTTGGCTGGTGCCTTAGTTTGAGCGGGACCCCTGGGCCCAAATCTGCCTATCATATTGTTCTACTTGTAGATTTCTAGGACCCTCTGTATCCTTTTATTTTGCTATTCTCCCATGCGTCTCTCATTTAGAGTCCCAATAGGATGCCTTCCCCTCTGTCCCAGTTTCCTGGTAAGTGAAGGCTTTCATGGGACATGCCCCTTGGGCTAGTATGCAGATATAAGTGAGTATATACCATTTGATTCTTTCTGCTTCTGGGTTAACTCGCTCATTATGATCATTTCTAGCTCAATCCATTTATCCACAAATTTCGGGAATTCCTTGTTTTTAATAGCTGAGTAGTATTCCATAGTGTATATGTACCACAGTTTCTTTATCCACTCTTCTACTGAGGGACACTTAGGCTGTTTCCATGTTCTGGCTATTATGAATAAGGCTGCTATGAACATGGTTGAGCAAATGTCCTTGTTGTGTGGTGAAGCGTTTTCTGACAGAGGAAATGGCTAGTGGTTTATGTTTAGCCAGTTTGTCTGTTAGGCTTAGTGCAAACCTCATAGTCTTCTTACTAACGAAGTGCTCAAACTAACTTCAGTCTTTGTTGTCTTTGGATTTTGTCCTGTTAAAAATGTATCAGGAACCATATAACTGCAGAAGTTAAAGTGACCCTTGGAGGTGATTTGGTTCAAAATTTTTATTTCATGGAAAAAGTAGCTAAGATGAAATGAGATGAAATACTTCCCCCCCCCCCCAAACTGCTTAGTTTGTTCATCGTTGAACCAAGTCGTGTGTGTGTGTGTGTGTGTGTGTGTGTGTGTGTGTGTGTGTGTGTGTGTGTTTTAAAATGTTTCTTGGCCTCAATATAATAGAAAACTTAGAAGTATTTTTCAAAGAAGTTTTTCTTGGTTTAGGGGCTTTTACTTTTTGAAAGATAGTTTAAAAATAAGCTAAAGTTATGCCCAATTCTACAATGCAGAAATACGCATTCTTGGTAATGTCTTACTCTGTATAGATATAAATCTACTTTTTTCCTCCCAATAAAACCAGGATCTTATTTTGTAGACAGTTGGTATCCATTTTATTTGTCAAAAGTTTCTCTGATGTCTTAAATATACATTGTTTTTTAAAAACTATAAACAAATATTGTGTTATTATCTTGATTCAAGAATTGTATATATTTTTGGTTACTGATAAAATGAAGATAGACTTTTTTATATTTTAATCATGTCTATTCACATTCCTTTGCTATCTTTTCCTATTTAAAAAAACTTATTTAATGTTTTAAATGTATGTTTGTACCTGCATGCTATATATGTACCATTTGCATGCAGAAACCTTTAGGGGCCTAGAGGGAAATGGAAACCCTAGAACTGGAATTACAGTGAGTGGCTTCATGTGTGTTCTAGTAATGGACCCTGGGGCTTCTATATGCACAGTATACACTCCTAAATACTGGGTCTCAACCATTTCTCTATTTTTGATAATACTATTCTTTCTCAAAGAACTTACAAATATTCTTTAAATATCAAGGAGATTGATTTTCTTTCCCCTTGGCCTCATACTATATTATGACACTTTTTACTTTTATGGTATTTCACTGTCATCACTCCAAACTTTAGATCACACCCTACTCCGTGTCACTAGCATGCCCACTATTGCATAGCTGTAAGAGACACTGCTATTGGTGCGTATCTCATACCCAAACATAGATGTTTACTATCACATTGCTTCTTTCTAGAAATAGTATTTTTTTTTTAAAGTTTGGTTTAGTCTCGAATTGCATGACAGCAGAAAATTTTGCAATTTATCTGCTAAACTACTCTGACAAGAGGTGACTGCGAACCAATGACATGCCAGTTATCCATGTCTCTCCCTCTTTGACACCTGGACTGTAAATACTTCTGGATGTTGAGTCTTACTACTGAAATTCAGTTATTAATTATTAAAGTTCTTTAAATTGTAAGTGTTTTAGGATTAATGAGCAGGGCTGAGGTATATCTCATTGTGTGTGTAAGCCTGGCATGTGCAAAGCCATGTTTATTTCTCATTCTCACAAAGTGTTAATGAACAGCTAAGCATATTTATTATTATTTTTATTACTATTATTATTAATTATTCTCATCAAACTGGGCAATATACTATGAAATATGTATTTCTACAGATTTGTACATTGTCCGATGTTTGGAGTCTAGACAAAAATACCCAGAATCAGAGACGAGAAATAATGAGACCATGTATAACTCTCTGGACTGGAAATTTCTCTGTTTTAGTCTTTGCAATTCTTCTGAGGCGAATATTGAGATAAAGGTGTCAGATAATTATTTTAAAATAATAGTCAATGAAGCAACTATACAATAGGTCAAAAATTTAATGTCTTCATATTTTTTATGTCATATTTTTGAAAAATGGTTCATTTCAAAAGTTATTAACATTCACATTTTAAAATATAAAAACTTGGAAATATTTGTAATATCTGAAAATATCTATATATCTTAAATATTAAATTCATTTTTAATGAAACTTACAAGACCCAGAAGTCAACCCACACACCTATGGTCATTTGGTGTTTGGCAAAGAAGCCAAAACTATACAATGGGACCATCTTCAAGAAATGGTGCTGGTCTAAATGGTTGTCTGCATGTAGAAGAATGCAAGTAGACACATACCTACTACCCTGCTCAAAACTTAAATCCAGTGGATGAAAGACTTCAACATAAAACTGAGTAAACTAAATTTGATAAAAGAAAAAAATGGGAGAGAGCCTTGAACACATTGATACAGGCAGGAGACAACTTCCTGAACAGAACCCCAACAGCTCAGGCACTGAGATCAACAATTAACAAATGGAACCTCATGAAACTGAAAAGCTTCTGCAAGGGAAGGGACAGTGTCAACAGGACAAAATGGTAATCTAATCTACAGATTGGAAAAAGATCTTCACCAACTCTGTACCTGACAGAAGGCTGATATCCAAACTATATAAAGAACTCAAGAAATTAGATAGCAACAAACCAAACAGCCCAATTGAAAAATGGGGTACAAACCTTTGACCTACAAATTTTTCCTACTTGTAAGAGAGTCAGGGTTAAGGAGGGAGTCCTATGACATGAGAGAGAGCCAACCCCTGACACTATTAATAATATTCCAGTATACTTGCAGACAGGAGGCTAGCATAACTGTCAT
This sequence comes from Acomys russatus, assembly GCF_903995435.1. Classification (NCBI taxonomy): domain Eukaryota; kingdom Metazoa; phylum Chordata; class Mammalia; order Rodentia; family Muridae; genus Acomys; species Acomys russatus. The sequence continues at coordinate 23,703,380 of NC_067157.1, read as the reverse complement.
CTGAATAGCTTCACTCAGCAACTAATGAAAACAGATGCAGAAACCCACAATCAACCATTAGGCAGAGCTTGGCAAATCTTATGGTAGTTGGGGAGGAAGGATTGAGAGACAGAGAGGTCACAGACACCACAAGGAATCCTCCAGAATCAACTAACCTGAACCACAAGCCAAAGAGCATTCACAGGACTGACCTAGGCCCCCTACACACGTATAACAGCTTGGAGCTCATGTGGGACCTCTAACAGCAGGAGCAGGCACTGTCTCTGACTCTGTTGCCTACCCTTGGATCCTTTTCCCCTGATTGGATGGCTTCGTCTAGCCTCAGTAAAAAAGACGCACACAGTCCTACTACAACTTGACATGGCAAGGTGGGTTGATATCCATAGGAGGTTTTTCCTTCTCTGAGGAGAAAGAGAGGGGGCATAGGGGTAAGGGAGGTGAGAGGGAGGGACTGTGGGGGAGAGAAGGGAGGGGGAGATCCAATAAGGATATAAAGTAAGTTAATATATTACTTAATGAAAGAAAAACAAATTTACATCTCATAGATTCTGCCTTGTTAGGCAGTGAATTCTGAGCAGGAGAACTCTACCAGATGTGATGAACACACTGAAAACCTTGTCTGTACACGTACTCTGATACATTCATTTTTAAAGCCTTTTTTTGGGAAATGATATTTAACTTTAAATGTGTGATAATATTTACAAATTCTGTCGTTCACTTCCCCATTTTGATCTAGTTTTAAATACATTCCTTCCTTTGGGAAATGGCCATATCATTTTGCAGTAATTGAACATTGTTACAATATACTACATTGTGTAAATTTATCCTGCAAAGAAGATTAAATAGAAAACAAAAATCAGAAGAGAAACTAAGCTCTCCAGCAGATTGGAGATGTGTGACCCTCAAGCTGGGCAGCTTATGGGCGGACGGGATCGCTGTTAATTGTGGGAGACATTTGCCCTTTTACTGAAAGCAGTGTTAGTACACAGTGAAAGATGGCACCTCATTTGCCTGAGCTTTTCCATCATTAGGATGTTTCTTGGCAAAGACTTTAGTTTCGTGCTCCCAAATGGACAGCATCTATCTCTTCAGTGCACACAGAAAAGTGCTGATGGGAAGATGTGCTGGAGACGGTTGCTGCTAAAAACTGCAGTTTACAGTCATGGCCCTTGGTAATTAGTAGGAGGAATTTGTAACTTCGTTTAATCGATTGCTGGGGACCTACACAACCCAGTGCACAAAGAAGAAAGGATGTAATGCTCCTTGCTCTCAAAGTGACCGGGAAATAAGTTTTAAATGGTAATCTGTCTGGAACTGTCTAATGGCCACTGCATGGGGTTAAAGCTGGGATCTCTCCCCAACCCTAATGTTTGAGGGAAGATAGGAAAAAAATAATAAATGGGTGTTGGCCCAATGACTTTTGTTTTTGACAGAATAACAGGGGACTTCGAAGCCACAAGTTTAATGTCATTTGGATGCAATAGGAAGAAAGTATTAGTAGAATGAGCAACCTAAAGAGTACATGTAATCTTTGCCATAAGCGGCTCAGATAGTGTAATTATAAAACACTCCCCCGACTCCCACAATAAAAATAAAAGACAGAGGGTATGAGAGTCTCTGTACATGCATATGAGGGGGTTAGTGTATATGCTATAGAACCAAAAAACTGTGACCCTGGTTTATCCTTACAGTAGCAATGGATGCAACCACACAGGAGCAATCGGACTAACCTGGTAAGGCAGTCTGTCTTAAATCTTGAGCTTATCTCTTCAAAAGACAGAACAGAAAAAAAAAAAAAAATCGGAGGCAAAAATTTCTACCTGTAAGTTGCTATTTTATGTGTATTTTTCTAACATTGAAAACCAGTTGGTTGCAGTTACTTTGTCTTTTGGGTAGTAAGTAATAACTAGATTAACAAGTTTGCCTGTATTCCATAGCAAATGCTGCCTGGCTTTGGTTTATTCCTGTACATTTAGTGCATCTTTGGATTCTGATTTCCTCTGGCAAAAGTCGATGTCTCGAGAGCCTGGAAACCTGAATAGAAAGTAAAATGCTATGAAAGACAGACAATAGCCCCACTTGGGGAGCTGGGGGCATGAACTTCACAATATGTCTAATTCAACTTCTCTTATTTCAACGCTGCCTCTCTAGGTCACAGAATTCGCAAAAGCTGAAAAATGGAAAAGAAGAATAAAAAGAGCTGCCAGGATCTGCTCCCGTGCACCAGTTTTAATAGGTGGATGATGAGAGAATGTGGGTTTAGTCTGCCATACACGTAAGACTCTGAATTATTAAATAATTCATTAATATCTAAAACATATTGAGGCCTCCCTATATCCTTTTATCTGTTCAGTGGCTTATTGAACCTCACAAAAATCTTCTGAGGCAAAGCCCTATTTGCTCTTAGAGACTCACATATTGATTTATTGAGCTGTTAGGTAACATGCTGAGGTCACAGAGCTAGTGAAGGGCAAAGCTCCTGCTGTCCCAGGTGATCTGACACCCAAGTTTTACTTTGAACTACCAGGCTCTGACTCTATGATGTCATGGCGTCCACTTATCGATTATCAATAATGTATGGAGAATAGTGTCTGGTACTGAGTATAAAAGAAGTGAAAAAATTAATGAGTTTTCTGTCCTCCTAGGTGTTAGGACAGTGTTTCTGAATTTCTAAGGGCTTACTTTTTTTTTTTTTTTGTGCCTCATCTAAATGATATGTATGTATATACAAACACATTTAATATATATATGTATGTATGAGACAGGGTATCTCTATGTAATTCATGTTGTTTGTGGACACATTTCTGGTCCCTGTGTCCTGAGTGTCAGGTTTGCAAGTGTATAGCATCACACTGAGAAAAGTTCAGTCATGCCGTGAAAACCCATCATCTTTTTAATGGAGGAGTAGTTCTGTGCTTGGAAAATCTTAGTCTTGTCCAGGAAGCAGAGATGCAGGGTGCATACAAGCCCAAGATGGGAATGCTGCCCTCGGCAATGGCAATAAGCAGGAAAGTGCTAGCCTGGCCCCTTGAAGTATAACTTGCTTGACAGAGACTGTTTCAGGAGGACTTATTATGTTCATGGCTGGAGCTAAGTCAAGACAGTATACTTGTATACTATATTATAGAGACTTCTCCAGGAAAACAACTAGTATTCATTAAAGGTCTTGGCTTACACGATTATGCAGACCAAGAATTCCATCCATTATCTGCATGAGTCTCAAGCTCCAGTCTCTAATGTTTACCTCCCGAGAGCTCAGATCAGTGTATCCAGCAGCCTGCTCAGCATCCTTACTTGGTCATATGGCAGACATCTAGCTTAAGAATGTTCAACAGAGAAATTATTCTTTTCCTCCAACTCCTCCTCACATTGTGTCCACCTTGGTAACTAAGATCAGCAGTCAGTTACTCTTCCTTGCAAGTAGCTCTTGCTTTCTCGCTTTCTTATGTGCGCTTTTGGAGAACACACCAAGATACATCAAGAAACTGATCTTTTAACTTTACCGTTTCCATTGTTTTATTGCTTTGATCTAACATGCATTTTGTTGTTGTTATTGTTATTGTTTTGATGCTCTCAGTTAAGTTATTTTAATAGCTGCTAAACTGGTCACTCTGTGGAATTTCATTTCTGCCTGACTATCATCAATTTTTATACAATGACCTAGAATCTTTAAACATAATACTATTATATAATTATATCAAACACAGGTCTATTTCAGAGTTTCCATTCTCCCTTTGATTATTTTACCCTTTGCTGTGATCTCTCTCAGTCTTCTTGCAGACGCGGATTGTGTTGTCAGTTTTTAGAATGGCAAGCTAATGGATGCCTTAGCACTTTGTATTTGCTTTTCCTTCTGTGGAAGGAGCATGGGTCATGGCATTGGAGTGCCTCCACTAAGACATTCTATCCAAAACATTGTCTCTTCCCTTTTGCATAAACACACCCCCATTTTCTTTGTCAGTTTTTATTTAGTAATTTTGCTTCACAGCTTCTGCTACTACCCACTTCCCTCCCTCCCCTGGCCCTATCTCCTTCCTCTCTCTCTCTCTCTCTCTCTCTCTCTCTCTCTCTCTCTCTCTCTCTTGGTTTGAATATGAGATATCCTCTGTAGATATTTGGTCCCCAGCTAGAGGCACTGTTTTGGAAGGTTCTGAAAGCTTTAGGAGGCAGAGTCTCCCTGGAGGAAGTAGGTTGCTGGGAGAAGGCTTTAATCTGACCCCACTCCCTGTCATTTCTCTGCTTCCTAACAGCAGAGTCAATGTGCACAGCCACCAAGCTCTTGGGACTATACATTCATTCACCTCATAGCCTTTAAACGGGAAGCAGGAGTAACCCATCACAAATCAAGTTCCTCACACATACAGGTAAGCTTTCTTTGCAATTATGTATAAAGCCAGAAATTGCTGAAATGTATATTGTAGATCTCTTCTCTGCGTCAAGCTGGGTATTGCATGATCTTTCATTACTATGGAGTGTAATCTCCACATTTGCATGGTTGCTAAGTTTTCATAGCTCTATATCTATATACACATATATACATACATATATATGTATATATATATATATGCTCTGTGAATATTCTCTGTAAGTATATTTGTAATCCTTCTCACTTTTAATAATATCTCTGTGATTTTATGCTAATTTATGCCTTTCGAAATATGTCCTTACTATGCTTTGAGAGTTTGGCTTGGATCATTACAAAGGAATCATCACAGTTTATTTTCATTTCATTTGTGAATTTGGATCATTTTCAATGTGAAAGAGATTAAGACAAATAACAAAATGTTTGTGTAGTTTTCTGTATGAGGGAACAAATAGAATGTAAATCTCCTAAGTTCATTTCCTTAAACACTGCAATACTATCAACTAAGGCATCTTTGATCTGATTTGCCTCTTCATAAATTTTATTTGAGTATATTTCAGAGTACTGCATAGCAAGTGCATTGAGTTTGTAGAAGATAAATAATCTATTTTTCCTAAAAACAACCCCTCATCTCTTCTTTCTCCCTTTTGTATATAACACACATACACTTCTGTACATATGCATATATTTTTATTACACACACACACACATACACACACACACACACACACCAATTTTGAGCTTCACCAATAAGAGAGAGAGGGAGTACACATATCACAGTCTTATTTAACACAGTAGGCACATACTAGGAAAAAATAAATGTTTAATAAGCAAAGAACTAATGATTAGCTATGATTGCTTTGTTATCTTTAAATGTCTACTTTATTGCAGCTTACCAGTATTCAAGCATGTCATTTTAAACTAGTTGTGATAGCCCATATGGCCATTCAAACTTTAATTTCAGTAACACCTGTTTAATCTCCCACTAACATCTTCTTGAAAGCAATCTTAATGTCAAAACCAGTAGCTGTCTATGAAGCACTTACCATAAGTAAGGACATGTGTTAGAGAAGAGGAACAAAGCACTATATTTACAATGTTTGCAGTTTGTGTGAGGGAAGAGATGATAACGGAAATAAGTCATTAAGTGGTTCTGTGGTCCACAGTCAAGTAGCTTGGTAGTCAAGTAGTGTCTGTGCATAGGGGAAGTGTTTGTGCTACCAGCTTCGTTGCTTTTTACTGATGTGGAAACATATCATTGTGTGATTTTGGAAAATCCAGAGGATAAGACAAAATGTTGATGTGGAAAGGTTTGTTATTATTATTTTATTTTTTTTTTACATTTTGTTTTGTTTTGTTTTTTCAATACAGGGTTTCATGTGTAGCCTGGATATCCTGGGCTCACTTTGTAGACCAGGCTCTCCTTGAACTCACAGATATTCACCTGCCTCTGCCTCCCTGAGTCCTGGGATTATAGGCGTGCACTTTGCACTTAACATTTTGTTTTTTTAGAGGAGATCTCATTCTGTTGCCTGGAACATTTAAGCCTTAGTCTCCAGGCAATGGGCAGACACTAAGAATTTTGATCAGGATGTACATACACAAAGTTTGTACTGGATAAAAATTGAACAAAGCAGATGACCAGGCCTTTAAGAACTTTATTACAAGAGTTAGTCCTGATTATGAAGTTCATACTATAAAGACAGAATTGATAGAAGCCGACAAATGAATGAAGGCAATGGAAAACCACAAACACGGCTACTTTGGAAATGTCATCACAGACTCTAATCTGAAAGAATAATTCCACAAGATGAGAGAATTTAGCAAAAATGTGGTTTTGGCAGTGTCCACAGGGAGAACTGTGTCACCTAGAAGATCCTCTGAAGTCTTCCCACCAGGCCCTTATAGACATGGCCTTATTAGGATTTGGTCTTTGTGCACGTAAATGAGTGATTTACATACATTAGGGCATTAGGCTGGGTGCTAATCTACTGTAACTGACATCCTATGGAGACCGACGTTTGCCCAGGGCAGCCAGAGAGGAGAGCAGAAATTATGGGAACAGGAGAAGAGATTGAAGTTATGCAACTACAGGAAAGAGCCACAGCAATTATGACGGCCATCCTTGATTGTCAGCTAACTGCATCTGGAATAAACTAAAACCCAATGAGCACAGCAGTGAGGTGTTTTTCTTGACTGAATCATTTGAGGAGGGAAAGTACGCCCTAAGTCTTGATCTTTAGAGGCCAGAATATCCATAATTAATCTGGGCCACACCTTCTAAAGGACAAGGACTAAGTCCACACCTAATGGAAGCCTACATGAAGGACAGGGACTAAGGTTATACCATCTGATGAAAATTTACAAAAAGCGCGAAGAATAAGGACACACCTTCTGATAGAAGCCTGCATAAAGGACAAACTAAGGCCATGCCTTCTGATGGAAGTCTACATAATGGGTAAGGACTAAGAAGCTTTTGCTCTTTGCCTACTTGCCCTCAGTCTCACTGGCATTAGATCCTACATCTTCAAGATTCTGATGTATACTGAAGACCAGTTGAGACATATAGCCTCATGGGCTGAATAATTATTGAATTCTTCAACTTTGCATTGGTAAATAGGCTGTTTTGTACTTGCTGGACCACAGCCTATAAAACACTCTAATAAGTCACACACACACACACACACACACACACACACACACAAACACACAAACACACAGGGAGAAAGACAGACATATGTATCTGTCGAATAGTCCTTTTAAGGGGGTTGCATATCAGATATCCTGCATGTCAAATATTTACAATTTACAACAGTAGCAAAATTATAGTTATGAATTAGCCGTAACATAGCTTTATTGTTGGGGATCACCCCAACATGGATTGCTAAAGGGGTTCAGCAGGAGGAACATTGAGATCCACTGCTCTAACGAACCCTAACTAACACAGATGGAGGTATCCGGAGTGGTTCTAGGGAAATGGCATGTAAGGATGAACTTGTTACATACCTGGAGCAGGCTTGGCAACTCACCTACACCTATAGTTACCGAAAACTCCCCTGGTAGTATAGAAAACACCGAAAGCCCATAGTTAGAATATTTGAGAAGCTTGCTGCATGGAATAAAACATTTAGTGATTCTGCACATAACACTTTTGACAATTCATGAATAATAAAATAAATAATGATACTGTCTGGTTGCTACAAGCCTTTCTGGATAAATGGACAACAGAAAATAATGAATTTAGGGATAAAACTAACCAAGTTCTATTATCTCAGGATACAACGACAAAGGAACAAAAGTGAACTGAGTGAAACAAGTGACCAGCTCCAGACATGCATAAACAGTCTAAAGACTTCTAAATGGGCCCTGGACTACAAACTTCTCTCCAGCAGCCACAGGGCTTAAGCGGCAGAACATCAAACAGAAGCCCTTATTATAAGATAGGCTGAATTACAATGAAAACTCAAATCACATCCCTAGAGGGTGTCAGCGGGTTAAGGGAAGTGCACTGATTGGTAAGGAATAGGATACAGTAACTTGGAATGGAGATGTGTGGGAGGACCCTACTGAGGATATGGACTTTCAACCCTCAGACTCTCAGGGGGCATATCTCCTCCGAGCAAGTAGTCTCTCTGCTCTTAGTAGAGGATGAATCCCAACTCCCATCTCCTGAGAAAATTAATCTCTCTTTGTCAACTCAGCAGTAAATTTCCCAAAGGAATGCCAGGCAAGTTAATACTGATGTCTATCTGGACCCTCCAATAGTCACCTCTAAATCTATAACTAGATTTAAGATTAAACAGGCTCCTAGATGGGTGGTAGAAAGTTTAGTTGATAAGGATGCATGCTATACTGCTAAAGAGCTTTAAAAAATGTGCTAATCCATGCTTTTAGATCACTTCCGCCTGGCAAGGCTGCCTTGCCTGGTCACAGTGGAAGAGGATGAACTCAGTCCTGATATGACTTGATGTGCTGGGGTGGGTTGGGGGGGGGGCTCACATTTTCTGAATAGTAGGAGAGGGGGGAAGACAAAGGGAGGGTGGGACTGGAGGAGAGGATGGAGGGATGGGGATGTAAAGTGAATAAATATAAGTGAGTATATACCATTTGATTCTTTCTGCTTCTGGGTTAACTCACTCATTATGATCATTTCTAGCTCAATCCATTTATCCACAAATTTCGGGAATTCCTTGTTTTTAATAGCTGAGTAGTATTCCATAGTGTATATGTACCACAGTTTCTTTATCCACTCTTCTACTGAGGGACACTTAGGCTGTTTCCATGTTCTGGCTATTATGAATAAGGCTGCTATGAACATGGTTGAGCAAATTTTCTTGTTGTGTGCTGGAGCATCTTCTGGGTATATTCCAAGGAGTGGAATAGCTGGGTCTTGAGGAAGCCCTATTCCCATTTTTCTGAGATAGCACCAGATAGATTTCCAAAGTGGCTGTACTAGTTTGCATTCCCACCAGCAATGAAGGAGTGTTCCTCTCTCCCCACATCCTCGCCAGCATGTGGTGTCGCTTGAATTTTTGATCTTAGCCATTCTGATGGGTGTAAGATGGAATCTCAGAGCATACTAGCCCAAGGGGCATGTCCCACAAAAGCCTTCACTTACCAGGAAACTGGGACAGAGGGGAAGGCATCCTATTGGGACTCTAAATGAGAGACGCATGGGAGAACAGCAAAATAAAAGGATCCAGAGGGTCCTAGAAATCTACAAGTAGAACAATATGATAGGCAGATTTGGGCCCAGGGGTCCCGCTCAAACTAAGGCACCAGCCAAGGACAATACAGGAGGTAAACTTTAAACCCCTTCCCAGATCTAGCCAATGGTCAGAATATTCTCCACAGTTGAGTGGAGAGTGTGATACGACTTTCTCACATACTCTGGTGCCTCACATTTGACCATGTCCCCTGGAGGGGGAGACCTGGTGGCACTCAGAGGAAGGACAGCAAGTAGCCAAGAAGAGACTTGATACCCTATGAGAATATATAGGGGGACGTAATCCCCCTCAGGAACAGTCATAGGGGAGGGGAATAATGGGAAAATGGGGGGGGGAGGAATGGGAGGATACAAGGGATGGGATAAACATTGAGATGTAACAAGAATAAATTAATAAAAAATAAAATAAAATAAAAGCAACAAAAAAAAAAAGTGAATAAATAAATAAAATAATTTTAAAAAGAAATCTGGAGTGTATGTGTGGAAATGGATTTTAAGGAGATAGGATAATGGAGGGAATATAAAACTGGATTACACTGAGCTTATTATTATGGGCCCACCGAGCGGAGAGTCTAGGTTTAATATGGAAGCTTGCACAGTTAAAGACAGTGTTAAAAGTTTATTTGGCTGATAGAGCAAGGTGTGGGAGTGCATGCTTTTAATCCTAGCACTAAGGAAGCAGAGGCAAGCAGATCTCTTGAGTTCAAGGCTAGCCTCATCTACAGAGTGAGTTCTGGGAGAGCCAGGGCTACACAGAGAAACCCTGTCTGAAAAACAAAACAAAACAAACAGCAGTAACACAACAAAGAACAAGTTTGGTTGACTGGTTGGCTGAAGCCTTTGACAAAAGATGTCCTGCTGAGAAAAAGCTGGAGATGCCTGAGATCTCTCGGTTTAGTGTTAAAGGGATTTTATGGCCCAGGAAAATCACAACGCTACAGTGGATATGCTGTATAAAACGTAATCCAAAGGTGAGGTGATTGTATTTATCTTAATGGGCAGCACAGGGAAAGTGATTTTTATGGTGGCATGACTGCTATGGACTTCTGGTACTGGCTAATCAGTCATGCTGTTTCCAGTGTAAAATAGATAAGAATCCTTCTGCATTTTTGTTTGATCTGTATAAGCAGAAAAATTCTCAAGCAAATGAAAGAAAAATTCTCAAGCAAATGAGATCTTGGCCTGTGAACCATTTCCCAGACTTGAGCCAGTTGGCAGACCCAGACTCTTTTCAATTAAGGTACAGTTAGATTCCCTGTGAGGAAAAATACCTTGAAAATACCCAAGAGTTTTACTATTGGCCTTTCTCCAGCCTTCCCCAGAGGGACTTAATGCTTTTTACAAAAGTCCCTGTACACTGGATGAAAGGGAATAAGCAGCCTTTCCGGCTTCTACTGGGTGCTGCTTATGACTTGGTGCTGATTCTGGGAGATGCCAAGACACACTGTGGCCCTCCAGTTACTGTAGGGGCCTATGGAGGTCAGGTGATTAACAGTGTTTTGGCTGACTTTAGATTCACAGTGGGCCTGGTAGGTGTCCAAATTCATTCTGTGGCTATTTCCCCGGTTTTAGAATGTATAATTGGGATAGATATACTTAGAAGTTGGCAGAATCCCCACATTGGTTCCCTGACAGGTGGACTGAGGGCTGGTATGGCTGGAAAAGCTAAATGGAAGCCTTTGGGGCTGCTTCTGCCAGGGAAAATGGTGAATCAAAACATGTATCATATCCCTGGAGGAACTGCGGAAACTAGTGCCATCATCAAGGACATGATAACTTGCAGATGTGGTGGGTCTCGACACATCTCCCTTATCTGGCCAATAGAGAAGGCAAGTGGATCATAGAGAATGACAGTTGACAAATCACAAACTTACTCAAGTAGTGACTCTGATCTGTTGTATAAAATGTTGTGTCCTTAGTTGAGCAGATTAGTTCATCTCCTCACTCATGGCATACAGCTACTGATCTAGCAAATGTCTTTTTTTTTTTTTTGCGGGGGGTGGGGGGAGAGGAACCTGTTCATAAGGACCACCAGAAGCAATTTGCCTTCAGTTAGGAAGGCCAGCACTATACCTCTACAGTTTTACCTCAAGGATCTATTCACACTCCAGTCCTGTGTCATAACTTAATTCTAAGGAATCATTTGTCTCTTCCATAAAATATTACACTGGTCATCTATTGATGACATTTGACTCTATTGATGACATTATGCCCATTGGCTCACGTGAGCAGGAGCTAGCAACTATTTTGGATTGGTGTGCATCTGATGATGGGAAATAATTCCAACAAAAATTCAAGGGCCATAGGGGTGGGGAATAACGGGAAAGTGGGGGGGGGGAGAGGAATGGGAGGATACAAGGGATGGGATAAACATTGAGATGTAACAAGAATAAATTAATAAAATAATAAAAAAAAAATTCAAGGGTCTTTTACTTCAGTGAAATTCCCAAGGGTCTAGTGGTGTGTGGTATGCAAAGGTGCTCTTCTAAGGTGAAGAACCACTTACTGCACCTGACCCCTCCCACCATCTAGAAAAAAAAAACCACAGTATTTAGTGGGTTTATTTGGATTCGAGAGACAGCATCTACCCTTCTCCTTGAGTGTGTTCCCTGGCCAATATACCAAGTGACTTGGAAAGCTGCTAGCTTTCGTGGGATGTGGAACAGAAGAGAAGGCTCTTCAACAGGTCCAGGCATCTAGGCTACCACTTGGACCATATGATCCAGCAGACCAGATGGTACTTGAGATGTCAGTGGAAGATAGAGATGCAGTTTGGAGCCTTTGGCAGAAGGCCACATAGAGGAATCATAGAGAAGACTTTGGCGTTTTGGAGCAAGGCTCTACCATTATCTGCAGACATCTACTCTCCTCTTGAAAAACAGTTCTGATATCAGGCCTTAGCAGAAGATGAATGTTTGACATTGGGTCACCAGTTACTATGTGACCTGAGTTGCCCATCATGAACTGGATATTATCTGACCCACCAAGCTACAAATTAGGAGGCGCACAGCAGCAATCCATTACCAAATGGAAATGGTGTGTGTGCAACTGGCCTGAGCAGGTCATGAGGGTGCAAGCAAGTTACATGAAGAAGTGCTATGCTTTATATTCATGTTACAATGCTGTCTACACCTTAGCACACACCTATATGCTTATGGGATGTTCCCTATGATCAGTTGACTTAAGAAAAGATGACTAGGACCTGTTTTACTGATTGATCTGCACACTATGCAGGCACCTTACTGGAATGACCCTGAAACATGTTGGTGAAAGAAAATCTTCACAAATCGCAGAAGTACTGGTACTACACATACTCATATATTTTTCTTGGGTAGAGAAAGGGCTGCTTACTGATTCATGGGCTGTAGCCAATGTTTTGGCTAGATGTTTAGGGACTTGGAAGAGGGATGGTCAGAAAACTGGTGAGAAAGACAATTGGGGAAGAAGTATATGGCTAGATCTCTCTGGATGGGCAAAGAAGGTAAAATTACTCATGCCCCATGCTCATTGAAGGTGACTTCAGCAGAGGAATCTAATAATCAAATAGATAGGACAGTCCATTTAGTGGATAGTCAGCCTTTCACCAAGCCATTCTTGTCATTTCCCAATGGGCCCAGGAACAAAGTGACCACGGTAGCAGAGATGGAGATTATGCATGTGCAGGACAACATGGACTCCACTCACCAAGGCTGACCTGCCTATAGCTGCTGCTGAGAGTCAAATCTTCCAACAGCAGGGACTAACACTGAGTCCCAGATATGGTACCATTGCCAGGCATGACCAGCCAGCAACCCAGTGGCAGGTTGACTACATTGGACCACTTCCTTGGTAGAAAAGGCAACACTTTGTTCTTACCAGAATACATACTTATCTGGTTATGAGTTTTCCTTTTCAGCATGTAATGCTTCTGCCCAAAGTACCATTTATGGACTTACAAAATGTCTTACCTACTGTCGTAGTATTCCACACAGTATTGCATTTGACCAAGGAACTCACTTCACAGAGCCCAACATTGGGCTTACACTCATGGAATCCACTGGTCTTACCATATTCTCCACCAACCTGGAGCAGCTGGCCTGTTAGAAGTATGGGATCAACTCTTGAGGACACAGTTGCAATGCCAATTTGGGGGTAGTAGCCTGGAGGGCTGAAACAGGGGTCTCCAGAAGGCAGGGTAAGCTTTGAATCAGTATCAGATATATGCCCCTGCTTCTCCCACAGCCAGGATTCATGGGTCTGGGAATGAAGGGATCGTAAAGAGAATGGTTCCACTCATTATCACCCCTAGTGACTCACTAGGGGATTTTTTTTTGCTTGCTTTCCCTATGACCTTGAGTGTTGGAAGTCTAGAAGTTTTCATTCTAGATCAGGGAACACTCCTGCTAGTAAACACAACAAACATTCAACTAAACAGTAAGCTTACACATCCCCATGGCCATTTTAAGCCCTTAAGCCAGTAGGCTAAGAAAGGAGTGACAGTGTTAAAAGGGGTGATTTGTTAATACAGATTCCCCAGGGGAAAGATGAATTGTGTCTCCACAGTGGAAATAAGAAAGACTATGCCTGGAGTTCCAGGGTCCCATTAGAGCATCTTTTGGTGTTATGTCCTGTGACTAAAGTGAATGGAAAACTACTCCAACTCAATAAGGTGAGGCATCCAAGAGCACAGACTCTTCAGGAATAAGGTACGGGTAATTCCTCCAAGAGAAGAACCAAGACCTGCCAAGGTGTTTGCTGAGGATGAAGGAAATACAGAATGGGCAGTAGACACAGGTAGATACCAGCTAAGCCATGTGACCAGTTGCAGAAATGAGGGTTGTAATTGACACGAGTGCACCTCCATGTCAGAGATCTAAACTCCAAACCTTTGAGTGAATACACATTTTTGTTGTTGTTGTTTTAAGACATCCCAATTTACAGTACTTTAATTTGACATCCCTAAGACATCAGTATCAGTGAAATTTAACTTAAAAGTTATCTACACTGATGTAGTTTAAGACATTAGGCCATTAGATACAACGAAGAGGTATGCTCCAAGCTAGGCTTGTAAAGTGAGAGAAAGAGGAGAGCGAGGGCTCAAACAAGGATGATGGATTCCTTGAAAGACAATGTACAAACAGACCTAGAATCAAAGACTGGCCAATGGTGTTTGGATAAATGCTTTCCAGACCTCCTAAGAAATACCTGAAAACACTCTGAATTGCAGAACTTCCTAATTTCTACTGTAAATTCTTTGCCCATGGCTAATTTGAAGCCAGTTATATGATGTCAATTGACATTAATAACATTTAGAAATTGGCTGTCATGGGGTGTCCTAAGCCAGTTTCACTGTTACAACCTGTCCATGTTTAGAACGCGTGAGGAAGACCCTTAACATGAGACAAGCATGTGACCAGAAAGTTATAACACTGAATTTTCATAGGTAATTTTATAAGAATAAGAAAGTTTAGGCTTTTTATCACTTATGTGTACTACATCTACTATTAAAGTTATAACCATGGCCCATAAGAATATGAATCTATTTGCTTCTCCTAATACATGCCATTTCTTTTGCACTTTAATATTAACAAAGCCTTCAATATTTTATTTTATTTTGAGGCTGAGTTTCATGTACCTCAGGCTGGTCTCTCACTCACTCTATAGCTAAGGATGACTTTGAACCTCTATTCTTCCTGCCTTCACTTCTCACAAAGTGGGATTAAAGATGTGTGACTCCACACAGGATTTATACTATACAGGGAATCAGACCTTAGGACTCATGAAGCAAGGCAAGCAGAGTGTCAGATGAGCTAAACTCCTAGCCCAACCCAAATATTATTTTAAGTAAATAAACTTTCCAAGGTTATTATTATGGGCTAAAATGCATTACCAAAATTATTTTATTTGATTTCCTCTCAATAAGCCATTTTATGATTATACTGACTGTATATCTGAGACAGAAAATTAACACAGTATATGCAGATTAATTTGGGTATTTGGTAGCCAATTCTCAGAGAAAAGTATCTTGAACTCAAAATACATTGCCCAGAGAAATAGAAGAAGGCACTAACAGGTAGATTGACCACAGTTGCATGCTACAGCCTGGTTTCACTGAATGTGTGAAGAAAGGTAACTCTTGAGTTACACATCTTATCACTTTTCAAGGAGAGGCAAAGGTCCAGCTTTTCCACGTGCAATCCTTGTTTAAAGATCTTGCTCACACATCCCCACACTCTGAGGAAGCCTAGATTATTTCAGCCTGTGCACCCACTCCGCCTAGGGAGTGACCCAGACCTGTGCCACTTTGTTCTACCCTTGCACTTCCAAGCCTAGTTCGAGTAGGGTAGGTAGTGCTCCAAACCAGGCTGAAACATTTGAATGCTTATTTACCACTGACTTGGGTATTGGGGTCCATGCAAGAGGAACAGCAAAACAGTTCTAGAACTCATGGAATGCGGCCCACCGATTAGCAAACCCACGATGAGTGTGTTTCGGCGAGGCATAACCCCGAGAGTTGCGTGTCCTGAGGACTTCATGTTGTTATGGAGCATAGCTCTGATTGTTACCTTTGCGGTCCTTATAATCCCCTTAATATGTGAATTGTGTGAGTACTATAAAGGGGGCTTCCAGCCCCTCACTGGGCAGCATCATTGGCATATGCAATAACAATGTTTGATCTCTTTCAGGCATTGCTGCTGGAGCAGATTAATGATTCAACCACCATCTCTGAAAACAACCTATGGATGTAGATTACTAACAATGATCACTACCCTTAGAAAGGATTTGGAAAAACAGATTGTACAACAAGGTTAGGGAAAGATGTTTTTGTGAGTGGCTCTGACATAGAAAGTCTTAGGGAAGAATAGATTGTTTAGCAAAGTAAGGTAAAGATGTTTTTACTCTTGGCCCTGATGCAGGAAATCTTGGAGGACAATGGAAGTTAAGGGAAAGTACACTCTTATTAGTAAAGCTAGGACTTTTTGAGGTTGAAAAAGCAAGAGCAATGGTCCATAGCACCACTGGCTGAAGGGACTCTTTCAAGCCACGCTGGTGCCTGAGATAATGATTAATTTCCTTATTCTATTTTTCTGCCCTCAGCTTCCTGATATGATTTAATAAAACATATTAATGAGTAGATGAGCACCTTTAGGACTTAAAATAGATATGGC
Organism: Acomys russatus; assembly: GCF_903995435.1. NCBI lineage: Eukaryota > Metazoa > Chordata > Mammalia > Rodentia > Muridae > Acomys > Acomys russatus. Next base: position 23,687,143 of record NC_067157.1, on the reverse strand, counting down.
TGATTATTTTTATGTAGGAGTTTAGATTTGTGAGTTCTTTAAGATCCATAAGATTACTTCTTAAGATAACTGATTCCTTCTTTGTAACCTCAAATTGCAGCCTGCCAGTAAAGAAAAGCTGGCTGAGAAATTCACTTGCTTGCTTATACTCTGTTAATATGTAACAAATTGCTTATGTACAAATTATGTGGGTTCTCAGAAATAACTTGTTATTCATGTTTGTTCCTTATCCATAACACATAAAACACTTGGTTATGTGAAGGTATTGTGGAACATGATTTTCTGTATACCTATTGTATACATGGGTACAATGTATACCCATTGTAATCATTTATTTATAAAGAAATAGAATGCAAACATGTTATTATTTTTGTCCTGCTTGAAAGATTTTATTGGGGTATATAAACTGTAAAAATAAAAGAATAAAATATGGAAACAAGAAGAAGAACAAAAAGAAAAAGAAACTAAAAGAAGAAACAGACAGAAACAGTAGAAGAAGAAGAAGAAGAAGAAGAAGAAGAAGAAGAAGAAGAAGAAGAAGAAGAAGAAGAAGAAGAAAACAGATGCGAATAGGGATAAGGATGAAAATAAGAAGATGATAATAAAAGGAAGAAGAAACAGCTTGTTGAAATCTACTATCTGGAGTCTGTCTTACTTCATTGTGTAGTGTAAGTGTGTGTATGTGTATTTACATTTCTTTTCTCTCCTTTTCCTTGCTTTTTTAGATGCTTGCCACCATCAGTGGAAGCCCCTGCTAGGAGCCATCAGCCCTAGCCCCAGCTTGCCACCATCAGTGGAAGCTATTGCCAGTAACTATCAGTTCTGGCTTGGAAGGTTGCCCTCAGAGAAAGTCTACAGGGTCACCAGCCAGCCAGCCACAGGATCCACGCCCACCTCAGTTTTCCCCAGTTGATGTCAAAGCTGGACTTGGATACTTGGGATCACTCCAATCCCACCAACAAAAAATTAGTACTGAATATCTGAGGGACTGACCTACAAACTTCTCAAATCTATTCTGAACTCAGCTAAGTTTGGGGAACAGGAAAAGGAGCAAACTTCCACTCAACATTGGTAGGCTAGGATCTCATGCCAACCAAGTAAGTCCACATGCCCAAGTTATGTCACAAGAACAACAAAAACAACAAAAGGCTAAGAAGATCTGTGCTCCCCCAAACCCACTAGTCCTATATATATGTATGCTCTTTAATGAGGATTACTTATATAAACCCCATGATTAAGAATTTAAACATAAACATAGTTGAAGATTTCAAGGAGCTGAAGGAAGATAGGCTAGTGAAATCATGAATTTTGCTATAACTACCACCTTACTAAACAAATGTAATCTCCAACTGCATTCTAAATACTTGTCCCTATAGCCACAGATAAATACAGTCCCTACCCCTCGTCACGAAAACTTTTCTTTCTAACAGAGACCATTACAAAACAACTAACAATCAATTAAAATGCAGACTTGTGGAGTCATTCCCATGAGATACATCTAACAAACAACACCCATAGTTAAGGCTCTTGGAACATTATGGAAAAGGAGGCAGAAGGATCAGAAGAGCCAGAGGATCATAGATTTTGTTGTGAGACTGTGGCTTCTAGTAATATCAGAAGCTACATCCATAAAGTCTTACCAACAGACCACCTAAAGTTGAGATAACCAAGGGAAATAAAAGTAGACATGCCAGAGTGTTCAGGGGAAAGCCCATGAGGTCTCAGTCGTATGCAAAGAACTAAAGCAACTAAGGAGTGCTGAGAATCTTTCTTAAGGAAGAATACACCAATTGGTTTCTCAATACTAAATGGTCAGCTGGGAAAACATACATAAAAGTGACATTATACAGAACACACACACACAAACACACACCAGAAATTAATGTAAGGAGGCCATAAATTTGAAACAGAGCAACGAGGGGTATATTGGAAGGTTTAGAAATGACAAGATTATAATCTCAAACATAAAAGAAAAAATAGATAGAAACAAATAGCACATGAACTAAACCAGATAGCAACAAATTCCTGGATGATGCCCAAGTAAACACAAACATAAACATATTGCAAAACGAAGTGACAAAAGATAATTCAGGACTTAAAACCTGAACTCAGCAAAGAAAGTGATATACAGAAGAAAACTCAAGCTGCAATGAAGACAGAATTGTCACCAATATCTGACCATGCTGAATGTGAGCAGGGGTCCCCAGACTGGTCAACAGTTTGACCATACCACTCAGTCTTTTTTAAACAATAGAAAAGGCATGAGGAATAAGGATGGAGGAAATTCTGCAAATATTCTAAATACATCATGTAAAATCTTCTAAAATCCCAAGTGAGAGAGCACTTACATGTAAAATAAATAATGATCTTTTAATGCAAGGTACCATATGCCATGACAAACTTATTACCATGGTCTGTCTTTCCGGATCAAATATAATTTTCTTCCATGAAGCTTATCAAATGTCACTCGTTTAGCTTGTCCTTTAACGGTAGTGTCTATTGTTTGCTTTCTATTAATTTTCTTGACAGTACATCAACATCTCTCATTTGCTTCTAATACCTAATCTTGGAGGGTAAATTCAAGTCTATTAGAAATAATATCATGGAAGTTTTCCTATGGCATTGACTTCTTTTGTCCTGGTTTATGGGATGCTTGGTTTTTGTTGAAGAAAAGTTATAGGAAGTAATCAGTTGATAAGGTCAACTAGAGCCTCATTATGAAAGGTCACAGGAAGGGATATAGCGATAAAGGGACAAACATGGTAAATGGCTCTGGGCCACTTTGAAAAATCTACTCAACTGTAAATAACCCTGAAGGCAGCGACCAAGATCTGAGGCTGTACTGACAATAGTAATGATAGGTAACATGCCATCAGACTCAAAAAATGGCTTCTAGATCCAAAATATTTCAAGGGCAATTAACCTAAATGTTGAATGTGGCAAACTAAGAATCAAATTCTACACATTATTTTAGTTTGTTTCATAAATTATTTCCATTTTGCTTACTTGCCAAAGTTAGATGGTCATCAGTTAGATGACATAATTTTTGCTTTTCCATAGACCTTCATTATTGTGTGAGTCAAGGAACTCTTTAAAAGATTCTATTTGTTTATTTTATTTTTCACCATGCATGCATCTTGTGGAGGATAATGGACAACTTGCAGGCCTCAGCTGCTTCCTTCTCCTGTATGAATGGGTATGAATGGGTAGGAACACATGTCATCAGGCACTTCTACCCACCGCACCATCCTGCCAGTCTATGTGAGTTTTGAATGTTTCCTTGCTTCCTAGTATAAGATGGTCCATGTTTATCTTATGTAATGCTCATTTACACTTCAAGAAGGCCTTATTATTTTTAGTGGTTAGTAGTATTGGAAACAAAGAGCCACCTGTATTTGTGCTCAGAGTCACCCGAGTTTTATAGTTTCATGGTTTCTGTACATGGGCACAAAAATCTTATGTGTACATGCAAAGTCATATATGTGTGTATACACATAACGTGTATTTATATCTGTAGCTTTAAGTTTATATATTGAGTTAAACATGAGGCCATGCTCCTACTATTGTTTCCAGCTCCCTCCTATTAGCACACAAGCCTTTCTAGCCTTCCTTTTTGTTTATCTGTGACCTCTTATAACAGAGACATCTGGCCCTTGTCGTCAGGGATTCATTTACTTAATTTACTTAATTGTTTGATTCCAATGTTGTGTGAAGAAGTATTAGACTTGTGGTTTTTAAAGCTTTATTTATTTATTATTTATTTATTATAATATTTGTCCTGTATGTGAGCCAGCAGGCCAGAAGAGGACTCCAGATCTCATTGTAAATGGTTGTGGGCCATCATGTGGTTTCTGGGAATTGAACTCGGGACCTTTGGAAGAACAGCTAGTGCTCTTAACCTCTGAGCCATCCCTCCAGCCCCAGTATTAGAATTGTTAATCTGCACTCCAATGAGAAACATCAACTACTGTATGGTACAATCTCCCTTTTCTTTCAGTTTTACTGATTTTACACATTTTCAGAGTTATTAGATCAGAACCATTTCTCCTCATCCCTGTCAATGGAGTTGTTTTATACATTTAGAGTTCAGTTAGATAACTCTTATTATAGATATTGCAAATTTGTACTGCCACACTTGGATGTCATTTTTTTCTTATCACGACAAATTTACTATGTTAATTATGGTAGATTTAAGAGTTGTAGGAAGGTGTGCAAGTTTCACCTTAAACTCTTAAATCTGTCCTAAATAGTGAGTATTATTTTTTCTAAATTTATTTACTACTTTTAGTTTTAACTTTCTAATTTGGTAGAGTATAGCTTCAAGTTCATGCAAAAATTAAAACAATCAATTTTTATTCTATCTACACATCAAGAGACTGAAGGATTTGGGAAAATGATATGTAATGTTAAAGAAGATTAAACTTTACAAACATATATCTATTAGTTATCATACATAATATAATACTTATATAAAGTAAGAATTGGTAACATAATGTGTTTTATAGAAATATACTAATGGAAATCCAAAACTAAACTGGTTGCTAAGAAAATCAAATTTAATTTAGCAAACATATTAGCTCCTTTGAGGAGATTTCTTTGTCAATAATGTATTAGGTATATATCATATTGTTATGGCTCCGTTTGATAATAAATGTATTTTGACTTATTTATTATTGTTATTATGGCATTATTATCAAATTTTAGGCTGACAATAGTTCTGCTGAATATTTTACATGTGAATAAAATTACTTTTCATGCAACAATTTTCACTGACACAAAATGCAAATTTTGAAGACAAAAAAAGATTCTGTGAATCCTATTTTATTATCTATCGCTACTAATTTTCTATAGACAACTACATATTGCCTAAGTTTCTTTTTCTGCTGCTATGACAAAAAGGATGTATTTTGGATCACAGTGTTGGGTTTAGTCCATCCTGGCAGGGAACCTGAAGTAACAGTATCCATATGCATCCCACTGAGGGTCAGGAAGAAGAGAGTCATAAATGAGTGCTCTTCCTCAACTTACACAGTCTGGGATTTCAGCCAGAGTATGGTGCCACCCATTGTGAGATGGGCTTCCCCTCTCAATGAATGCAATCAAAACAATCCCCCACCACCCTGCCCTGAAACCTATTTCCCAAATCATTTAAGATTCAGACGATCACAATGCTATTCAAAGATTTCTAGGTGAAGCAATAGAGAGTAAACTTTATTTTTAACTTATTTTATGGCATTATTTGTTGTGGCTTGTTTCAGTCTACTTTTCTTGCTTCAACTTCAGCTTCTACTTTTTATATTGCTGATCATTATGAGGAGGGTTAACTTAAGTTATGGCTGTTCATTAACAGTGTGTGGATAGACTGTTATTTATGTTCTAACTATCAAATGTTGCTACATTGGGAGGTGGTGGTACATAATACAAAATTTTACTTTACAGCCCAGTTCAGTTTATACTGCTGCATAGACTGGAAATCAGTAATTTGGCTGTGGATTAACTAGGGAAAGCATTTTCCCATTCAAGCTGAGCAAGCAGTGTTTGGAATTCTACCGTAAGGTCTCGTCACTGTGGTGTTCTTCACTATGACTCTTGTCTTCTCCATATGCCCACACCTATCCCTCAGAGCAGGCAGAAATTATTACCTTGAATGAAAAATTTCCTCAGGTAGACCCAGTTGATAACCTCATTGTCTGCATTAGAAATTCATGGGAATTTAAAATTGCATTCTAACAGGAAAAGTTCTAATAACGATCTCTGAATTTAGAACTAAAGATACTTTCATTTTTCCTTGAAACTTAGCTCTTGATTGCGGTCTTTCTTCAAGGATGCAGGGGTGATAATCAAATCACTCATTTTTTCTGGTACTAAGCACACAGGGAAAACTGACAGAGATCAATATGCTGAGAAAACCTTCCATGAGTAATGATTTTTAAAAAATCTTGAAACTTCACATATTTCTTGAAAGACCAAACTGGTCTTAGTAACTTGAGAAGAGATTTGGGTACCCAGTATAGAAATAAAACTATATAGGTACTATAACAAAGTATGAGCAAATTACTCTGGAGCATATTTGTACGTCTGGTACCTATGGCTCTTGATGGCATCATATGGGCTCCAGTGGACTTGGGCATCCCTCTAGTTCTGTTATCTGTAGCATAACCTCACTTGTGGGCTACCTATACTCAATGTCTACAGCTTAGTTGGTGCATAACCCATGTTCCTGCTATCTCCATCGTACTGTGGTCTCCTTTGCAAATCCAAGTTTACAATTTCATGCAGTGGCTGCTTGAAACCTCTTTGTGGAGAACCCAACATTGTCACACGTTATGTGGCTTCAGTGGCTTTCTGGAACCTCGAGGCTTGACTCCGCACATCCCTTACTCTTGAACTTTGCATGGGTACAAAACCCAAGCCATGTAGATTAGATGACCAACTTCAGTCTCCAGCTGTAGTCTGGTCCCCTTTTGCCGTACCTATCATATTTGGTAACCTTGAAGAAAAAAATCTTTCCTGTCTTGGTGAGTCTAAAATTCTAAATGTAAGTCAATATCTATCATATCTCATCTCTATGAATGTAACATTTTATAATTCCTGATTGTTTCATGGTTCTTCTTGTTGTATGTAGTTTATTGTATTTATGTGTAATTCTATAAATATATATGAAAAAAGAAAAAAATTTAAAAAATTTAAAAGACAATAACTATTGTAGCCTTTCCATAGAAGGTTGTTTTTCAGGAGAGACCTCATTCAGTGCTATTCTCAATTTAACTTTCAAATGAATTTGCATTTGTACAATATGTAGCCTTTTTTGCTCGGGCCATTGATGTCAGGGAACCTTTCTTACTGTTCTAATAAGAAGCTAGAGGTTTCTCTCCTTTTTTTTTTTTTTAAATAATAGCTGGCTTCTCTGCACCCTACCTTAGCTACCACTTTAAACTCAGTCTTGTTCCTTTCATATAAAACTGTATATTTTGCACATTTTCTGCCTTTTCTTATTGTAAATATGAATAAGAACTGTGACTAGAACAGTGCCACAGCCTGGTGTTATACTGTCTTGACACTTTTCATCCAAACAAATTAGATCACTACTTTTCAAATCCTCAGTGAAGTTTTTAAGACACAGGTAGAAAGCAGCCAGATTACTTGGTAGAATATAGCAAACAGCCTCTAGATTATTTTGAACAGGGTCCCTCTGAAACCTTTTGAACCAGGTATACACTGTCTGAATTTCTCTTGGCAGTTCAGTCTTCCAAACTCTTGCTGGGAAAGCACATGAAACTCTGCTTAGAGCACTTTAGGTTCTCTAGCATGCATCTTCTGAAAACCAGATCCAAAGGTCAATGAACCACATGCCAGGTTTATCACAGGAACAGCTGCACTCCTCAGTGCCAAAATTTTTGTATTAGTTACTTACTGTTGTGACAAAATGAAACGTGACTTGAGGAAGGTAGGCTTATTTTGGTTTCATGGCTTAAGGCTACAGGTGGTCACATAAAGGCAGGTGGGTCCAGCTGTGGCAGCAGCAGGAGGAAACAGCTGGTCATTTTGTATCCACCGTTAGGAATCAAGAGAATATTCATGTTAGTGCTCATTTCACTTTCTCCCTTTTTCCCTCTCTGTTGAGGCCATATGCACAAACCATTGGATACTGCTGCTCTCATTTCCAGAGATTTCCCTTCTTCGGTTTCTCTGGACATTCCGTCACAGTAATCTGCTGATTACTGATTTTCAGATTTACTAAATCACATCAAGTAAAAAGTGTGTATTAACCAGCACTCCATGTTGGAGTAATAAAGACAAAACACCTTGGTACAGGAAGCTCAGTAAAATATCAGAAGACCTAAAATATCTTTCATTTTTAAAAAGGGCACCAGAAACAGAACGGGACACAGATGATGTTTTAGGTGACGAAACCCCCACAAGCCAAAAGCCTTCAGGGACAGAATGAGACAGAGGCCCAAAGCCAGATTTCCAATTTCGAAGTTGTAACCCAAGAGAAGAATTAGTACGTCAGTAGGCGTGGTCAGTAGGCGTGGTCAGTAGGCGTGGGGATACAGGGTAACAAGGAAACTACCCAAAGTGATGTTCATTTGTAGGTCAGTAGGCGTGGGGATACAGGGTAACAAGGAAACTACCTAACATGATGTTCATTTGTAGGTCAGTAGGCGTGGGGATACAGGATAACAAGGAAACTACCCAATGTGATGTTCATTTGAGTAAGTGCACATGTTTAAGACAAAGCTGAAAGAGAAAGACATTTTTATAGGGTTCTCTAGGCAAACTGACTAGATCTGGTGAGAAAAATACAAACAAAAAAGTCATAGCAATTTTATTTAAAAGAATTTTTCTTAATGCAGAAAATGATGCATTGATTCAAAAGGAACGAAACAGTCTGAGACCGGAGGAAATAGAGCAAGTTATTCAGAACAAAGCAATCTCAGATCAAGGTATGAGGAATGTCAGGGAACCAAGGTAAACTATGTAAACTGTATTTTGGTTGATTCATTCACTCACTTAGAGCTTGAGCCTTTTAGTGCAATAAATAATGGAGAGATGGCTCAGAGGTTAAGCTCACTGGCTGCTCTTCTGAAGGTCGTAAGTTCAATTTCCACATGGCTCACAGCCATCTATAACATCTGGTGTTCTCCTCTGGTATGCAAGTGTACAGGCAGGCAAAACACTGCATACATAATAAATAAATAAATAAACAATCTTTTTAAAAAAGAAGAATGCTAAATGAGATCTTCCTCTACCCCCAAGGGTGTCTGTGTCAGCCCAAGCAGCATTCAGCTTAGAGTCCTCTCTGTTGCTGACTCCTGATCTGCCTGACCCACATGGGACACAGCCGGCCAAGCCAGCAGAAGGGAGCTGTTCTTGGGAACCAGTCCCCACTGTCTTCCATCCCAAGGAAGTCTGTGCTCCAGAGAGCACTATTCAGCTGAGAGCCCTCTCCACTGCTGCTTCCTGATCTGACCCAACAGGACAAGACCAGCCGAGGGACCACTAGGCCTGCTAACACTAAAGACAATCAGATGCCTAGAGGTCAGCGTAAGAACACCAGCAACAAAACCCAGGGCCATATGACATCACCGGAAAACAGCTATCCTGCAGCAGCAAGTCCTGAAGATACAATCACTCCTATAGCACAAGAAAATGATCTTACGTCTGAGGTTTTAAAAATGAAGAGAGGCCTTAAAGGAGGAAAATAAATCCCTCAAAGAAATATAGGAAAATACAAACAGGTGAAGGAATTGAATACATCCCTTAAAAAAAAAAAAAAAACGATCAAATGGGAGAAGGAAATCAATAAAACTATTCAAGACCTAAAATGGAAATAGAAGGAAAAAGAAAACACAATCTGGGGCAATCCTGGAGATGGAAAACCTAGGGAAGAGAACAGGAACGACAGATACAAATAACACCAACAGAAAACAAGAGATGAAGACAGAATCACATGTGTAGAAGATACAATTGAAGAAATCAATACATCAATCAAAGAAAATGTTAAATCTAAAAAGTTACTGACAAAAAACATCCAAGAAATCTGGAAGACTATGAAAAAAACCAAACCTACAAATAATAGGAACAGAAGAAGAAGATTTCAAGCACCAATGCCCAGAAAATACTTTCAACAAAATCAGCAGAAAACTTCCCCAACCTAAAGAAAGAGATGCCTATAAACAAACTAGAAGCTTACAAAGCAACAAATAGATTGGGCTAGAAAAGAAAATCCTCCCGCCACAAAATAATAAGCCATTAAATGTACAGAACAAAAACCAGAATATTAAAAGCTGCAAGGCAAAATGGCCAACAGACAAATAAAGGCAAATCTGTCAGAGTTACCCCTGACTTCTTACCAGAAACTCTAAAAGATTTGAGGGAATGGGGCAAATCTATTTAATTTTTTTTTACATCTGAATAGAAATGCATTATATATATATAAATTGTATTATTAATCTGTCCATTCCTCAATAGGTATCTAGACTTACTTCATAATTAAACTGCTGTCACACTGTATCCATAAATATGTACAATAAATAATAATAATAATAATTATTATTATTTGTATTTATCTAAAAAATGCTAAGCATAGATATAGGCTGTGTAACACAAATAAAATATAAGTCATCTTTAATTTTTTATTAATGAACTACTTTCTTTCTCTATACTGTGTTATAGTTGTTGTTTAAAATTAAAAATTTATATCCTCCATTCTATGAGATCCATTCTATGAATATATATATATTCATTCCCCCAACAGTAAAATCTAGAGGAGAGCTTTTCCATATGAGTTGTACTTTGGAAAACTGAGCTAGAACAAAGGCAAGAAGTAATGAAAAAAGGCAGGACACACACAGTTAGTTACCCATCACAGAAAAAAATCACTTTGTTTCACACTTGGGTAGAAAAACTAAATGGTGCATGTGAAATATATTTTGGTAAGCATATAATAACTTGTGTATAATTTAAAAATAGCCTTGAAAGCAAGCTTTCCTGGACTAACTTGACAACTTCAGTTGTTCAGGGTAAGTTGGGGTGCTATCCCAGGTTGTGCTCTGGCTTAGCTCAGAAACTGTTTTGAGAGGGGTCACAAAAATTATTTATCCTTAGTTTCCGAAAATCCACATGGAAGCCTGGTGATCAAACTCATTAAAAGGCAGGTTCCTTGGCTGGGATGACATAGAGTGGAACAAAAGGCAGTCAGTCTTCCTGGCTGCCGTGCTGTTGGTTCACCGGATTCCATGGTTCAGTGACTCATAACTGAACAGAGCAAAACTTGATCACAAAGAATTTTATTCTGCCCTGAACTTGGAGATAAAAAGCAATTTAGTTTATATGCTGCAGTGATGCAAATCAAAGCCCTTAACATTTTTTATTAATTGCTAAAGGCGGAGAGGGTTTCAGAAGCACAAATTACTCTCACAGAGCTAGAGAAATAGAAAATCTGAAGACAAGAGCTTGAGAGATGGCCAGTATTTTGCAAGTCACGGGTCTGCTTTACATTTGGTAAATACAATTCTGAGTATGCATAATGAGCAGAAATACTTCAATTATTTTTTTAAAATAAAATATATGGTATATGTTATGGTTTGGATGTGAAATGTCTTTCACAGGCTCATAAATGTGAACATTTAGTCTCCAGATGTTGGTTCTGTTTCAAGAAACTGTGGAGCCCTTAAGAGGGGGAGCGTCACCAGGAAAGCGAATCTCTGGAGACTGTGGGGTTTTGGAGCCTGGTATGTTCATTCTTTGCTTCCCTATGGCAAAACTGGTATGGTCAGCCGCCTCGGGCTTCTGCTAGCAAGCTGTCGTAGCCTTGGTGGACTGGATGCCCCTGATGGTAGGGCACTCTAAATGCCTCTTCTTTTAAAGTTGCTCTTTACCTTGTCCCTGAAATGCCCTCCCCTCTTCCAGTAGTCTCTCTCAGTGTTCTTTCCCTCCTTAGGGGGTTGCCTCATCCCATCTTCAAGTGAGAATATGTGCCCGGTTTTATTGTAGCTTTTAATGCTGCATTTGGTTGATGTCCCTGGAGGCCTGCTATTTTCTGAGGGAAGATGAAATGGGAAGGGACGGGAGAGAAGGGAGGTGTGTGTGTGTGTGTGTGGGGGGGGTACTGGCAAGAGAGGAAGGAGGGAAACTGTAGTCAGGATGAGAGAGGAATAAATAAAAAGAAAAAGAAGAGAATATGTGCTATGAAATATTGGAGGATTTTAAGGTAACTTGAGCTGGGAGAAAAAGTTGCCTCTTTATCAAGCATTTTGTCACGGCAGTGAGAAAAATAACTATTATAGCACAGAGCTTGAAAACTCAAACCTTGACACCAGCAACTGTTAACCTCTCTCTCACTCACATTGAAAATGCATTTTATCCCTGATAACAGCTATTCCTACCCACCACCATTTTGGAGACAATTTTGTTTTGGTTCCTAAAGCCTTCTCTCCACAATGAGCAAATTTCTTTCTGAAAAGCCAATGTCTAAGGCACTAGGAAATAAACAGTACCTGGCCCAGTAGATAGCACGGCACACTTAATAACCAGGAAAGAACTCAAATGTCAACCCTGCCTGTTTTTTTTTTTTTTTTGCTTAAAAAGAAAGGACCTTCAGAGAAATAAAAATAATTACAGGCAGGGCAGTGAACCTTGATATATATATATATATTTGTTTATACACACATATTTCACATACTAAGTGAGCAAAATGGGTTGCTCATCTGGGGCAATAATGACACCACAAGCATCTAGGCCACAATGGGAACTGTCACTATGTAGCTGACAGACTTAGTCATTTGCAAAATTGTACATAATTCAATATAATTAAAATATATATACTCCAGACTTTTATCTTTTTCATAGTAAAATGTATTCTTTTAATTACTGAAGACAGTAAAAATTGTTATAACTTACTAAAAATTAGATATATGTTTTAGATCATGAAAATGTGTGTGTGTGTGTGTGTGTGTGTGTATATATATATATATATATATATTTTTTTTTTTTTTTACACCCTCTCAGCCCAGTAATGGAGATTTTTGCAAAGAAGACCAAAGACAAAGACTATGGCTCTATATACACAAATATGTTAAAGTTATAGCAACAAGTTTAAAACAACCCAAATATCCAGGGAGAAGTGATTGGATAAGTAAGCTGTGGTCCCACTGCAAAAACGGAGCTTTTTTTAAGTTGGTAAGGAATTTTCATGGCAGTGTTAAAAACAACACAAAAGAAAGCCACAGAGCCAAGTTCTGATATGTCTGGAAGCGATGCATTTGGGGGCTCAGGTATATATGTAGCTTCATGGTGGTAAACTGAAAAGGTATCACCTAAAATTTTATGTCATGCTTCTACATATATAAAATATATGTTCTGAGATGCACAAATAAACATTGAGAATAGAGGGTGAGACCCTAAAAGAGAATCAGACCAATTTTGTTTATGAACATTAATGCAGAAATACTCAATAGGATACTTGCAATCCAAGAACACATTGAAACATCACCCACCATGATCAAATAGGTTTATTCCCAATGATGCAAGGATGGTTTAATATACAAAAACCCATCAATGTAATTCACCATATAAACAAACTGGAAAAAAAAAAAAGCACATGATCATCACATTAGATGCTAGAAAAACCTTTGCAAAATCCAATACTCCTTCATCATAAAAGCCCTGGAGACATCAGGGATACCAGTCATATACTGAAACACAATAAAAGCAATATACAGAAGCCCATAGCCAATGACAAATTAAATGGAGAGAAACTCAAAGCAATTCTACTGAAATCAGGGACAAGATAAGGCTGCCCATTCTCTCTGTAACTATACAATATAGTGTTTGAAATTCTAGTTAGAGCAATAAGACAACTGAAGGACATCAAGGGGATACAAATTGAAAAGAAAGAAGTAAAAGTGTTGCTATTTGCAGATGATATAATAGTATACAAAAGTGAACCCCAAATTCTACCAGAGAACTCCTACAGCTGATAAACACCTTCAACAAAATCAACAAAATCTATCTTACTAAAAGCAATCTACAGATTCAGTGCAATTCCCATCAAAATTCCAACAGAATTCTTTTTTTAAATTCACTTTATAGCCTGATTGCAGCCCCATCCCTCCTCTCCTCCCAGTCCCACCCTCACATCTCTTCCCCCATTCCACTATCTCCTTATTCACAGAGAAGACAAGGCTCCCCATGGGTACCAACCCACCATGATACATCAAGTCACAATAGGACTAGTCACATTCTCTCCCACTGAGGCTAGGCAAGGCAGCCTAGCTTTGTGAAAGGGACCCAAAAACAGGCAACAGAGTCAGATACAGCCCCCACTATAATTATTATGGGTGCCACAAGATGGATATTAGATATATATAGGCCATATATATATATGTAGGCCATATATATAAATATATGGCTTAGGTGCAGCCCATGCATGTTCTTTGGTTGGTCATTCAGTCCTTGTGGGACCCCATAGGCCTCAGGTTAGATTACTCTGTAGGTCTTCTTTTAGTGTCCTTGATGCTCCCTGTTCCCTCAGTCCTTCCCCCAATTCTACCACAAGACTCCCTGAGCATACATGGGCTGTAGCTAGTTCCTCTACACTTATATAGCAGATGTGCATTTTTTTTTCTTCATATGGGTCCCTAACAATTAGAGCAGAAGCTGTCTCTGACTTTGTTGCTTGCTTTCCTTTCCCATAGCTGGGCTGCCTTGTCTGGACTCAGTGGGAGAGGACACGCTTAGTCCTGCTGTGACTTGATATGCTAGGGTGGGTTGGTACCCCTGGTGGACCTCCCCTTCAGGAGGGGGGAATGTGAGTAGGCGAATGGGAGGAGAGGAGGGAATGGGCTTCAAACAGGCTGTAAAGTGAATAAACAAATAAATTAATAAAGAAGAACTGAAACCAGGATCTTAAAGAGGGACGTTTATAAGACTGTGGGTGTTTTTTTTTTTTTTTTTTTTTTTTTTTTAATGGGCATTTACCGCCATAACAAAAACTTAGAAGCAACTCAAATGCTTGTCTACAAATGAAGAAGAAACCGTGGTGCACACACCCAGTGGGGTAGTATTTTGCACGAGAAAAGAAGGCTTTTCATATATATGTTAGAGCTTAGATGACCCTTGTGGATATAAAGCTAAAGAAATAAGCCAGCCATATAGAGGCAACTGTTGTTGGCTCTCACTGAGTGCAGAAAGCAGGGCAGGGGTTGAAGGAGGGTTGCGAATGAAACTTGCTTAATGGATTGGATGTTTCCATTCTGAAGACGAAAGGACTTTTGACAACTGTGATATGCAACAGTGCACCGATAGATATCCTTGTAACAGTTAAGGTGGTAAGTTTATGTCGTGTGTATTTTGCCAAAATTAACAAGAGCTGGTGCTACCACTGTCACTGTTGTCACACACGGAAGCGGCACTGACATTTATGCCTCTGGTTCCTCGGACATGGAGAATGTAAAAGGAAGTCATGCATACCGGCAGTTTGACGAACAAAGATAAAAGGCAATTAGCTGTGGAAATGGAACAGTCTCGGAAAACTATGAAGTGATGGGGAAGTTGATAATGCAGGGTGTTGAAAAATAATAAAACATAGGTGGAATTTGTAATTCACAATGAAAGCATGGCATATACTTGTCTCAAAGTCTTTGACCATTCAAGGTACCACATGAACAGGTGGGCAAGAGGAAGTCACAAGGGGCTCCAACTACTCATCACTAAGATTTGCTAATGAAAACCAGAAGGCTTGTAGTTCAAAGTCCTTAGTTACCCATCTTTGTTACTTTGTTGCCCTTGAAGAACAGAATGCTTACTAGCTCCACATGGCAAGATGCATTATCCTCATACTGTACATTCCTATATTCAAAATGACCTACTGTCATAATTCTGTGACTGAAATGGTGGCTAGTATTTCCCATGATACTTCTGGCGGTCAAGAATATAAACTCCAGTATTGAGATCTGGGTTTCATTATGTCTCTTCACACTTTAAAAACACTTATCTGCAAATGTTGGTTGAAATCAACAATTTTTTTTCTTTTTATTTTTTAATATAGTTTATTAATTTATTCATATTACATCTAAATTGTTATCCCATTCCTTGTATCCTCCCATTCCTTCCTGCCTCCCATTTTCTCCTTACTCCCTTCCCCTATGACTGTGACTGAGGGGGACCTCCTCCCCCTGTATATGCTCATAGGGTATCAAGTCTCTTCTTGGTAGCCTGTTATCCTTCCTCTGAGTGTCACCAGATCTCCCCATCCAGGGGATGTGTTCAAATATGGGGCACCAGAGTTTGTGTGAAAGTCAGACCCCACTCTCCACTCAACTGTGAAGAATACCCTATCCATTGGGTAGATGTGGGTAGGGGTTCGAAGTTAACTGCATGTATTGTCCTTGGCTGGTGCCATAGTTTGAGCAGGACCCCTGGGCCCAGATCCACCCATCATAATGATCTACTTGTAGGTTTCTAGGACCCTCTGGGTCCTTCTATTTCCCCATTCTCCCTTAATTCTCTCACCTAGAGTCCCAGTAGGAAGTCTTCCCCCAACCATGTTCATAGCAGCCTTATTCATAATAGCCAGAACCTGGAAACAGCCTAAGTGTCCCTCAGTGGAAGAATGGATAGAGAAACTGTGGTACATTTACACTATGGAATACTACTCAGCTATTAAAAACAAGGATTTCCCGAAATTTGTGGATAAATGGATTGAACTAGAAATGATCATAATGAGTGAGTTAACCTAGAAATCAACAATTCTTATGTACGAATGGACAACCTGGTTCTCAGAGTCCTCTGGGGTGTGCATAGGCCAAGCCATGTGATGCTAGAGTCTATGCCTGACGTTTGTTTGTTTGTTTGTGTGTTCAGGCACACATGTGACATGGCATTTATGTATAGGCCAGAGAAAAGTGATAGCCCTTGCCTTCTGTCTTATTTGAGAGAGGTCTTTTTTTTCTATTTTTCACCATGGCACAGCCGGGCTAACTGGCCTGCAACCTTCCAGTGTATCTGTGACCTCTCTGCCTCTAATTTGATTTCCCTGGAGGAACACAGAGCCTACACTTGCATTCTTCAATGCCAGACTCTTTACTGGATTCTGTGGTTTTAACTCAGGCACTCACCTTTTCATAGCCAGCATTTTTACCTACTGATGATCTCCTGTCTTTCTTCCCTTCAACATTCATTTTGTATTGAGAATGTTCAGGCTATTGTGTGTAGAGGAAGCTAAGTGGGCTCTATCCTTAGATAATCACTAGAACCTGGGATGCACATAGTGGGGAAGGGGGAGATAGAGAGACAGAGACACAGAGGCAGAGATACATATTGAGAGAGACACAGAGAGGGAGGGAGAGAGAGAGAGAGAGAGAGAGAGAGAGAGAGAGAGAGAGAGAGAGAGAGAGAGAGAGAGAGACAGAGACAGAGACAGGGAGAGAGAGAAGAAAGAGAGCTAGGAGAATGAGAGAGGGGAGAGAAAGAGAAAGGAGAGCAAGGGGGGGAGGGAGAGAGGAGAGTGGGGGAGAGCTGGAGCTCATTTTGCTATGGTACATGTTTGTGCAGTTCAGAGGACAACTTGTTGGAGTCAGTTATCTCCTTCTACCATGTGGTCTCAGTGATCAAACTCAAATTGTCAGGCTTGGCAGCAAGAGCCTTTCCCCACTGAGCCAGATCACCAGCCCAAATGCTATTTTAAGATATTGCATATTTCCACTAAAAGTTTCAAACTGTGCTTGACACATAGCTGAGCAATATTTGAAAGGTAGTAGTTCACAGATTTCAGGGGTCCAGGTAAACTTATTTTTGCATGCATTTAAATAGATTATACCATGCAAACATCTTTGATTCTCATTATAAATTTCTTTACTTAATTTACTATACCTTAAAATTAGTTGGCCAGTGTCCCCTACACTTGCTGGAAACAAACAAATATTATATAAACCCACACAAGCAATCCTCAACTAGTTGCTGGCTGTTGGGTGAGGGGAGTGCCCCTTAATGAGTCCAGTGAATCAGACAAGAGATGAAAATGTCCTGACAGCTTATGCGAATCTCTACCCTGGCTCCCTTCTGTTGTCACCACAGAAGAGCCTGATACACGCTTTTTGTGTTGTTTATTACACATTCATTCCACTCCAGTTAACATATTCCACTGATTTGTCATTTCTAATATTTTAGGTAAATTTATGCCACTTTCTTCCCCTCAGTTTGACTAATACTATGCGTGGATCTTGGTTGCTAGCTGGAAAAATGAGGATTCCATCTTCCCAAACAGCGGCTCACCAAAAACTCCTACAAACACCTGCCATCTTTTTGTAAGGTACGACTGGCTGCCCACACACCAGTACATGTGCATGAAACCTTCTTTAGGTCTCTGCCAGTTGATTAACTTGTAGAAGCTAAGATCAACTGACAAATTCAATTATACCTTCAAATTATATTTCCAAATTGGCCTAATTTTTTAAAGTGATGAATGAACCTTAAGGGAAAAATTCCATTACAATGCGAACAAGCAGAAAAGAAGTCTCAGCACTAACGTGATGACCGTGAACCCAGACATCCCAGTTTCTGTTGATTTACTGGGTTGGTTTCATGGACAGAAGTACCTGGTTTACAGGCCAACCATGATACAATTTACTTTCTCAGAGGGACAGGAAGGGAGCTTAGCTTAGGAAGAGAGAAAGAACAGCTCTGGGAACATCACAACACTCTTCTACCAGGCCACACTAGCAATGGAGACCATAAACAGAGAACACTGTTTGTCAACAGACTCTGTCCCAAGGTACAGACTTTGCTAATTGGCTGCCTGGTTGGAGTAATTCAGAGAGAAGCCATTGCTGATTGCACAAGGCATTTCCCACTTAGATTCTTGCACAGTTGCATAGCGATAAGTAATGTGTTGCTAAACATCTGCCCCCTCTGGAGACTTAATGTACCATAGTCAGAAAGGAGAGAAACATTTCTCATGTGCTCTCCTATGAGAGTCTGAGCCACTGTCAGCAACTGAACACCACAAATCTCAATTTTATGGAATAACTCAGAACCTAGACTGCTACATAAAAATTGATTTTTTACACAAAATGGAAATTAGCCATTTTTCCTACAAATGCTATTGGAAAAAAAGTCTGTTTGACTGATGATAGATCATAAAGCATACTGACCTTTCTCTTCTTTTCCTTATATACTGATAAGTTAACATGAACATTTCAATAAAAATTACATTTAAACTCTAAAGGTAATTTATCTAAATAATTTTTTACTAGTAATATATTATCTAAGTCTTTTTAAAACTAGTAATCACTTTCATTTGTCAAAAAATGGCATGGTAGATTGAATTTTCATAGTATTAACAAATTATCTGCATTGCAGTTTATTACCTTTTATTATTCAAATGTTACCTGTATCATTTAATTACAGAAATTGACTCAGGGAAGGAATCCACTTACCTAGACATCTTTAAGAGAGCCCTAACACAAGGCAAAAAGACTTAGAAAACTAGGTTTCTTCCTAAGTGTCATCTTTGAGTACTCAGTCGGAATGTGGCAGATCAAAGAAATGTTAAATATGTTAAAAAAAAAAAAAAACACACACACACAGCTAGTGTGGTGAGGCTAGGCTCAAGTCCTGCACTCCACAGCTAAAGACTTATACACTTCTTCAAGGGGGGATATTTATCATAGAAGTCTTAAGAGGACGATGCACAAAAATGGGCATGCCAATGGTCAACACTTCAGTACTGATAACAGAATAAAAGCTGGACTCACTCACCTGTTTACCAACCAATGAAAGGATGAACAAAAGGAGGCCACGTATGTAAGAATTAACTATTCACAGAGCCCACGACATTAAAAAAAATCTTTAAAATAGTAACCTGAGGAAAAGAAGCAGTGACGGAAGACCATGCAGTTTATGATACTTTATGAACTACCCAGCACAAGAAATGCATAGAGATAGAAAGGAACTGCGTGCTTGTCAGGGGGCAAGAGGAGGGACAGATGGGAAGCAACTGGGTAATGGGCATGGGGCTTCTTTTCCAAGTGGTAAAAATACACTGTACATAGATTGCCTTGATGACTGCACAACTGTGGTAACACTACAAATGATCAGATTGTGCCTTTAAAGTGGGTGAATTTTAAGTACGCAAATGACGCCTTAACAAGATGTTGAAAAAGACAATGTGAAATGATTCAGTCACTAAATGTCACCGTGATCCTGTTCCCTTTCGTTTTAAGACACTGGATGAATGGCCCTCAGATACAGAATCAGGTAATTCACACACTGTTTACTGGGGCATCACATGTCTTCTAGAATTCTAAGGGACACACTTCTCCTCAATTCCTTTTTCACGCATTCTCTTAACTGCAGTTTGAGCCACTGTCACCAGTTGAATACACTCAATCTCAGTTTTAATTTTACAGTCTTGTACATGTACACATGTGTATGAGTGTGTGGGTGTAAGTGAGCCACGTGCATGTTCAATGTAGAGGTCAAAAGACAGCTTGTCGGGGTTTCCTCTTTTCTTTTACTCTGTGGGTCTCTGGGATCACGCTCTGGTCATTAAGCTTGGAAGCAAGTACCTTTTCCTGTTGAACCATAGATATTTGCTTTTAAATATAATGTGGCAGAAATAGTGCTATTCTTTTCAAGGTAGGTTTTATGACATTCTAAATATATGTCTGTTGATTTAAATGCTTATACTTATCACAGTTACTGCCATTATCATTGTGGAATTGTTTTTGAAAGGTTGTGATAATCCTTCTTCAGTACTGGTAATAATTATTTGAACCTTAATTTGAATTTTGAGCCGTGCCAAAAATGTATTTGATTTAAAAGGCGAAATCATTTTGAGCTGTATCTCTGAGGCTCAAAGGTCAGTATCTGTCCGACTTGACACAAAAGAGGACTTCAAATTATTTTATATAGTAGCTGTGTAATTCATCTGATCTTTTATATATTCTTTTTCTGTATCAAAAGATGTCTTAGTGGCTCAATATAGGCAGGCAGGGTAGCGGTAAGCACATATGGTAGCTGGCATCATAGGAACTTGGGAGCAGATTTGGCTATCTGAGGCCTTGCCAAGACCACAGTTGTCACAATTGGCCCCATCAAATATAGCTCAAAAAGGTAAGGAATAGGGCTGGGGGACCTACCCACTAGTGTATGGAATTATGAACTGCAACACTGAGAATCTGCCAGCCCTATCAGCTGCCTGTTTATAGGGAGGATGTTAGATGCCATGAAGGCCTTCTCCAACTAGAAATGTTTTGCCTAGCTGCAGGTTCCCCTTGGGCCCCTAGCAAACCTCCTATGCTAGAGGTCTCTTTTTCATAGCACTCACATTGCAAATGCCTTCCCTGACTTCCCAATCAAGGTCTACCTCCTGACTGAATCTTCCACCTAAATGGTGAGGTCTATAACAGGGTGCCTAGCAGGACTGCTGACCTGCACACCTCATATATCCTTCTGATAACTGGGTGCCTATGGATCCTTCCTGAGCCTATCCTGTGCCATTGGAGAAATACAAGTACGGTACCCTTGTCTTCTGCCCATGGAATGCCATCTGGCACAGATAACCCAGGCAGCTGGAGGGCTGAAGCTTGCTCAGCCCTGAACAGTGGCCCTGGAGTCCCTCCCACCAATCACATGCCCACCAAGGACAAGGCATGGCCTGAGAAGTCTGAATATGAGCGCCATAAAAGCTGGAGAGGAACCCAGCACTAAGGTGGTGCTAATGGGCTGATTTCCTGTCTTCCTCCCTCCCTACCCCATTCCTTCTCACTCACTATAAGTTCCTGAAGTTATGTTGGAATGGGAGGGATTGTAAGTGTGGAGGGGCACTAGGACCTGAAGTTGTTTTTCTAGATAAAGCTGGGAAAGCAAAAAGACAGTTTTAAGCCACAGGGAAAATGTATCATTAGATAAAGTGACACCCCTGAAGAGTAATTAACATTTCCTACTATTGAGATTTGTGAAAAAATTCTTCGTACATTATCTCAGAAATTCCTATGAGAACTCTGAAAGACTGAAAAAAAAAAAAACCCCATTAACTGATCATAATACTTAGGTATATAAGTAGTGAGAAAGTAACAGCCTCAGTCTTAGAAGTTCTTATGTGTACTGTGTGTTAGAACTACAGCCTTGGTCTTAGAAGTTCTTATGTATACTGTGTGTTAGAACTTGGCTTTTTCATTTGTTTTATTTTACTTTGGATTTTTTGAGACAGGGTTTCTCTATGCAGTTTTGGGCGTCTGGGAACCCACTCTGTAGAACAGGCTCAGAGATTCCCCTACCTCTGCTTCCCCAGTCCTGGCATTAAGGGTGTGTGCCACAGCTACCTGGTGCTAGAGCTTTTGTTTGTAAGGCCAGAAATGCTGTCTGCTCTAATATATTGTAACACATAGTTGTCGAGAAACCTATATGATAGTACTCATTCATTCATGGAAGGACCATCACATGCCAGAAGCTGCTCTTGGCTCTTGGCATTGAGGAGTCAAAGGAAAAAAATCCAATAAAAATTTCAGACCCCATGAAGTTTATCCCATACCAAGAAAAATGGCAATAAACCATTAAAAATTAATAAAACATTAGTCAAGTATATGATGTACTTCACAGCATAGATGCTATAGCAAAAAATAAAACAGGAAGTGGGACATGAAACCACTTGGGCCAATCAGGGGAAGGGAGGACTGGAGAGAGGGCAAAGCAGGTCCTGAGCTCAGAGGGAAACACTATTGCACACTCAAGAGATGTCAGAGATGATGAGGGAGACAGTGTGCTGAATTTTTATTAACTCGGTGAAGTGGCTCTAATAGGCATTTGAGGAGGAGATAACGTCAGCACATGTTCTAAAAGGATTATTGTGTCACTGTGTTTATCTGATATGGCTTAAGGATATGTGCCTTAAGGGTGTATCTACTATTTTCTGGTCTCAGCTGGTTTCCTTAGACCCTGACCATTTTTAGCATTCCCATGGCATATCTTGGATACAGGAATCTCCTCTTATTCTCATTAATAAGGCTCCCTTTCCTATGGGTAATCCTTGTTTTGTACATCATTCTCCCCTGGTGCCCTGGGCCCAGATTTGTTGGCTCTTGGTCTTCTTGTGCAGATCCTGTCCCCTCCGAATCCTTCTATCCCCCTACTGTTCCACAAGACTCCCTGCCCTCTGCCCAAAGTTTGGCTGTGAAACTCAGCTTCTGCTTCGGTCTCTCGCTGTGTGGATTCTTTCAGAGGACCTCTATGGTATCCTCCCGTTTGTTCCCTCTCTTCAACCACTTCCACTGTCTAGTCTATTTGTCCTTCTGAGTGAGAAGTAAGCATCCTCCCTAGGGTCCTCCTTGTTGGGGGGTCAATTGATAGAGGAGACTGTCTCCCTCCTTACTGAGGACTACAGGAGGGGCATAAGGAGGGTGAGGGAGAGAGGGCAAGACTAGGAGGAGATGAGGGAGGAGGGCCACAATAGGATGTAAAAAATGAATTTAAATTAAGAAAAAAAATCCAGCTTCCCCTTAATTCCTTGGCTGCCTGTGTAGAGTGTATATCAGCGTTAAAGGAACCTAAGATGGAAAACACTATTATCCCTAAACCAGAGCATGACGGATAGGGGCAAAATTCAGAACTCAGAACATTATCTCGAAACCTCACCATAAAGTAATATGTGATCTTAATGATACAGGTATCTCAGCTTTTTACCATCTATGTAGTTGCTGTGGAGGACAGAGGGAAGGCCAGAATGGGAAGAGACAAGCAAGGGACTAACAGTTGGAACATAATCTGAATGAATTATAATAAATTAAAAAAGAGAGAGAGGAACACAAGGTGGAAGCTCGGTAGAAATGGTAAAGGTCGGGGTGGGGTGGGTTGTGGGGGTAGCGGGGGGGTGTGGGGGTGGTTGGGCTGTGGCCTAGAAGCCTTTAGGAACACAGGTTGTGGCCTTTGGCTGCGCACCTCACGTAGTGGTAGTGTGGTGATGTTGCTTTAGGAGGATTGGTAGGCCATGAGACCTTCTGCTGTATGGTATCTTGGTTGAGAAACATGATGTAGATGTCCTAGCAGATTTTCATTCACTGCGGCCACAAATTAGAGAAAGTTGGATGACTGATTTTAGCTAGAGGAGAAGACAACTGCCTGTCTTTTAGAACAGTCCATGGATGATGTGCTGCAAGAGAGTAATAATAACAAGTAGACCTTTTTCTTGTTCGTGTAATGGATGATATTTATAGTGGCTGTGTGTGTGTGTGTGTGTGTGTGTGTGTGTGTGTGTGTGTGTGTGTGTGGTGTGTGTGTGTGTGTGTCTGTGTGTGTGTGTATGGTGTGTGTGTGTGTGTCTGTGTGTGTGTGTGTCTGTGTGTGTGTGTATGGTGTGTGTGTGTGTGTGTCTGTGTGTGTGTGTATGGTGTGTGTGTGTGTATGGTGTGTGTGTGTGTGTATGGTGTGTGTGTGTGTATGGTGTGTGTGTGTGTATGGTGTGTGTGTGTGTGTGTGGTGTGTGTGTGTGTGTGTGTATGTGTATGTATGTGTGTATGTGTACTTCTATGTGCATGTACGGGGGGAGGAGAGGAGTACAACTTAACTGTTGTTCCTTGTGTGCCATCTACCTTCCTCTAGAGGCAGAATCTCACTTTCTTGGAGTTGATTATGTCAATGAGCCTCAGTACTCTGCCTGTCTCTGCCTCCCCAGTATTACATGTGGTGACTATTACAAGCAGTGGTCACTAAGTCTGCATGTTTTTGAGTTCTGGGCATTAGAATTCAGATTCTCATCCACACAGGGCAAGCACTGTACTGGCAAAATTACTTCCCTACCCGATAGGGTTATAGTCAAATGAATTCTATTTCTGAGGTGCTCAGCCCTCTGAGTAACTCAATCTTCTGATTCCGGGGACAGATGGCAAAGTGCTGTGACACAGCAAATGTTGCCTGCCATCCCTGGGCTCTGCCTCAGCTAGTTTAAATAAGGACCCTCCCATTGCTCGGTCAGGCATACCTGCTTCCCGTTTTGAAGCCTCTGTGTCTTGGAAATAGCCTGTCAGGTCCCATCTGCTTCATGAAGTTTCCAATCTCCAGAGAGTAGGATCTCCACTCTGAACTCCTGTCAGATGCTGGAGACCCAGAAGGGAATAACCGTTCCAATCTGCTGAAATTGTTTTTGTGATATCAAGGCCTGCTTCGGGGACCCACAGTATACTGTACTCAGAGGAAAATGAGGTTTGTAAGTACACTGCTTTCTTATCTAGGCAGCTTGTAAAACATCTTTCACCTTCATAGGGAGAGCTGTGAAGACTTTAAATTTATAGCCATTAATAAGCAGAATCCTGCCAAACACAAATATTGTTTTCCTATACCAGGCAGGTGTGGAGAAAGCTCAAGAACAGACAAAAGGCTTTTCACCAGTGAAAAATGGAAGCTAGACTTCCATGTCAGCTCCAAAAAGAAGTGGATTACAGCAGGTGAAATTAATTGCCATTACATTTATTGGAACCTTGAAAACAATTAGCAAGTGTCCTGGTTGATATGACAGATTCATTAATCATTTAATATATTCCTGCAAATTGATTTATCCATCAAATAGCTACCTCTAGTTGGATAACTCATGGCTGTGCTTATGGCTCTATTTCTAACACTCATCTGTTTTAAAGGTAAAGCAAGAGGCCTAGCTTTATTTAGTCCCCCGTCCCCCGCTCCATTTTAGTGTTTAAATAAATTGCATCTCAATATCCACAAGTTCTACAACAGGAAGACTCTACAAGAAGACATCTAGGAGACAGGGAAAACTGTGTTTGGGTCAGTTATCCATTCCACAGGGGACAAAATTACAGGGACAGAAAGGATACACCTAGGGCAACGTCTTAAGTACAATGTACCTAGCTGGGTATTAGGAACAGCTAACCCTGTCCAAGTTAATTTTAAAGTTGCTAGATAAGCAAATAAGCTCTGACAATCAAGGGACGTTTCTCCCATTGGAATCTCCGGAAGATGAGTAGACCAAAGCCTCTTGAGTTCATGAATTGATAGAGTGCTTGCCCTTTCTCTCTTTTCTTTTCTTCATGATTTTGATTTGGAAATTATATTGTATTTAGAATAAAATATTGCCTCTTTAATTTTATCCTTTCACTCATGGGATGACATAGAGTAAATCACATATGCATGTGCTAATGTGTGTGTGTGTGTGTGTGTGTGTGTGTGTGTGTGTGTGTGAAGGCCTGAGGATAGCTTTGCCTGTGGTATTTTAGAAGCTCCTACACAGTTTTTTTGAGGCAGGTCTCTCTCCTTTTCGATTTATTTATTTATTTATTTATTTATTTATTCATTCATTCATTCACTTTACATCCTGATCATAGCCCCCTCTCTCCTCTCCTCCCTGTGCTACCCCCTATCCCTCTTCCCCCTCCCTTGTACCTCAGAGAAGTGTCACTCCCCTACCAACCCACCTCAGCTCATCAAGTAGCATCAGGACTGAGTTCATCCTCTTCCCTTGTGGCCTAGCAAGGCTGCCCTGTCAGAGGGAAGTTATCAAAAAAGCAGGTAACAGAGTCCATGTTAGAGACAGCCCCAGCTCCCCTTATTAGGGGATCCACATGAAGCCTGAGCTGCCTCATCATCATCAGCTACATGTGTTTAGGGGCGGGGGGCTAAGTCCAGTCCAGGCATGGTCCTTGGTTGGTGCTTTAGTCTCAGCAAGGCCCTCTGGGGCCTGCTTAGTTGGTTCTGTTGGTCTTCTTGTGGAGCTCCTGTCACCTCCAAGTCCTTCTATTCTTCCCCCCTATTTTCCCAAAGGCTCCCTATGCTTCACCCAATGTTTGGCTGTGAATCTCAGCACCTGTTTTGCTCCACTGCTGGGTGGAGCCTCTTAGAGAACAGCTATATCAGGCTTCTGTCTGTGAGCATAGCAGAATATCACTAGACAGCTCTAACTAGACAGGACTCCAAGTGGAAGGAAGGGAACGCCAACCTACTCACAAAATCTTTGGTTCTAAATTTACCCTACATACGAGATGTGCAGGGATAAAGATAGAGCAGAGATGGAGAGAAGGTCCAACCAATGCCAGGCTGAACCTTAGCCCGCCCTGGTCCCCCATGGGAGAGACAGTGTCTCTAAATTGCCTTAAACTCACCCAATATGCTAGGCTGGCTCCCTGGCTGGTGAGCCTCAGGAATCTTCCCAGTCTTTATGCATGAATTAAGTTCCTTGTACCTGTTTATAGTTATCAAACAGAAGTGGAAAGGTTCATACCCACATTCCTTCTTTCATCACTACAATAAAATGGTGGGACATGTTTCTTTCCTAAGAAAGCCAGGAATTTCTTCCATTTGGTTTGAACTATAGTGGACTGAAATTAGACAAGAAAAGGAATCAGATTTTTAGGTGTGTGAAAGAACATGATGAGTTAACAGCGTGCAGAAGTTTTTCAAGTAGAGACAAAAGTTGCATCCAAAATCTATTAGCACCAAAGAATGGAGGAAGGCTCAGCCCATTGTTTCAGATCTGGAGTACTGTGATTATGTTTAGTGGTGAAACCACAGAATAGAAATCTATCCAAAGATCTGAGACGATAAATGAGTTTCAGAACCCTCATACATAAAGGGCCATAACTCTGTGCAGGGTTCAGTCAGTAAAGCTTGAATTGTAAGCAGAAAGACCTGATTTTGTTCTCCAAAGCCCACATACAACAAAGCCAGGCATGGTGGCATACCACGTCCTTTAATCATTTATATATATATTAAGACACCTTTTTCCCCCTGCCTTTCCACTAACCTTTATTCTTGGCTCTATCTCTTGGAGTTCACTTCCTTTTGAACTCATCCTATTATCTAATTTTTTTTTTCTATTTTGCTTGTCTAGACTTCCT
This sequence comes from Acomys russatus, assembly GCF_903995435.1. Classification (NCBI taxonomy): domain Eukaryota; kingdom Metazoa; phylum Chordata; class Mammalia; order Rodentia; family Muridae; genus Acomys; species Acomys russatus. Next base: position 23,659,799 of record NC_067157.1, on the reverse strand, counting down.
GTTACTCACTTTTCCCCTTTGACATGCCATAGGGCAATGGAGTTACCATGAACTCAGGTTGCAGTTAGGATGGAAGACTATCCTTTGTCTTTCAGTTATAGCAAAGTGGTTAAGATAGCACCAGCCTTGGAGTTGGCTTAGAAAAGTAGAACTTTGGCTAAGGATTCACCTAAGTATCATATTACTAAGCAGATGTTCATCTCATGGACTGGGCTGTATGTGCCCTAGGACAACTACAAATGTAGCCCCAAACAAAAATCATACATTTCCTTACCCAAAACAGTATGAGCATTTGATGTTATTTTTGTAACCCAGTTGCAGTTATAGAGCAAATGACAAAGATGCGTTCCAATGTCAGGAGCATGCTCATGTCTGATAGGCTTGTTGCAAGAAAGAAACAAAATAAATAATAAGTTTAGGCATTTTTGAATACAGTGATTATTTGCTATTATTCAGCTCCATTAAAGATATTAATATCCCTTTAGGAATCATAATGAACCCAACAAACTAAACAAACTTGGTCTGTGTGTAGGAATTGATGGTCTAGTCATCATCCTTTTATCTTTGCCATCTTATCATGAATTTTCAACATATGCAGTGGCTTATCAGCAGGAACAGTGGGAATATGTGCATTTGTTAAAGAATCCACATTTTCTCAAAGCTGTACTTTATTCCTTTGAGCTTTTCATGCCAAGTCTTTGATTTTTTCTCTATTTTATTTTTGGTTTTGTCATGATGCTAGAAGGTATTCTGCATGCTCCCAGAAAAGAACAGTGAGTGATTGTCAATATCTCCCAGCTATAAACTCTGTGACATACAGCAGTGGCCTTTCAGAAAGATATACTTCTACAAATGTTATTGGAGTAAGCAACCACTTTTTGGCTGTATTTAAGGCCTGCTCCATCTCCATAAGACTGAACCCATACCTGAAGTTGGTAAAGTGGCCAAGAACCTGCATCTGATAGGTCATTGACCTAGGGGAGAAACCTACTATTATTATTTTGCTAAAAAACAAAAAACAAAAACAAAAAAAAAAACAAAACAACAACAACAAAAAAAACCAGTAATACAACGATTCCTAATGATATAGTACTCTATACCTACAGATCAGAGCACTGAATCAATCCTCCTCAGAGAAGCTACTTCTTTCAGTAGATGGTAATTAACACAGAGAACCACAACTGGACAACATACAGAGGGTGAGAGGATTTGGAGCACTCAATTACAAGTGTACATCTTTACCAAGCCCCTCTTATCAAGGTTTGAAGGCTAAGCAAAAGAGGAGACAGAAAAATGGTAAGAGCCAGAGGTGGGGCCTGACTGCAAGGAGACGGCTTCCTTCAGGCATAACAGGATTGATACATACAGTACTCACAGAAACTCTGGCAGCACACACAAGACCTCACAGGTTTAAGCCAGAGAAAATCCAGCACCAATGGGCGTATAGAAAAAAGGCCCCTCTATAACCAAGAAGGTATTTGAAGTTGACACCTGAGAATGAAAATCAAATTTCTCCCCTCAGTACATCTACCAAATTCTAGGGCAGTCCCATTCCTAAGAGTAGTTTACTAAAACAAAATGAATTCCACATTTTTCTTTTTGTGCAAGTTTTTGTTGTGTTTAGTATTTTGACAGAGACAGAAGAGACATAGACACACACACACAGAGGGAGGGAGAGAAGGAGAGAGAGAGAGGGAGAGAGTGAAAGAGAGAGAGAGAGAGAGAGAGAGAGAGAGAGAGAGAGAGAGAGAGAGAGAGAGAGAGGAAGAGAATGAACAAGTTGGGTAGTTGGGTGGCCATGAGGTGGGGAATAGGGGAAGACCCAGGAGGATTGTGGAACAGGAAGGATATGATAAAAATATATTCTATGAAGAAGTTAAATAAAAACAGTCTTTTTGTGTCCCCCCCCCCCAGAGTATTGAATAACTGTATACTTTAGGTCTTTCCTGTGATATTTCACATTTACCGACAAACTAGCACAGATATCTCTGTAATGATAATTTTTTCCTCTTCTCAGTCGTGCCCCATATTTACACTCTGAGCGATCGCGATCGCTTATCTACTTTCAGTGATACTGCAGCTGCGCAGTTAGCTCCTCACCCTTCAGCTCAAGAGACTACATCTCCACCTCCCACCTAGTCAGGGGAGCTGGTGTCAAGCTGTGAAATCTTCTGGGATCGGCCCCTTCTCAGTGGCACCACAGACCAAAGCCCAGTTGGATCTACGGGCTGGCTGACGTAGTTGTTAAAGAATCATAGGAAAGTCTGGTGTGATGGTACACACTGTAATCCCAGCACCAGGGAGACGGAGGCAGGTGGATTGTAAAAGCAACCTAGGCCTAGTCCTGGAAGCTACTAGCCTCCAAACAATCTGACCAAGATCTAGGATTTTCTCAGCTTCTGACACTTAATGTTTAATAAGCTCACCCTTACTTGTTCTTTCTGAGCTCTGGGCTGGCTGGTTCAACTCAGCTGTTCTGGCTCAAACTTTTATGCCAGCTGATTTATTTAATCTGGTTTCCCTCAAGGCCTGAGATTGCTCTGCTTGGCCTCAAACTAACTCAACACTGTGCTCTAATCTGGTTTCTTCTCGTTTTTCTGGCTCATTCTGTCTTCACTTAAGTTCTTTTTCTGCAACCCATCTCTCTATTATTGTCCTGGTTAAAAAAAAACCTGCCTCTCCTCTATGAAAAACTGCCTCTTTTTATTTATTTATCATTATTTAGTCAGATTATATCCTGATTGTTATCCCCTCACTTGTATCTTCTGTTGCCACCCTCCCTCTCTCTTTCGCCCTGACTGCCTCCTAAGTAGCTTTCCGCTTAAGTAGGCACATCCTATTCTGTAAGGTCTTCTCTGATTTGTTACCTTTTCTACAACTCAATTAGACATACTTTTCAAACATGGGTGCTTCCTTCTACAAACTAACTTTACTTTTGTTTGGGATTAAAGGCATGTATCACCACGTCTGGGTCTAAGCTGTCCTTTACCTGATACTTTCTCTATAGGAGCCTGGCCTTGAACTCAGATCTGTTTGCCTCTGTCTCCTGGATTAAAGGCATATTTGTATTACAGCTGGATCACACAGACCTAGAAGATCTTTGGATGTGATCTTTTGACAGCCAGATCACGTAGATCTAGAAAGTCTTCAGATGTGAGCTCTTGCCAGAACAGCCATGTTCTGAATTAACAGTGGATATCTGTGAGTTCGAGGCTAGCCTGTTCTACAAAGTGAGTCCAGGACAGCCAGGGCTACACAGAAAATCCCTGTCTTGAAAAACCAAAGTGAATGAATGAATGAATGAATACAGAATTTTAGGAAAATAAATAAATATTTGGATTAAATAAGCCAACAAAATGACAGAAGTTTCTACTATACAAACTCCTTATAGGTTGACAAGGCAGAGAAGGAAGCTACATGGAAACCTGCACATGGTTCAGAGATGATGATGGTTTCTGATGTCTGGAAGACATGTTCCCATAGAGTGATTTGTTTATTATTTTAGCTATTCTGTCTTGGGAGGTTGTGATTTGTCTGGTTTGTCACAGTAAACTCTGGAAGGATCATTAGATTTTTTCCAGATTGTAGTTTTTTTGTCATTTGGATAATGCATTTAAGAAAGGTTTATGACCTTCCTGATAGATAGTACTGGGAAAAAATTTCAATTTAAATACACCCAGTAAAATGATGCGAACAAATAGTCATGGCCTTATCTTGCATGTACCATTTGCTTTATCTGGCACGTGAGCTTAAAATGATTTCTAAACCCACAGAACTTATTTTTAATTCAATTAAAAAATGTGCAAGTTAAGTGGACACTTAAGTTTGACATTATGAAGACATATTTTAAGAGGTGTATTTAATTTAAAAGATACCCAAACAGCATTAAAACGGTTTCTCTATCTTCTCGATGCCTTATTAGCATTTTTTGGATTAACAATTTCTGTATTTGAAACATTTTTCCCTTTTCCCCCCATTCCAATTGTAATCCTCTCTCTCTTATCTTTCTTTTCCCACCCTCCTTCCCTTTTCTGCTCTATTCCCCTCCCTTGGACCTCTGACAGATGGGGTCCTCCTCCTCCTCCACCATCTGACCACAGCCTGTCAGGTCTCATCTGGATAGGCTGCATTTTTAATCACTAACAATGTCTGTCTTTGGAGGCACGCAGATATGATGACTGATGTGAGGGCATTTCCACCATCAGGTTAGCTTTAGAAATTTTACATCCCACCATCCCAGAGAGCTAAAAAGCATTACTGAGTTAATATAAAAAGGGCAGAAGCAGCACCCAGGCAGGGAATGGGGCATATGATGAATACAAAAGACAGATAATCTTCATAAAACCATTTCTCTCTTCCCTCCTCCCGCCTCCACGTGTTTGTGGCAGCATATTTTCTTCTTTTGATGCTTTATTGAAATCCTATAATGTATCTAAAGAAGTGCCATTGTGAAAGAAAATGAGAAGAGTATTGGTAAGAATTTTTTGGCTGTTCAGTGTTGTCAGCTATAAGATGCAAGAAGGCAGTTCCAATTGCTTGATAATCATTCAAGTCATTGCCAGTCTTTCTGTGTCTGTTCTTACACATCTTAAGTGCAAACATATAACAAGAAAAAAAGTTGAACTTTCATATCCATGATTTATGAGGTTGGGAACTTCATGAAATTCAAAATATGATATATTTATCTCTATGGAAAATGAAAATTAAATATTCAAAAAGCATAATAATGCATTTCAGAATAACTTCCGTGTCTAAATCCTACATTTTGTCATTTTTACCATGTATATTGATATACAGGCAAATGTGTATATATAGCAGTACTCAAATATATTTGTTTCTGCCTGTTAAATGTTGCCCAAATCAAAACTCTTTTCCTAAGAGGAATTCTTTAAACATACCAATGAGTTTAAGTATGTTAAAGGTCTTTGAACATTTAGATATCTCTAGCAAGTTCCACAGGTCACCACAAATGTCTAGCCAAAATGAAGAATACAGGATGGAAGAAATTCTAGTTCCGAACTGTACTAAAACTATTTGACATCTGTATTAATACTATATGATAATTTTAATATATATAAGAACTATTTTTATGGACAAATTGGTAATGGTCAAAGCACCACTTAAAGAAAAAGTACCACACCATTTCTTTTGACTCAGACAGTAAAGTAAGCACAATGCAGTCGCAAGAGTCTGGATTCATAGTCTAAGCATCATGTAAAACATTGGTGTCACAGTGTAGACTGTAATCCTAGTTCTGGGAAAACAGAAATAAAGTGGTTTCTAGGAATTGCTGGCTCAAGTTTATTTGAAGGGGTAAGTACTAGGTTGAATGAGAGACCCTGGCTTTAAAAGCAAGATGGATGAAAATTTAGGAAGGGTGACAATTTAGGACAATACTTCTGTCCCTGCCCATTCATAATCCAGAACTAATGACACAAGGAGCAATATACATAAAAGTATGAATTATTAGAAAACTGTTGTATTGGCTAGACAACCACATTGTTTCTGTATGTTGCCATGTCTCTATTCCTCTCCCCTACCCCTGAGAAACTGTTATTTAGCCAATTTTATAGATGATAGATTCCAGGTAAGTAATTAAATCCCTCTTTAATTGGTGGTTTCCCCATTTATTTGCTTTTTTGTAATACTGTGATACTTTATTTTTACAAAACTATTTCAAATATTTAGTTGATAAGGAACAAACCATATATATATATATACATATATATATCACAAATATCTTCAACAATATGTAGGAACTCACAGAGATAACTATTTGAGTCACTTCAACAAAGCCATCACCATTTTAGTGTCCTTATATTACACTGAAAAAATGTTTTATACGGTCATGTGGTTTGGTGTCCTTTCTTATAGTATAGTAACAGAAACCACCAAACAATGAGGATAAAAGATAAAATAGTATAAAATAGAGATGATGGCTAGGAATGTAACCCTAAGTCAGTAGAAGAGTGAGGGTTTTCTTGGACAAGCTCCAAGTTTGACACCCAGCACCGAATATAAGACAGAGTGGGGGAGAGAGAACCTTAGTAACTCTTTTTAAAATAGTGTTCTGAGGTTGGAACACAATCCTTAGACATGTAGGAAATCACTCCCTTATGGAGCTACACTCCCAAATTTAGACCTGCACCTAACCTAGTGTGTATATGTACATATCTTTAATCTTACTAACTAGTTTGGATTTTGTATAATCTAGGCATTAAGCCTCCATGGAATGAGTAGCTGGCAAATATTTTTCTTTCATTTGGTAGGCTGATTATTCGTTCACTTCCAAAGACATTAATGGTTTTACCTAACATGGTACCTTGCATGATGCAGTACAGACCAGCCAGGGAAGATGTGCACGATAGTGCATTAATGGCATGACTGTTATTGGATACAAATTTTTGCTTTTGTCTTGAGTCCTGCTACACAGAAGAGGGTTTCATGCTTGATAGTATAATTCTGTACAAAAAGCCCATGGCTTTGAATGCCATAGACTATGGGGTCATGCTGTCAAATCTCTTTCTAAATATTTATGTCAATACTCATAGATTCAGGTTGCTTTCAATCTTGGTTAGAGAAACTTCTTTATGTAGTAGGCATCAGTCAATGGAGAAATGAAAAACTGGTCAAAATGCTGAGAAAAAAAGATCCTCAGTACTCAGCCATAAATGATATATCTATCTACATTAATATCCCTGGCAACAAGGCTCAAGAGGCATCCTGGAAGTGGAAGTGAGAGGAGTGTAAAAGCAGAAGAAAGGGAAGAGTTGTGAAATGCTGGCTTCTGGACATGTCACAGCTACTGTATTTGTGAAGTCACAGCAGCTGTGGTGGCCTGTACAAAGGCTGGAAAAGATCAAGTGAAGCCAAACTCTGGCATGGATGGGTAGAAGGTCTGTAAACCCGCAATGCTTCTTTCTCCGTTCTCTGTTCTCTGTTCTCTGTTCTCTGTTCTCTGTTCTCTGTTCTCTGTTCTCTCTCTCTCTCTCTCTCTCTCTCTCTCTCTCTCTCTCTCTGTCTGTCTCTCTCTGTCTCTGTCTCTGTCTCTCTGTCTCCTCTTCTTTTCTTTTTTTTTTTTTTTTGAGAATGTTCCACTGAGCCTGTAGTGTATAGCTCCATACCCATGAACATTTGGCACTAATTAGACTTATTAAACCAAAAAGATACAAAGTTGGGAGGGTGCATGTTAGGGGAGATATAAGGGGAGTTAGGTGTGAAATGAGAGGTAGATGTGATTCTATTTCATTGTATGTATGTATGAAATTCTCAGAAATAAAGAAAAAATTTAAAGAGTCTGAGGAAATGTAAGCAATGCTAGTTAATAATCAAGTAAGTATATTTTTAAATCCTCTTCCCATATCTGGGTGATTTTCTATCAAATTATTTAATGCATATATTTTTGTCATGTGACTTCAGTTGAATTTATTTGATTTTGCATCTAACTCTGCCAATAGTTGTCTCTAGAACAAGGGGTTTCATTGAAGAGTTGGAGGAGGTTAGTCAGTCTACTAAGAAGGAGGCATGTCAGAGAAACCAAAATGTGGAATTAAAAACCTACTGATGAATCAACACTTTTGTCAATAGTTTTTGCTTCTTTGAAGGTCTTGGTTATATGTTTTTATGTGCTAAATTGAGTTAATTTCTCAGAATTCTGATATCTAAGATAAAAATTCTGTGCTTTAGCTTTGAGCCACATTTAAATTTTTGAAAACATAGTGATCTTTCATCACCCTGTGAAGACTTTACGGTACTGGAAGTGTGCATTTGATATGAGATTTCCCCATGTCATGAGCAGTGCTCAAAGGGGTGGTGGCATATTAAAGCAATGGCACAGAGAAAGGGTATCTGGGACCAAACCAGGTGCAGAAGCACTTTTGCATCAAATATGATTCAACAACCAACAACTGAAAATGAGTGGACAGAATTACACAGTCACCCAAACCTGCAGAATAAAATGGTAAATGCTTGTCTTTCTTGTCTGCAAGGGATGGCATATGTTGAAAAATGCTAATTTTGAAATACTAACAAAAAATCTACTGCTATTTTTATATAGCAGGTAAAGGTTCCTGGAAGCTGAGAAAAACCAACTGGGCTCTGCGGGACAATAAAATGCTAATATTTTCTGTGTAACCAAGGGGAATTGTAAGTATGGGTGAGGTATTATTACTTTTGATTGCCCTTCTACAGACCGTGTGAGGTAGACACTGTATTAAGAGATTGCAATGACAGCCCCATCTCACATGTTTTCCTACAATAGCATCTTGCACTTCTCCTCTCCAGTACGGGGTCTAGTTTCTGATCCCACGACTTTCACATTTCCAGTAGGATCACTAGGGAGACAATCTTGGGGGTAGTTGCCCAACTCTAAACTGGCTGCCAGCTTATAAGATGCCTGGAGTGGCCCCCTCTAAGCCCTATGCCCACATCGAAGCTGAGAATTCCTGAGCAGGTAGCATTTCTACCCCTAGCAAGAGGATGCTATCTTCCATGCCTTGTCCAGATGATTCAAGTTGTAGACCTGACTGAACCCTTCATCCAAGAACACACAGTTGAGACTTCCCAAACCACCAGAAAGATCAGGACACTTAGTAAGTTATTGCTTTAAGACACTAAACTTTGGAATGGGCATATAATGTCCACTAACAAGATTGCCATCTTGTTTTACAGACAGAGAAGATAAAAACCAAAACCCAAACCCAAACCCAAACCAAATGGTTAATTTGTCCAAGGCACTACAGCTACTAATACCGTTTTAAGACTGGAAACTATGTAATTTAACCTTCAACCTCCTTCCTACACTTGCATTTTACGCCCCCTGCAGCACATTCTGTGTTATTCTTGTCAGAGGCAACCCTGTGGACTGCACAAGTGAGGCTCATGACCCTTTGTGTTAAGTCTCTTGTTCCTAAATGACTTCCCCTCCTTTTCTCTATCGACAATGACATTTCCCCCCTCTACTAAATCCATTGGAGTTGGACAGAGAAATTAAAATGGCAAATCTGATACAGCATTGAAAAATACAGTACATAAATTACGATCACATTAAGATGATTACAGTGTAGGAATGACAATGCAAGGTAATGAGGAAAGGACTTTTTTTTCCTCTCTAGAGAGCAAAGCAATTATCCTGCAAGACTGCAAGTTGGCTGTAAATCTGAGATGCTCTGCCAGCCTACTTCTTAGGCAGGGCTGGTGTTTCTATGTCATTGTTGTGTTATTTAATGACACCAATTATTTAAAAATTAAGCACAGGCTATTTCATGGTGTGGTGTTTTATATTCAAGTGGAGCTGACTTTAGCTTTTCTTCAGGGAGCCTTCATGGCTTCTTTTCAAGTCTTTCATATTTTCCCAGAAGCTTCACTTTTTTTAAAAATGTGAACACTTTTAGTGGAAATTTTTGACATAAAAAATTTAAAAGGTCAATTTTATGATGAAGCACTGTAGCTTCAAAAATCTAAAAGGCAACCTAGACTCAAGAAGCTAATTGCTTTTTCATCACACAATTCCCTCAAGTGCTCACACCACCAATTCCCTAAATGAAACTCAGGGTGCATCTTTCTTTTCTTCGAGATGCCCCCCTAGGACTTCCTGAGATGAGCAATGTTGAAAAAAAAATCACTTGGATCCACAAAAATTATAATTGAGAAAAACAACAACTAAGGGCCAAGTATAGGTATAGTTTTTTAATCAAGCCATTGATGGCACAACCCTATCAAAGTACAACTTTTAACTACAGAGATGCTGCATGCCCGTGCTGGTTTATGTAATCATGGCAATTGCAGAGGCAGGGAATAAATAAATCAGGCCAGTACCAGTGTGTGGGATGCACAAGTGTTAAGGACAGAACCATGTGAAACCCAAAGTTCTTCCAGAAGCAAGTTCATTAGGAAATATATCCTTTACTGATCTAATAAACAACAGAGACCTTACTGAGCACCCTACAGAACTGTAAAAATTAGCAATTCTGTTTATGGAAATAGTATGGGTTAGAAAAATTAGCTTAAACCCTTAAAATAACAATCGAATGCCTAACAAGATGTTGTCTGAGGCCTAACATCTTATGTCTCTTTGTTTCTGAGTTCCTGAAAGCATTTTGTCAACTTTTGATGACATCGTTGTAATGCTTATCATTTTTGGAAGTTTTGATAGAACAAACTATAACTGTAAGCATGAAAAAGTGATGGATGCTTCACATGATGAAACAAATTAGGAATTAAAACCTCACTGTCTAAATGTTAGGTGGGTAATGATCCACTTGATTCAAAATCTATTGAGTAATTAACCAAGGATTAAGCTAGAACACTGTCATCTAATTAACTGAATTGTGTTTTTCAACACATGAAAGTTTTTTGTTTCTTCTTTTTGTGACACCCGCGTCTCATCCTGTTACAAATTTGGTACATTTATTAAATTATATCTTCATAAGCCAGATCATACATGTTGGTCCCTTTAAGAGCCAGAGTTTTGCATATGCTCTCAAGTCATATGTTTTGAAGGTCAGATCTGTAGCAATTATACTGAGTTTTCATTAAAAAGTCTTTCCAATCTTAAAGCATACCATGGGAGAAAAACACATTCATATTATGATTTCTAGCCTATAGGTGACATTGCAGAGGAGATGTAAGTGGTGCTCATGAAGGCCATGTACTGAGCCACTGGTGTAGACTCCGTTTTGTAGCATATCTTGTTTGTTGAAGAACAAATAGCTTGTTTGACATCCACATGCATAAGAAGGGAGGGACACGGTGGTGGCCGGAGAGCTGCTGTCCTCACAGCTACCAAGCAGGACCTCTAAGTAGTTTGATGTCAATATACTTGGCCTACACAGCTTCTGCTAGTTATTTCTCTTCATAAAAAATATCATCTTACTTTTCAGGTTCACATGGCTGCCTATGACTTTCAAGAAGTGACTTCAGTTGTCTAAGAGATTTCAGCAATCAGATCTTATGGTAAAACCAAGGGTCTGCTGCTGGGCGAGTTTCCAGGGGGCCTTCTCTACAGCAGTATCAATGAGAAGAAAGAGGGAAAGCCCTTGATCTGTCTAGAAGATAACAAATCTTAAAGCATACACAGAATCCCAGAGTCTCAAGGTTCTGGAAGTAGGTGTAGCAAAGAGAAAACTCACATTTGTGCATGATCTTTCCTCTTGGTCTTTTGTTTGTCAACTCCTCCTATTTTAGTAGTTTGCCTCCCATTGCTTTTTCACACAGGTCGTTCTTAGGTGAAGGCTTTTTGTTTTGAAATAAATGTTCTGTTATGTCACCAGGTTTCCCAGCATTCTCCTGGAATTTTGCTTTAGATTAGACATAGTTGGTTTTGGTTATTCAGTCTCCCGTTTTTGAGACGGGACCACCTGATTCTGTGGATGTTCAGGGCAATATTTCATCCTTAGACATTCTTAGAAGTCAAAGCTGTAATTGGATTTCATGGGACATACTTTCAAGGCAGTGATGAGAGTGGGACATTATTCTGAAATGCAGTATGTTCTCACAGGAGACTAGAATTGACCCAAAGAAAATCCTTAGTAAGTTAAAAAAAAACTGACTCTAGGCTTGTATACCTCTCTGATATGTATGTTTGTCCTAAATTATTTTGTGACAAAAAGGTGAAGAGTTTGTTTTTAATCCTAAGTGAAGTACAGCATTATCCACACTAAAAATCCATTTTCCCCTCTTTTCTGAGTCTAAGACAGTAGTGGGTTGATTTCGTCAATCTAGTCAAAATCAAATGAAGACATTAAAAGAAACAAAACAATATTTCTATGAACCATTAAAATATTGTAATTAAAAATGAAAGGGGATGAGCTTAAAATTATATATATGATGTTACATATATACACGTTGCATTATATTATATATATTTCATACTATGAAAATACTAGTGGAGCTCAAAGAATAACAAGCAAACTTCAATTGCTATGCAACAACAATAACAAAACCCTTCTATTCACCTGCTTATATATTTTTGGCTAACACAAAATGCATGTGTGTGTGTAATATTCTGGCATATTTAGATAGCTGTACAAATATAGTCTTTTCTCAGTCAATAAATATTCATGTTAATTTCCTGGATAAAAAAAAAATCAATTTCATGCTACCAGAAATACCGTGGAAAGTGCCTAGTTTAAACTATGGCTCCTGGCTACACATTTCCAGTACAGAAAATAGCCATATGGCACCAGAATGTGTACAGGTCACTTGGGAGTCTTACTGTAATTATGTCATGATGTGCCTACTGCTATGGATGCAGAAGCCTTTCTTGCCCCTCTACTTGCTTTGTTCAGGAGCAGCTGCTGGCTTCAAGCTGTTGTCTGTTTCCAACAGAAGGACTGAAGAGGGAGGTGCTTTCTAAGGAAGTCATGTTGCAAGGGCAGGAACAGCAATGATAAGTGGATTCAATGGGGGAACATAAAGTTCACTGGGCAAACGGCTCGTCATCAGCTGGTGCTAATTTACTGCTGTTAGTTCCAGTTGGTAAATAATACCGCCTGTGTCACGGATGCAGGGTTGAGAGGGATGGGGCGCATAGTTAACGGGCGGAAGAACAGAACACTGCTTTGTAGAGAGCTTGATTGCACTGGCTTTGTTTCGGCGGTTGCGTGAGTGAGTCTTAGCCACACTTCCCACTCACCCACAAGGGCCAGGACAGGACTTGGTGGGTATCATTGCATAGTCCAGTTCATTATATATTGCTAAAGAAAACGCTTGGGAAAGGTTCACAGACACACATATCAAATGGCTTAATTAAATATCATATATTGAGTATAAGGCATCCCATGGAAGGCAGACACATACTTTTTAAACAAACGCCCACTACACTTGACAGCACAGCATCCAATAGCAGGACTGAGCACATGAAATCAAGATGCAGTGGAATTGCTTTGAGTTACTGACTTTCACTGCAGGGCCATTTCTAAACGTATTTTATTTTATTTTTTTTAAAATTAGACTTTTTTTTTTAAAGTTTGAAAACAGGGCTGACATAGGTGTCATATTTCTTTATGTCAATCACCTGCTTCCTCTGGAGGCTCCTCTGTGCTTTTCCTTCCTCCTTAAGAGGAAGTCCATGATCAACAGGGATTAAGGACAGGGTGAGCTAAGCTCACATCAGCATTGTGGACTGTGATGGTTTCTCCTGGCAGGGTTCTCTTATGTCTTTACCCCAACTGCCCGAGTTGTGCTTTCCAAAGCACTCAGCCTTCACTTATTATCACAGATAACTTCATGTCCTTCAGTTCTCAACGGCTCTACCTCTGCCTCTTTCCCCAGTTGTTCCTCACCTCCCAGGGAAAGCTAATTGTTCAGTGGTCCAGCTTTATTTCTGTAACAGGGTTTCCTTCGCCATCTGGAGATACTTGAGCAACTTGCCTAGAATATATTCTTGAGGGCAGGACATTTATTCTGTATGTGAAATGATCTGCACTCCTCACCCTTCCAAATGGATACTTCTGTAGCAGTGTTATTGGAGTTAGAAGCTTAGATCAAGACTTACTTATTTCACATGTATAAATGTTTGCCTGCAGGTGTGTTTCAACACCTTGTACTCGTATCCCTACAGACGGTGTTGGATTCCCTGGAACGGTAGCTGCTGATGGTTAGGAGTTGCCACATAGGTGCTGGGAGCCTATCCCAGGTCCTCTGTAGAGTGCAGATACTTTTAACTGCTGAGCAATTTCTCAGCCCCAGCAGACCAAAATATTTTAATACTTGCATTATGATGCAGAGAACTTTGATGAGTTCAAATTATACTAAGTGCTGCAAATTACAGGTTTGATATTTAATACTATAATAAAATCTCTTCTCCTATATCAAATGTATAGATTTATTGCTGGTGATTCAGGAACCTGTACTATACACACGACTTCTTCATATAAAATGATAATATATGATTTATCCTCGTGGTCATCAACCCATTCATCAATTTCTTAGTTTCTACAAGACAATAGCTGTTAAAATGTTTTATTTCTTGTTTATTTCACAGGAATTTATAATTATTTTTGGGTTATTATATGAAGGAGAAATACAAATTGTTCTTCCCTGATAAATTCTTTTCAGAGACTACTTTGTCATTTATAAATCCCGAAGTTGTTTATATAGACATATATAAAATAGTAGCAAAATAATTTTTATTTTTTAATTCCAACCTACTTTTATTGATCAGGAAAATAGTCTTATAAAGCAAGTGATGCAATATTATTGATTGATGAATTAATGAATTATAGCCTACTAATATTGATTTAAACTAATTATTTGCAAACAAGTGCAAAATTTATTAATATAGCAATACATTTTATAGTAGAGGTGGGTTTGTGTTCCTTAAGTAAAATGATAGACACATAATTATGCTCAGGTTTATCTAAATAATGTATCCCCGAACATACAAATACCAAAATTAACTGCCTTTTTCTCATTTATGTTTATGGTTTCATTCACAGTATATTAGAAAAGAGCAGGAGAAGGTTAAAAAAAAAGTAGTATATTCCTTCAGGCTCATATAAGGTATGTTGAATTTTTTTCATATAATTGGTTTAAGTCTTCATTTATTTGTTATGTTTTCAGGATGTTGGAGGTCAGTGGGTATGATGAAAAGCCTCACTTGGTACCAAGGTGAATATAATCTTGGAGTGGAAAGATTAAATATATCAAACTATTGTAATAAAATATTAAATGCACAACTTTTCCAGATCCTTATTTGGTCAAAGCTATCTTCCCGAGGAAGTGTGTGTGTGTGTGTGTGTGTGTGTGTGTGTGTGTGTGTGTGTGTGTGTATGTATGTATGTATGTATGTATGTATGTATATATATATATATATCAGATAATTTAGAAGAAAAGAGAAATTTGAATTTTGAATACAGGGAGAACTAGTTACTACACATTCTGACACCATGGTTACAGAGGTGGACACGGCACGAAGTGCCATCGGCCCCAGTTTGTCTGAACTCTAGGCAAAGATCTTCACCTGAAAGTGCCAGAAAATCAATTGTAAGGAATTTGAATTTCACATATTCGTGACAGGGAGCAAAGACGGGGTCTGAGGAGAGGCAGAGAGCAAACCTGCTTTTGGCAGTGGTACTTTGTGCTGATTGGAAAGGAAATAGATGAGAGCAGCGAGGGTAAATGCAAATGAAGTTGAAGCAGTGCAGGAGTGACATGATTACAGTAGAAACTGCCATCCGGTCAACAGAGGTGAAAGGGTAATTTCAAAGGCCTCTTGGTAGAAGTAATACAGAATGTTTGAATACTTTGACCATAACACACACACACACACACACACACACACACACACACACACAAATGCAGAGATAAAGGCAAATCTAACGCCACTTGTGAAATAAATGTTTTTCATATTGCAATTTGGACAGCATGGAGATGCTATTTAAGGAGAAACGTGAAGTTACAGCTTAATTTGTTTCCATTCCTTCATTTCCTCTCCTCCTTCTTCCCTCCCACCCACCTTTTCATCATTCTTCCCTCCCTCATTTTAAATACCTAATTCAGACACAGTGAAAAGTTGGGAGAGCAACTTGGAAAGAAAGGCTGATGGCTCTTAGTATTTGAATCTCTTATGGCCAGCAGGAGGAAGCCACTGCACAATGTAAGAGGAGAGACTTGAGGAAGAATGACCACGATGCCTAGACTGACAGGACTGAAAAGGGAGAAAGGGGGGTTCAGTATGATTGTGAAGAAAGCTGCCATATTGCTCAGGTATGTGGTGACCTGGGATCAAACAGCCATGGGGCTTCAGGGACAAGACCTCAAGATGAATCATGGAGCTAAGGCTAGATAGGAAGAACCCAACTATGAGCAGGAGGGACAGAAGGAAAACAGACAAAAGCAAATCTTAAGATCTACAGAAGCCCGAAGGAGTTGGACCCGCACCACATGGATGTGCGTAGCAGCTTCTCTCATAAGGAACCACATTTTCTTTAAATGGGTGAGAATGTCAGTTAATGGACATTAAGGTATAACCGAATAAATGGAAGTGGTGGATGTCAAAGCTATGCCTAGTTATCTAGAAATGCTATATTACAAAGCTCGTGCTTCTAACGGATACCAGTCATGAAAAGATATGATGTTTGGAGGCCGATACAGGATGGGAGTTAGCTTTAACTTTGTGGCTTTCCAAGGAATACTGATCCAAATAGGAGCTATGGGGCCAATGCGTGCGCGCGCACGCACACACACACACACACACACACACACACACACACACACACACACACAATTTGGTGCTTACATACTGGTCAAGCCCCTGGCCAGGAGGCTGTTTACAAAGTGTGATGCTGCTGTCTGCACTGCCACCCCCCAGAAGATTCTGTTTCATATGAAGTTCCTAACCCTCTGATGTTCTCTTCAAAACTATGCTTGGTAGATACATCCCCAAACTCCCTTCTTCAATAAACTTCAAACAAAAAGAGGGGGCTGCTTCTCCAAGTATTGGAGACACAAGTGAACACTGTGGACATAGGGAATGGGTGAAGATGTCACAAACAACAAAGATAAAGACAACAATAGCAGCAGCAGCAACAACAACATAACAACAAAAACAACACAGCCCCATCATTATTTAGATAATGCAGGGGGAGAAAACCACACAAGGGTGCAAAAGTCTCACTAAAAGTCTCCAATGGACCCATCTAGACTTAGATGGTTGCCTTGAGGTCAGAGTTTGTAGGTCTGTCTGGCTACATTAAATGGAACAGGAGTGGATGGCCCTTGTCCTCCTTGGGGAAGGTAACTATAGGAGTGAGCAAACAGTTTCTGCTCAGGGCTCTTCTCATTTTGGTGAAGGTATCGTTATATTTCATCTGCCAAGTACTTACACTCATTCTGCAGTGTGTTTGGGCAAGAGGATGGGTCAGAAATCATGGCTAAACCTGATTTGAGAACAGTGCACTTTCTCTTATAGAGGTGAAAACTCATTGTGGCATAAGCTGGCTGTGCAGTAAAAACTTATCACCACCCCCAAGGAGGCAAGCTCTGAAGAAGTCACTTCCTCAATGGATGTGCTTTCAGACTGAGATGAGGACTTGACCAAAGTAGAGTTAATCCATTCTAGCTGGTGGCTGGGAAAGTCTTAAAAGAATAATATTTTACAAAGTCTGAATTCCTTTATGAGATTTGGTGCTGATTTTAAATAAGAACATAGCAATCTTAATATCAGAGATCATTGATACATACTCCTTTGAAATAAATCAATAGAGAAAATATTGAAGTCTGGCAAATTTTTGCTTTCATTTTTATCATCAGTATGAGCAATTTCTTCCAGGATTAAAGTAATTGAACTGTTGTTTTGCTTCTGTAGTTCTTTTTAGACATAATACCAAGTCGACACTGAGCTGTGCTATGGCTGTGAGCTCCTGGATAGGCAGGCATTGCTGTAAGTTCGTATATAAGCCTCGATGAGTTCCCGTGCGGGCATTGACCATGAGCTCCTATAGCCATCTTGACTGAGTTTCTGTGTTGGCATTGGTTGTGAGTTGCTGTATAGTCCTTGGCTATGTGTTTCTCTACTGGCATTGACCTCCACTTTAAGAACTTCATGTCACATCTGCCAAATGTCAAAATTTTAGTTAATGAAAGATTTTTCATGTTTATGCCCTCACTAAACATTGTGACCATTTTTATATGTAAGAGCTGGTTGAATGTGGTAATACTGTGAACACTTTCAGGAATATAGTGGTAGCTCCATATTTCCAAGAACAGTTTGATGCTTGTTATTTATGACTTTGAGGTTCCCCTTGCTGCACTGGATGTTGCTCACCCTGTGCTCATCACTCTCTGGCTTTCATTTAATGATCAGCTGCTTCATGACTGTTTGTCCTTGAAACCTATTCACCCTTTCCCGTAAGTGTATCACCAATCATTTTATACCTACATGGAAACCTTGCATTAACATGTGGATATAGATGCTTTAGGAACCTGAGATGAATCTTAATCTCTATAAAAAGTAAGTTCACCATGCTTCAGTTTGCAGTCTTTTCTTTCCAGACACACCCACCCACCTATCTTCCTTCTGTTTCCTATAGTACTTTTTCTCCTTCTGTTCTTCTCCACTCTGGCTCTTCCTGAAGTTTTGTTTTCTTCACTGGGGTCAAAATTTTCAATTCTGAATATGAATGGTATCTTAAGAACTTATTTCTATTTCTGTTTTCCCATCTGTTTATAGGTAAGGGTATTTGGATAGAATTACCAGAAACAAGGCTACTTTTCTGGCATGGAAAGGAAACAGTGGGTTTCCATGTGGTATCCAATTATACTTTCTAACAATATGTATCTCTGTCTCTACTCTTTATTACCATCTATTACAGTAGAGAAAAACTATACATATTTTTGAGAAATCAGTAAAGAAACCAGAATGACGCAATGTTTAAAATTTTTTGAATACTTCATAATTCTACAGCAAGCCTAAGAAAAGGATATTTAGCTAAAAATTGCAATAAAAATATAACATAGTGCATCAAATTATTATATTATTGAAAAAATTTCCAGAATTTGAACAACACATAGTCTATACTCTGAGCTGTACTTATAAAAAAATAACATTTACTTCAAATGCAGAGGACAGATGGTTTGATTTATCTTGAAGATGAGACTATTCTTAGGATACACAAGATGTTAGAGCAAATTCTGTTTTGCAGTTGGCCTTAGAAATAAATATATAATTCAAGTTCTGAATTATGTTTGCTACAAAGTTAATAAGAGAGGGCATGGATACTAAAGTTAATACATAATTTGGAAATATTATAGGATTTCATGTTAGGGTTAGAGCCTAGCATAATCTCAATGACTAAGTAGCTGATGAGTCTGGAAAATGGAGGCCCTCATAGTTAGCCACAGACCAATGTGTGCTGGGGTAACAGTCAACAACCCATGCATTTTCTTAGCCAGAGTCATAAATGAGAGGATGGCTGCAAGCAAGCAGGAAGCAAGAATACTTTGAATACCATAAATATTATTCCTGGCTTAGACCCTTTGGATTTTGGCTTAAAAAAAGCTATTTGTTATTATTTTATAATTTTGATGAGCTCCATTTTTCTACTCATTGAGAATTAGAGCTGTAAAGCATGCAGAAATCAGAGAAGAAGAAAACAATTCTGGTTATATGAGTCGGCTAAACACAACAATGACAAAGTGGCAATAGATAATCAACATGCAAAAAAGAAGAGACAAGAACACAAGCAGTGCATATGTATTCAAGGATATAAAATTCCTTAGCTGTCATGGACATGGAACATAAGAGGAACATACTAGCGTATTTCCAGTGGGCTGTGAAATTTCTGTCACTTTACATCTCATACATCTGATAGCATTTACTATGTAGTAGACTACAAGACTAATAGACATGGATTGCAATTTTCAAACCAACTTCAGTAATATTTTTGAAATATTGGATATAATAAATAGTAATATAAGATAATGCAAAACCATCTTATAAGCTTAAATGGATTAGAAAAGAGATATGCCAGTATTCATTTTACAGAGGAAGGGACACAGAGAGCCCCTGTCCTCTAGTTCAAAGAGGCAAATGAGAAACTTGGACTGAAAATTCCCTACAAATACTATTTCTTTTTTCTCTAGATAAAAGTCAATGTATTTGAGGGTTTACTTATTAATTTTTTGACACAGAATATAAGTATGTATCATAAGCTGTCCTCAAATTCATCATCTTCCTGCCTCATTTCTTCAATGCTGACAGGATAGCTGAGCACCGCCATTCATGGCCTTAAGAACAATTTGTTTAAGAAGATGGTATTATATCTGTTTTGCACCACTTAGAAAATGGCAAAAATACACTGCATTTATTGAAAACAATTCCCATCAAAACTATCACAATAACTACAAGAGGCTTCTGATAAAGGGTATGAATGGAACAGATAGAGCCCAAGAACATGGAATATTGTGACAGTAAAAAATATGTGAGATTAGAAGGAAAAAAATCTCAAGTGCAAAGAACAAATAACAATTTTACTTTTTTCACAGTTTTACACTTTTTTTCTGGTGGGGGCTGCAAATGCTATGCTATGCTATGTGTGTGGTGATCAGAGAGCATCTGCAGTGTGTGTGTGTGTGTGTGTGTGTGTGTGTGTGTGTGTGTGTGTGTGTGTGTGTGTGTGTGTGTGTGTAGATGGTTCTCTTCTCCCACCATGTGATTCTGGAAATCAGACATTAAACAAGTCAGGTTGTTAGGCTTAATGGCAATGCCACAGACTACATGATAGAATTTTAAAGCCAAAGTAAAGGATGGTTACTAAAATAGTAGAGAGAAAATTTTATTTTTGGAAAATGA
Source organism: Acomys russatus (assembly GCF_903995435.1). Lineage (NCBI taxonomy): Eukaryota > Metazoa > Chordata > Mammalia > Rodentia > Muridae > Acomys > Acomys russatus. Next base: position 23,639,506 of record NC_067157.1, on the reverse strand, counting down.
AGATCAAATATGCTGTGTACTAAAAAAGAATTACTGAAGGAAATGAAAATTTAAAAACCAGTTAAAATGAACAGATGAAGGGAGGTATGAAATAATAAATAAATAAATGGCACTTTGACCACAAACTATAACTAACCTATGAAATGGGAGCATTAAGCAGGTAGGTTGAATCAGTCATGGTAAAAACTGATGTAAACTTTAGCTACGTAGAAAAGAGAGCCTGGATTTGAGCCACATGTTTGACAGTAGTTGGGCTAAAGTCTCCCGAAAATGTTTTCCTAACAAAAAACAGCGTAGCATCTTTTAAGATGCCTGCTGATAGACACTGCAGTAACTAATTCCATAAGGGCAAGGTAAGTCCTGGCTGGTAGCAACAGCAACTTGTGAATTCTCCATAGCAACCATTATTTTAGAATCTATGTATAACAAAATGATAATATAATAATATTTCAGAATGTTTACAAAAAAGACAAAAATTGCAAGAATCTGACAGAGTAGACATATTGTTTCTAAGCAATAAAAACTAGATGATTAGCCACCTCCTTATGCTAGAGGACAGTGGAATAACTAACTAAAGATGCTTATGGAAAAGTAACCATCCACCAATCATGTGTATCGAGTAAATTACTGTTAAGAGATGAACTGAGTATAAAGACATAGAACCTGTCCCTGAAAAATCATGTGACAAAAATTTAAAACAATAACAATGGATTGAAACAGTTGTTAAAAATAGACAAAACAGACCTCAATTCATGGTCTATAGACAATTAAGGTATTTGGGGGAATATAACTCATTCTAAGTTTGTTATTTAGACAGTAGCTACTTTTACTTTTTTTTTAAGGGTACAAAGTAAGCTGTAAGGATAACTGGCAATAAGAGCAAATTAGGAAATGTCTTTCCTCTAAATATTAAGAATTTAAAATAAGAAAAGAGAAAACATTTTTTTAAAATGGGAAAAGAGAGAAAAAAGTTGCAACAGATTTCCACTTACTTTTCTCATCTTTTTGTGTTTATATCTGAAACTGCCCATTATATTCTATGTATGGGAGAAAAAGGAAATACACTCCAGTGGTCTTAAGATGTTAGTATGGTTTCACTATGAATAACAGTATCTGGTAATATAATTATAGAAAGCAAAATGATACATTTTGTGTATAAAGTAACTATTTTGTTAAATACTACCCTATTTAATACCATTGTTTATTGATCACAAACCATTACCAAGAACAGCATGAGTTTGTGTGATATTTTAAAGTAATTAAACAATACTTTAATCTAGAAAATCTACTACTATAACACTAAAAATTTAAATAAAAATTGTAATAATCACTAAAACGGAAAGGTGTGCCATAAGTTTTTTTTTACATTACAACATTGTTTATTATGTGAATTTTTTTACAATACCAACAAAAAATACAGGTATGCATAGTGCAATAAGTTTTGTGAGCACCCTTTGCAGAAAAGAACAAGAGGGGAAATGGATGATGAAAAATGGATGACAACCAATGAACTAACCAAAGACAAACAAAGTAGTCCCATAATGGTATTGTTGCCATCAACATTGAGAGCATTTCCATCAAAGGCCGGGGCACATACCTGTTCTAGCTTCTTCTTTTAGAGTCTCTAACCCATAATAATTCTGTAAAATGCACGAAGATTAAGCAATGTAAGTGAGGTGAAAGGAATCGGGTATGAAACTAAAGCCTCCTTTCTATATGTCTATCTGCACTTAAAATTAAAACATGAAACAGACATCCTGCAGAGTAAAAGAACACCGAGTTCTTGCCAAATTACTCTAAGCCCCATTGTTAACAACTCACAAAAATAACAGAATTTAAAAATATCAACTCATAGATTTCCAAAGTGGCTGTACTAGTTTGCATTCCCACCAGCAATGAAGAAGTGTTCCTCTCTCCCCACATCCTCGCCAGCATGTGGTGTCGCTTGAATTTTTGATCTTAGCCATTCTGATGGGTGTAAGATGGAATCTCAGAGTTGTTTTGATTTGCATTTCCCTGATGACTAAGGAGGTTGAGCATTTCTTTAAGTGTTTCTCAGCCATTTGATATTCCTCTGATGAGAATTCTCTGTTTAGTTCCAAGCCCCATTTCTCAATTGGGTTATTCGGTTTGGTGGTGTTTAATTTCTTGAGTTCTTTATATATTTTGGATATTAGACCTTTGTCAGATGTAGGGTTGGTGAAGATTTTTTCCCAGTCTGTAGGCTGTCGCTTTGTTCTCTTGACATGGTGCTATCTCAGAAAAATGGGAATAGGGCTTCCTCAAGACCCAGCTATTCCACTCCTTGGAATATACCCAGAAGATGCTCCAGCACACAACAAGAAAATTTGCACAACCATGTTCATAGCAGCCTTATTCATAATAGCCAGAACATGGAAACAGCCTAAGTGTCCCTCAGTAGAAGAGTGGATAAAGAAACTGTGGTACATATACACTATGGAATACTACTCAGCTATTAAAAACAAGGAATTCCCGAAATTTGTGGATAAATGGATTGAGCTAGAAATGATCATAATGAGTGAGTTAACCCAGAAGCAGAAAGAATCAAATGGTATATACTCACTTATATCTGCATACTAGCCCAAGGGGCATGTCCCACGAAAGCCTTCACTTACCAGGAAACTGGGACAGAGGGGAAGGCATCCTATTGGGACTCTAAATGAGAGACGCATGGGAGAACAGCAAAATAAAAGGATACAGAGGGTCCTAGAAATCTACAAGTAGAACAATATGATAGGCAGATCATATTGGGCCCAGGGGTCCCGCTCAAACTAAGGCACCAGCCAAGGACAATACAGGAGGTAAACTTTAAACCCCTTCCCAGATCTAGCCAATGGTCAGAATATTCTCCACAGTTGAGTGGAGAGTGTGATACGACTTTCTCACATACTCTGGTGCCTCACATTTGACCATGTCCCCTGGAGGGGGAGACCTGGTGGCACTCAGAGGAAGGACAGCAAGTAGCCAAGAAGAGACTTGATACCCTATGAGAATATATAGGGGGACGTAATCCCCCTCAGGAACAGTCATAGGGGAGGGGAATAATGGGAAAATGGGGGGGGGGGAGGAATGGGAGGATACAAGGGATGGGATAAACATTGAGATGTAACAAGAATAAATTAATAAAAAAAAAAAAAAAAAAGAAAGAAAGAAAGAAAGAAAGAAAAGAAAAAGAAAAAAAAAATATCAACTCATGATACCAACAGAATTTTCTATTGTGCCCAGAGTTTTTTCCTAGTTACAGGAACAGATGCTAAACTATGATGGAGATAATTGATAAGTATAGGCATATGAGAGAAAAGTTGGAAAGCAGAAAGATAATGCATTCACAGTAGAACTGGTGGAACCCTGGCAGTGCTCTCATCGTGCATGTAGGCCCTTTGTGCACCCAGCCATGAGCTGATGCAATGAAACTCTCAAGCATGCTTTTCATGGACCTTGGCACCTTATTACAATTCACAAAAAAAAGGAGCTAATGTATAGGAAATGAGAAAGAATTTTGAAAAAGAATCCACGAATGAGGACTTTTAATATTTCCTATCTAAGAGTTTTCTGGAGAACCTTTATGATATTTTCTGCAAAGAGGGGAATTTGACTTCGCCTTTTCTGACTTGCACACCTCTCGTTTCTTTCTCTTCTCTTACTGCTCTGGCAAGACTTCAAGTACCATGTAGAATAAGACTGGAAAGGGTGCACACCCTTGGAGGAAATGCTTTTCATTTATTCTCCATTTAATATGATGCCGGCTATAGAATTTTTACATATACCTGTATTCTATTGAGATACGGTCCTTCTATTCTCAATTTCTTTATATATTTTAGTAAGAAATGTTATCAGCCTTTGACAAACACTTTTCTGTATCAATTGGAATGATCACATGATTCATGTGCATATTTGTACAGTGTATTACATTTATTGATTTGCAGAGATTGACTTATTCTTGCGTCTCTGGAATGAAGTCAATTTGGTCACACTGTATGATTTTTTTCAATGATGACTTCATCCTGAAATTATTTTTAAATTTGGATTTATTATAATTTACACAGATTATATCCTGAATGTTATCCCCTTGCTTGTATCTTTCCAGTCTTACCCTCTCTCCCTCTTCTGACTTACTCTTCTCCCCTAAACCTCTGGCAGAAGGGGACCTCCTCCCCCACTATATGACCACAGCCTATCAGGTCTCATTCAGATAGCCTGCTTCCCCTTCCTTTTAGCCAGGCCTCCACACCAAGAAGGAGAGATCAAATTGGGGAAACCAGAGTTCATGTCAGAGGCAGTGTTTGCTCTCCCCACAACCGTGGAGAATGAGCTGTCCATTGGCTAGATCTGAACAGGGGTCTAGATTTTCTGCATGCATTGTCCTTGGTTGGTGGAACAGTTTGTGCAGGCCTCCTGGGTCCAGATTCACCAGCCTTGATGGTCTCTTTGTGGGGCTCCTGAACCCTTTGGGTCCTGCATATTTGTGTCCATTTAAAAATAGATATTGATATTAAATTTCTTTTTGTGTTGTTTCATTGCCTGAGTTAGAATTAGCCTAATGCTGTTTTTACAAATTAAGTTGACTTTCATGGATTTGACCATGTCCCCTGGATGGGGAGGCCTGGTGGTACTCAGAGGAAGGATAGCAGGCTACCAAAAAGAGACTTGACACCCTATGAGCATATAAAGGGGGAGAAAGTCCCCCTCAGGCACAGTAATAAGGGAGGGAAATAAGGAGAAAATGGGAGGGAGGGAAGAATGGGACGATACAAGGGATGGGATAACCATTGAGATGTAACAAGAATAAATTAATAAAAAATATTTTGAAAAAAAAAAGAAAAATACAAAAAAAAAAAAAAAAACCCCAAATTCAGTTGAACAGGCAGGGTTCCATATCTTCCTATTTTATACAATAATTTGAATGGAATTGATCTTAGTTCGTCTTTGACTATGTGGTAGAATTTAGTAGTGAGTCCATCTTGTTTTGGGTTTCTGTTCTGTTCTTTTTTTCTTTTTAATTGGGAGAACTTTCATTACTGCTTTAGTCTAATTGCTTCTTGTGAGACCAAATTGTCTATATTTTCCTGGTTTAATGTTGGTAGTTCACTGGTCATTTTTAGAAATGATGCTAATATAATACCTCAGGAAAAATCCCAATAACTGATATATGGCATTTTATGAAATATTAGAAAGCTTCTGAACAGCAAAGACAATTGTAGAATGAAGAGAAAGACTGTGGCATAAGAGAAAACATTAGTATATAGTATGTATAAAGAACTGAAAGCAGAGTTTTGAATAATCCAATCAGTAAGTAACCAAACGAAATGAACAGCACTTTAAGAACATGAATCGCGGATAGCTAACATTCACACAAAAAAAGCCTTCACCATCCTTAGTCATCAGCGAAATGCAAATTAAGAGTACATGGGGATTTTACAGCACCCTTTCACACAAACCATCATTATAAACAAACACTAACAAATGCTCCTGAAGCTGTCGCGTTAAAGAAATGATCACACACTCATATGAATGAGTGACAGCACTATGAATAAACATATGGAGGATCCCCAAAACTAAAACTCTCCCATATATGATCCAGCTCTACAACTCCCAAGCGAGTACAATAAGAAGTCAACTCATAATGCTGCAGAGACATCACATCCATGAAAATTGTGACACTCTAAAAGTAGCCATGTTATGGAAGTGACCTAGGCATCCATCAGTAGCTGAATCAAAAAGAAAATGTTGTATTTATACATAATGTATTATTATTCAGATATAAAGAATTAAATTATGACTTTGCAGAAAAATGATGGAATTGGAGATCATAATATTAAGCTAAAGATGCTGGGTTGATGGAAAACAAGTAACATTTCTCGCGTATTCAGAGTCTATATTTAAAGAGGGAGGATGAGTGAAGAGAGAAGAGCAAGTTAATTAAAGGGAAGGGAGAGGATAACAGGGGGAGGTGTTAGGAGGTGTGTGACCCGACAGCTGAAGGAAATACCGTTCGGTTTGAGGAAGGGGAACAGACAAAGGTGGAAGAGGAGGACCAATGGGAGCAAACTAGAGTGCTTATAATGATATATATGAAAATATTATAGTGGAACCTGGTATTTTGTATGTTAACCATAAATTAATGTAAAACCAAAATGTATCACAAAGTTACAGTATCTGCGGGAGTCAGGCATAAACACAAGAGTAACCCGCCAAAGCTAAGAGCATGGATGCAACCTCAGGTGTGGAATGGGATGCTGTGATGGGAGGAGGTGGTGGTGGTGGTGATCAGTAGATAGTGTGCTCTCAGGCAGGTGGGGGAAAAAAAGAATTACTTTTCAAAGTATACCACTGCAAAAAATCAACTGGAAATTAATTAAAGGCCTAAATGTAAGGCATAACAAGGTACTCGAGAACACACATTTCTTTGTGGAGCAAGGCCACACATGAGCAGACTTCAATAGATAGTTTGATATTTGATGAATTTGATCACTACAGGAAAAAAAAAAAAAAAAAAAAAAACACCTACGTGATGGAAGATGGAAGGCAAAACAAAAGGTAAAAAGAAATGCTGGAAGACGGCCTGTAAAAGGTGAGCTTCTACGTAATATGAATAAATTAATAAAATAAATTTTTAAAAAAAGGTGAGCTTCGTGTATGTGTTTAAATGTCCTCATTGGCTATATTACAGCTGATTTTGATTGTGAAACTGATGGGTAGAGGAGTTGGTAGCCTGTTACAGCACACACTTGGGTGTGTCTATGACAGCATTTCCAGACAGGATTAACCTGGTTTGGATAAATGTGCGATACATTATCATATTGGATGGGGCTCTGGCTGGAATAAAGCTGGGGGGAAAAAAGGCAGGCCCGTTAGGCATTTGTGCTCTCTCTGCCTTGAGAAAGCCTTGTAGCACAATGGATTCTCAACTCTAAAACCCTGATCCTACATAACACCTTCCCCTCCTTAGGTTGTGTAGGTCATGTATTTTATGACAGCCACAACAAAAATGTGGATACGGAACATTTTAAAACATCAACTGAAAAATTGCCTAAATGTTGAGTCAGACCAGGTGGATCTTGGATTTCTTCAGGTTTTTTTTTTTTTTTTTTTTTTTTTTTTTTCGGTTAGGAAGGAAATGTCCCTCAAAGAAGGTATAGACACATGCCATCAGCTTGCCAAGAAAACATAAAGCTTAACTATATGATGTGATGATGTGTTAAAGAGCACCATATGCATTTGTCTTGTTTTGAATCCACCCACAATTGGTTTTTTAGCACTTAGAGATGGGGCCAGCCAACAGCAGAGAGGGTAGCAATAGGGAAGTTGGTACAAGAAAGATTTCAATAGCAGTGAGGCTTACATATTAGGGTCTTGCTAAAGATAAATGCTGGTGGTGGCTGGCCCATTTTTCAGGTGAGTCTCCAAGTGTAGCTAACGTAACATGGGCATCTGACAGGCTGAGAAATGATTCATACCTTTAAACATGGTAGCTGCTCTTTGTTGATCTCATTCTAAGAAAAAAATAAGAGTAAGTAAGCCTTTGAGAGCTCCAGTTTGTGTTCTCTTTAAGCTCTGTTTGCATCGGTTCTTTTAAAAAATATTTTAATTATGTGTGTGCAGGAGAAGGCACTATGTACATTTGAATGCAGGTGCCCACAGTGAACCGAAGAGGATGTGAGATCACGTGGTGTTATAGGACATTATGAGGCACCTGTTGTGAGTGCTGGGGATGGAATTTGGGTCCTCTAGAAGAGCAGTGCATCTATTTCCTGTACAAAGCCTTGCCTGTTGATTACAAAATGCAGTAAAATACTTCCCTTCTAGCCCATCTCCTTTGTGTCAGCCACACACACACAGAAACATTTTCTACCTGGGAATCCCCATGTCCATACCCAGGCTGGGACTCAAACCAGTGTCTCCCTACTGAGCCATCATCAGTGAAGCTTCTTGTCGTTGATGAGACCTAACACGGAGCCCCACAACTGGACAATGAGCAGAGAGGGAGAGAGATTGGTACATTCAGTCCTACACGGGAGGTCTTCATCAAACTGCTCCACTGAGGGACCAGGAAAGAGGAGGCAGAAAGATTCTAAGAGCCAGAGGTGATGTGGATGGCTCCAAAGGAATAGCATTCTTCAGACACAACAAGATTGATGAATACATGAAGTCACAGTGGCTGTGGATACATGTTCAGGACATGCACAGATTCAAGGCAGATGTGTCTCAGCGCTGAAAAGGAGAAATGAACAACAGCCCCCATCCCTGACCTAGAAGCTGTCTGCAATTGATGCCTGCTTACAAACAAAACAAAACAAAACCAAACCAAACCAAACCAAACCACTCAGTGGTTTCCTTTGGAGTATCATTTGGGTATATTAACCCCATTTCAGAAGAGTTTATAGCAGATGTCCAGGACAAAATAAACTCAATGGCATTTCTGTAGACTTTTTGCTTCAAATTGTTGTTTGGGCATTTTATGCCTTATTTGTCATTTGCATGTATATTTTGTTTTCTATTTTTAATGTATGTTTTATTTCTTTATATTTTTAGTGTGTGTTTTCTTCTTCTTGCTTGTTCATTTGTTTGTTTTCTAAAGGTCAATAAGAAAGTGGAAAGAATCTGAGGAAAGTTGGGGAAGAGGAAAAAACTTGATCAGAATTATTGTGTGAAAACATTTCAACAAAAATTGTCCAAAATTAGGATAAGAAAGAAATTTTTATAGTGAATAAAATTTAAAAAATAAACTAAACAAACAAAGTGCAGCAAAAGAAATGAAGTGCTAGCAGCAGCAGGATGTGCAATCCAACTGCTTATTGTAGTGTTGCCTCTGGAAAAGTATAGACAGGATTCAGAGAGCTTTCCCCTTAGCTTACTGTGGTTTTAGGAGTTGAGGTTCTTGTCTTCTGCCTTTGTTTGCAGAGTGAACACTGTCATCTCCCAGGTACAGAAACAAACCTCAGTGGGCTTAGGATTCCCAAAAGTTCCCTTCCTTTAGAAGTTACCTAAACATTGACTGTGCCAGATTCTTTAGCCGTACTCAGATCCTGGTATTAAAAAATATCCATCTACTTGCAATTAATGCAGGTACATCTTATTTCAGAGAAGACAAGCCTTATCATGGCCAGCAAACTTCAAAATCTGTTATTTGAGTAACACTTGGAGTTGTGTTTATTTTGAAAGAAAAAAAGAAAGCATCATTTTTCAATTGCTGACAAAACAAGGATGGGAAAAGCCACATTTCAGCTATCACTGGTGCTGCAAAAAGCATTTATCCTGGAGAAGAAGAAGCTGTGTGGGAAGGTACTGAAAGAAACGATAGAACAAAAGCTGGTGCCGCTGACATTCCACGGTGGGTTTCTATTGGCCAGAACAATTGCTCATCATTCAAAGCTCAAAGAAACCTAACGTGCAAGCCTCATTCTCAGCCCCACTTTAGTAAATGAGCATTACTGAATGCGAGAGCTTTTGCGAAGCATCTGACAGCTGAATTTCAATCAGAATTGGTGATGATTATACACACACCATTCTTATCTTGCAAACCTCATGGGGGTAACGAAAAGGTAGCTGGCCACAAGCAATGGTTCAGAGGATGCTTTCAAAGCATCCTTCCATGGGGGTGTACCAATTGATTACCCAATATCAAAGAGTCAGCCTTGAAAACACACAAAGAATGAGCAGGGTGTTATGAATTTAGGAACACACACGTGGCTGTATGTGACAATAATTTTTAAAAGGCCATAAATTTGAAAGTGAGCAAGGAGGGATGCACGGGAAGGTTTGGAGCGAGGAAAGGGAAGGAGACAGTGATGTAATTATATTACAATCTCAGAAAAATTCAAAACGTGTTTTAAAAATAAAACAATGTTCCCTTGCTAGAAGCCACATCCTTACTTCCTGCCCTGGCAACATTCTTCTATCAAAATTCATTCCTGTTTGTTCTGTAGACATTTTATTCACTGTAGGTTTCCATATTGACTTGGAAATGGTTTTCCCTAGGAGGGCAATAAATTGAAACTTTTAGCTTATGTTTCTAAGCTTAAGAGCAGGTTGATCATAATATCTGTGCTAACACAGATATTCACTAAAACTAATCCTTCCCAAAAGGCAGAGTGGGCTGCACATGATGTCCGTTGCAAGAAAACTAGGCCTTAACAAGGAAATCTGGAGGGAAAAATATGAAGCTTCCAAGAGCAAACACTGTTCACCTTCAGCCTTTATGACAGCCAACATAAGTCTTACAGGCCCTGATTTGACAATCTCTTTCTATGTAAAGATAAGAGATGCTTGGGTGTGTACATAGGAAAGCTTCCTTTTGACCTTGATTTTGGAATAAGCTTTGAACCTCTGTCCTTGTCAACAAAGAAGAAATTATACTAAATGGTATATATGGTCTGTTCTACAATTTTGACTCTTGAAAGTAACATTTCAGTGGGACTAACTAATAGAGCTTCTTCTACAGTGCTATCTAGCTTGGTATTTTAGCTTTTAAAGTTAGAGTGCATTTAAAATATCCCTTTTTGTTTGTATGCTTTATTTCTCATTTTGCTTTGTTACCAAGACTAATAAAGGTAGCTATCTTAGTCTATTCATAAGGAAAGAAACAGTAACTGTAAAATTTACTACAGTTCTATCTCTGCACAGTTGAGAAACTTGTTTTATTAAAATTCAATATATCTTTCTTTGAAAGTGTTAACTAAAAACAAGAAAAATAAATATTTAAAACCATTGGCTGCCTTTTAATTTCTTTGTCTACTTGCATGGGTGGTTTTTTGTTTGTTTGTTTGTTTGTTTGTTTGTTTTTTAGGTATGTATGCATTTCCTATTTCAGGGCAAGCCTCTTGACAGTAAAGTACTATTTAGAAGCAAAACTCAAAAACTTTGGTATGAAACTTGGCATCAATGGCAGTGCATAGTGGTGGACCTTAAATATAGATGCAAAAGTCACTTTGAGATGAGCAGTTTGTAATTTGAGTGCTTTCCCTTGAAGGGTCTTGAGCAATTTTGTATGGTTATAAGAATAGCGTGACCTGGTGGCACTCAGAGGAAGGACAGCAGGTTGCCAAGAAGAGACTTGATACCCTATGAGAATATACAGGGGGAGGTAATCCCCCTCAGTCACAGTCATAGGGGAGGGGAGTAATGGGAAAATGGGGGGGGGAGGGAGGAATGGGAGGATACAAGGGATGGGATAAACATTGAGATGTAACACGAATAAATTAATAAAAAGAAAAAAATTAAAAAAAAAGAATAGTGTGTTGTTTTCTTTTAATACGAGATGTAAGTTCTATTCTCTGGCTTATGCTGATTTTTGGTGGACTGATGTTTAATATACTCTGGTCAAGACTATCTACTGGAACAGCATTTGCTTCTGGAAGCAGCACTGCTTAGGTGGTCCCTAGTGCATCTTAAAGGAGAACCATCTTAAAGGGGACGCTACCTTTCATTTATCCTTTAAAGTCCCAACTCAGACTGTCACCAAGTTTTGTGTTTTATTTACTTGTCACTAAGTTAATATGGAAACATCTTCAATATAGAGGAAGGAACAATCCTTATTATCTAATAGAAAATAAACTAAATGAAAGAGTAGTTACATGTTTTTGGTGGCTCAACAAAATAAAGAAGCAATGACATCTTGTGCTGATAGGTACAGAGGAGGCCACTAGCTTTTCTACTGTTTAAAACACATTTAAACACTAAGGTTCAGCTTCTACTAGTTTGAATTTCTTAACTTTGTTTTTTTGGAAAAATATCAAATATTCACTACTCCTGTTTTCTTTCACAATAACCCTGCCTACTTTCTGTCAAATATTAACAGCAAGAACAATGACACTAATACTACTTAAGAAATGAATACTTTCAACTTATCAGCATTATTTATTCTCACACATGGAATCAAATGAATTAAGAGACATGACGTTATTAAGAGGTAGAATACCAAGCCTTGGGTGCTCTTTACCCCTTGAAGGCAGACAATTACTCAACAACATATGAAATAATCTCCTTTGTTAGGAATCCAGAAACCAGCTGAGAGACCCTCGTGCTACATTTGAATGGAAAGCTAGCTACATCAAAACACTAGAAAAACTCATGGTCTTCACTCCTCATGGTCTATTCTGAAGGTCACCGAGTAAGTAATGTGATTGGGAATAAGCTCCTAGCTCTTGGATTCTTTGAAGGAAAGAAAGAAAAGAATGAAATTTAGTTACATTCATTCAGATATTTGGGTGGACTCCTTAAGGGAGCAGCTTCTGTTTTGTCTGTCATCTCTTTATTGACAGACTCAGAAGGAAGCTGATGTCCCACTGAAAACACAAACAATATCTTGGAACATTATATCCACACACGAAACAGTCCTTTCTCTGGCCCATGAGAGAATGAGAGGACAAAACACCTAGAACTCCCAGCTTTTCCATGGGGAAGAAAAGAATTTGAGTTTGTATACTGATCAAGATGGAGTGTGGGTGATTCTGATGGGCTCCTCTTGTGCCTGTTTTGGGAGCAGGCACACTGTAGGGACTGCTGATAATAAAAGAGAGATGGGCAGTTTGTGGCAACATCAGAGAACCTGTAATGTAATAGACACACATCAAGGGAACAGGAGAATATGGGTTCTTAATAGAGCAACTGCCAAGTTCCCATCGATTGCAAGTAGGGAAGCAGAATGGCAGTGAAGACACACACACAGAAATGGGTTAGGGAGATTTTCTAATGTCCATGCAGACTATTTGGCACAGATCCTTCCCTGTACAGCTGCCAGGCTCATCGTGTTTGGGAAAGGCTTCTATGTTTTCAAATGCATCGGAGGAAGGTACAGAGTATACAAAGAAACAGGAAGTCATTGCACATGAACAAAGTACATGAATAGAAACTGAACTTAAAGTCATGAAGGTATATAAAGGATCTGATGAATAATTCAAAATAAGCATCATAAATAAGTTCAAGAAGTTATATATGAGCCAAATGAGATTATTTACAATGTGATGAAAATATAAAAAAGGAACCAAATAAAAACAGGAATCGGAGAATTTGACAGTTGAGTTGACAAAGTCACTAAAAGGCTTCAGTAGAAAACCTGACTTTGTCATCACAATCACAAACTAGAAGAGAAATTATTTGAAATCATACAGAGAAGGGAGAAAAACAAAATACTGAAGAGTGTCAAAGACAGTAAAGGGACGTAAGAGAGTTTCAAAGATTACTTCGTACGCTGCAGGGTCTCACAAAAGGATACTCTTCCCATCTGCTGCTTTTATTGGGCAGAGAAACATTCTGATGAATGGTCCTCTTTTCTTCTCGTCCTTCTTGTAAAAATTCAACCAAATAGAGGTAAAAACACTGTCCAGGTTTAAACACTGTAAGGCATGAATATAATTGATTGACAAGATTCTGGAGCAGAAATAATTTAGCAAACTAATGGCTGAGAGCTGATGCTAGAAAATTCTTCATAATGCCCTCATAAGGTGAAGGAGACAGATGTTGGTCTCACATTGCACACTGCTGCAGACAACCTTGGCAGAGAATGAGGTCATACCTGATATTCCTAAGACTCATCACTACAATGATGAAAGTGCAGAGAACGGAAGGAAGATCCCTTCCTGGTTTTCAGGCCTTAATATCCTCCATTAGCGGAGGCATGCTCCACTGCAGACTCGGGCTTCTTTGATCTAAGTTCTCAGAGCTTTAAAATAGTGTCCATAAGTACTGAAAGGGGCTGCTAATGAGGCACATAGAGATGGCCAGTGTAGTTTTCCTAAATATAAGAAGAATCTAGCCCCGGGTATACACATTGTGAATGGCATTCTACCATAATTGATAAATAAATATTCACAACAGTTCTCTATGTTTTTAAACAACAGTGTCCATTGTCAAGGTAACAAAATATTGTGCAGTATTTGGTGGCCAGTTTAATGTTAAAATCATTTGTCATTCTCTGGGTTTAAATAATCTTAATTTGTAACCACCTGGGTTTCCCACAGATTCATTATACTTTAATTATATATGTTTCAGTTCACATAGAAAAGCTCAAAATGCAATGAAACTTTGTGGTTTTTTTTTTTTTTTTTTTTTTTTTGCTAAAATAAACAATCATTAAGAGAACAAGGATTTTTTTCTCTCAACAGCACCATGGTGGTCAGAAAGGACAAATGCCTGAAGAAAGCGTATGAAAGGGTGACAGGAGAAAGAGTTTGATCTATTCTCTGAGAAAGATTGGTATGCTCTGAAATCTCTGTGTATGTTAAAAACAGAAAACAATGGAAAAACACTAGTTGTAAGAATCAAGGGGACCAAAATTGCATCTGATGGCCTCAAGGGTTGTGTGTTTGAAGTGAGCTTTGCTGATCTACAAAATGATAAAGTTACATTAGGAAATTTAAGCTAATTACTGAGGATGCTAAGGGCAAATCTTTCTGACTAATTTCTATGGCACGGATCTTACCTGAGACAAAATGTGGCTATTGTAAAAAAGTAACAGACTATGATTAAAGCTCATGTTGGTGTCAAGACAACAGTGGTTATTTTCTCCACCTATTCTGTGTTGTTTTCACATTTTAAAAATGCAATGATCAGACACCCGAGATGATCTCTGTACATCACGAACAGGTCTGCCAGAAGAAGACAATGAAAAGTATGACCCCAAAAGTGCAGACAAGTGACTTGAAGAAAGTGGCGAACAAGTCGATTCCTGATCACAATGGAAAAGATATAGAAAAGGCTTGCCAGTCCATTTACATTCTTCAAGATGTCTCTGTTAGAAAAAAAAAAATGCTGAAAAACCCAAGTTTGAATTGGGAAAACTCGTAGAGCTCCACGGTGAAGATGGTCGGTCTGGAAAGTCTACTGGTGCCAAGACAGGTGCTAAAGTTCAATAAGCTGGTGAATATAAACTATCTGTATAAAAATTTGTTTAAAATAGTGGAAAAATAAAAAGTCTTGTCTGTGACAGTGATAGGGAGAGACACAGAGAGAAAGAGAGACAGAGAGAGAGAGAGACAGAGAAACAAAGACAGAGACAGAGACAAGTGATGAGGAGATTTTGCTATTAAACTGAGAAAAAACATATCCTCCATGCCAGTCTCAAGATTCTCAGCATCAGGCAGTAGAGTTACTGCAGGATTTTAACAGGAGAAGCTTCACAGATTTTCTGCCTGTGAAGAAATGGGTTAGTGTAAAAACAGATTGTCAATTAAGCATGAGTTTAAAGTTTAGCCTTCAGAAGATCCTGAACTTATGTCTCACATTTCGAGAAACGGATCCTGAGGAAGAACAGAAATAGACGAAGGCTGAAGGTAAGAAGAAAAACTTACATAAGGCAACTGTATGAGTTTCTCTCCCATGTCATTGGCTCACGTAAATGCCAGACATCATTTTATATACAGCCTAGATATAGCAGACGTTGGCATTTAAGTATAGATTGCTATGAGAGAAAATTGCCCTTGAATGAGAAAGGAAGTTTACTGGTGAGAAAAATGATTTCCCTCAGTTAACAGTTAAAAGCCCAATAATAGAAATGTTTTCAAGCAGAGGTTGTAGGGTGGGAAAAGAGAGGAGCTATAATGATACCTCAGTTCCCATCTGAAAAGAAAAAAAAAAAACCAGCATCAGCTTAAATTGCAATGTGTGGGTTGTGTACACAGAGCCCTCTCCTCCTGCTAGCCTCAAACCTCAGGCTTCATGTTAAATGGGACAAATCACATCGTTCGTAGTTCTGCTCTGCTTGGTACAGCTGCTGGCTGCAGGTGGTGCCCTAAAAATATATTGTTTGTTTATTTTGTGTTGTAGCAGCCTCCAGAATGGTACCAAAAAGTGCAACTGCTCCCTTCCCTTTGTGGCAGTGAACCGCGTGATGAAAGACTAAGACCTTTGCCAAAAACCCAGCACGAAAGGGCCCAAATAAGAGGCCCAGGTAGCACTTGAGGCTCCTGCTTCTGTTAAGCTCTATTTTTTCATAGGACTCATGAAGCAAAGCTGACAAATAGACTATCTGTCATCAGAGCCTCTTGACTGGGTCTCAGTGAAGCAAAGCCAAGCTACAAACTGCCTTTGTTGCGGGAATAATTGAGCAGCTTTGGAGATTAACATCTGTAAGCACATGGGGCAGAAAAGAAAAAAAAAATCAATAACACATCACAGAGCAAAATAAAAGCAGAGACTAATCCAGGTAAATGTTCACGTAGATTATTGAAATGGAGTTTTTAATGATTTTTACTTTATAACTTGCATGATCAAATAGTTTCACCAGTCATACTGGCAAAGCACTCAGGGGGTAATTCTGTTTACCTCACAGTTGTTGAACACAGCACAATAATTTATATGTAAAACCATCTTACACACTACATTCAAAATAATGATACATAAGATTTACATCATCCAACAATACTCCTCTAGTCATTTTTCATCAGTTGAGTCTCAAAATAATAAGCCTCTGCAAGGCAAAGACTTATATGAGCTAACTGGTACAAAGGCAAGATTGACGATAGTAATTTCATGCCGAGCAACTTTTGGCAAGGCAGTTTCTGATATTGAAAAAAAAAAAAAAAAGAATTAATAGGATTCTGATAAAAATAGACTTTCAAATTTATAGGCTAATTAGGGACAATGTAAACAAAGAATGTTTTTATTTCAAAAAAAATCCATTGTCTTCTGGCAGCTAAGTCACTAAAGACTTTCTAAAATTTAGTGACAGATGTATTTAGATAATTAATATGAGAGGAAACATGTTACCTAAAGAGTGGACCTCTAACCAGGTCCCATGTAATGTCAATTCTTGTGAGGAGAAGTGTGAGTATTGGTCACACATGTATCCTATATGTGCATGAGACATATATGGTACATCCAATACGATCATGATTCCAAACTTCAGAAATAGGGACAATGCTGTTCATCCTGACAGTAAATCGGAAAGGAATGAAGGCTTAAGACAGGAGAGGTAAAACAGGAGTCCCAAAGTCAGTCATGAAAGGCAGGGAGGCAGAAACAGATAAATGGAAGGACACAAAGGAAATAGAAAGTGTTGACAAAATAAATCCAAGGCCGATCCAAAGGAGGGACATGGAAAGTGGAAACAAAAACCCAAAAGGAAAAGTTGGAGTGGTTAAAGATGAAGAACTTAAAAAGCACAGTGACTAGAAAGCCAAAGAGAGTTAGGAGAGTGATGTCAGTTTGAGGCAGTAAGGGCCAATTGCTGACTGCAAACTGTATGAAGCTGATTGGAACTTCAGGTGCACCCTCAGGTGCTTCTGTTATTATCCTCTTCATCCCGCACCAAAGCCGTACAGCGCCCTCTTCCTCATGTTTTGATCTTAGGTCAACAACCACCCAGCTGAGCGGGCCTTGGTACTGATTCATCATACTGCCTCATACTTTGTAGAGCAGGGGTCATATTTGCTATGCTGCAGACGCTATATGTACCCATAGAATGCACATACACACTATACACATGTGCTCCTCACAAGAACTGATGTTGCAGGAGTCTGGTGAAAAGATTGACCCATCCCTATTGCTCTAGCAAGACAAATCAGCACTCTCATGTGAGATTGTTCAGAGACTGAATGGATGTGAAGCTGGTTCTAGCTCTAAGCAGGGGAAGAGGATGTATTGTTTCTTTTTTTTTAAATTTAATTTATTTATTTTAACTTATTTTATTATTTTTTTATTTAATCAATTTATTCAGAATACAATTAAATTGTTATCCCATCACTTGTATCCTCCTGTTCCTGCATCCCTCCTGCTTTCACCCTATTCCCCTCCCCTAGGTCTATGACCGAGGGGGACCTCCTCCCCCACTATATGGTCATAGGCTATCAAGTCTCATCTTGCTAGCCTGCCTATTCTTTCTCCAAGTGCCACCGACCTCCCCATCAAGGGGAAGTGGCCAAATATGGGGCACCAGAGTTCATGTCCGAGTCAGTTCTTGCTGTTCACACAACTGGGGAATGTCCTGTCCATTGGCTAGATCTGAGTAGGGGTTCGATATTTACTGCTTGTAATGTCCTTGGATGGTGCAGTAGTTTGATCAGACCCCCCCGACCCAGATCTACCCATTATGATGTTCTTCTTGTAGGTTTCTAGGACCCTCTGGATCCTTCTATTTCCCCATTCTCCCACATTTCTGTCACCTAGAGTCCCAATAGGAGGATGTATGGTTTCAACTCAAGTCTTTAGGTCTAATCTACTCGACTTTAATCCACTGTTCAAAAGTGGCAGCTTTGATAAACTGAAATTTGCAGGCCTTGGCATTCACTATGACTTTTTAAGTGTATGTTTGCTTTTATGTTGAGATCAGGTCTGGCTATGTGGCTGTAGCCATAAAGTATCTCTTAAGCCTATAGCATTCCTCTTGTTTAGGACTGGCACTGCAGGTGTATGCACCCACACTGAGATTCCTGTAATTTTTTTCCCCAATAATCAATTTTAGACTTAATTTGATGCCTATCTGACTTAGGCTCTTTCCCAGGATCATAAGTGCAATGAGAGTTCTCCCTTAAATGCCAGGCCCAATACTTGATGCGTCCATCACCTTTCTCCATGAACAGGTCCTAACTCTTTGACTCCATGTGAAGGAAACATGTGCAGTGTTAATAAATGAAGTTAAGTGTCCTCTGCATAGAGATTAGTGATATCCAACAGAAGAATAATAAAATTTCAAGAAATGTAAAGTGACTGACTATTTGGTTTAAACAGACAATGTTCACTCTAAATCTAGATAAACTGAAGCTTCTTGGAGGTGGGTGTTAGAAGATAGTAAGGCTGACACATTCTTCAACACACTACCTTATCATTGGGACCTCGCAACAGCATGACATACTGTCCTCACATATACCCATAACACATCTTGGTGTGGGTCTTCCAACTCTTTTACAGATTAGTTATCACACTAACTATGGTATATTTAGACCAGAAGTTTGTACCACTGAACTGTGGGTACTATATACATGCCATTTTTATTCAGATCCCATACTCATAATTAAAGGCCAATGAAGGAGAGGCCAATCCTATATTTTAATATAGTTTTGGTCATTATTTTCTGATAACCTTTTCTATAATATTGTATTTATAAACAACACCAACATGCTTGTGAAATAAGTATGCTCCCCAAAAGGAACACAGATCAGTGAATCACTGACGTTGAGTGCTTCTCTACCTCAGTGTACAATTCCAATTAAAGCTGGTTTTCAAAATACCATGGGTTGCATAACAGCGATAAACGAATCCAGAATGACATTTGACTAATAGGACAACATGAAGTCATAGTATGTAAATAGAAGAACCTCCTCCCCTATTCTTCTGTGGTGAAGAAACTGATGAAGTTACAGGAAAAGAGGTAGAAGAGTGACAGTGAATGAGACTAGTGGCTTATATGTGTTGCTGATGAACTAACCACGCTGAAGAGATGTAATTGTTGAGACTCGATGAAAGAGAACAGAGAGGTCCATACATTTCAGGATGTAAGAGGATATAAATGACTGAAAATATGCACAGAGCAGCGATTCTCTGGAATTCCTGTTACTGCAAGAGGCAACTAAAGTCCTGAGTGAATGTGTATTGTTTGATATAAGCACAGTCATGCCATATATCCCAGAGCCTTAGACCCATGGGAAAAGGTGACGCCTTGGGCTGGTTACTGTGTGCATGCTGATAATGTGTGCAGAAAATGTAACTGCAGTTTTCTCCTCACAGTTGTTTACACCCTAAAGACTGCTTCCTACAGAGAACAAACTGCCTCTTTTTCAACTGTATATGATACTCTCATCCCCTTGTTCATCTGTATGCAGTAACCTACCTCCATGTTCAACTCTATACAATAATCAACATATTGAGTTTGGGGGGTGGCAGTGGCTTCACCATCAGAGAGCTCAGACTACCAAATCCCTGATTTTCTGTGCATGTGTCCATACTTCTTTTCTTTCTTCATTTCCTCACCACCCCATTTGGGTCAGTCCCTAAAACCTTACATAGCTTGCAAAAACAGGCCTCAGGAACCTAACATGCAATAGGTACTAACTCAGATACTCACGCGACAGTTGTATCTCTGGATAGAATCGAGTCATTGTATAATAAGACAAGACTGAGTTATAAACTTATTTGTGTCTAAAATTGTGAGCTTGACTTGGGCTCATTGTATGAAATAAATTTAACACAATTGGTGAGAGTAGAGACCAATATTAAGGGAGAAAAGCAGAGCTAGGAAACCTGCAGCCATAATGGCGTGAGGAGAAGAATAGGGAGAGAATGGCCAAGTCTGGGAATCATGTATTTTGCTGAACAGAAGTCTGTGTGGGCTGACAACAGTTGAAGTCCTATTTATAAGACTGATAAAAGGGAAAGATACAGACAGAATATCACAGATGGCCCCTTTCTACTGTGTAAACACTATTTAGCTTTAGTGCATGTGCCCATATTTTTATTCTTTTCCTCTCAAGTGTACCATGCCAAACAATAAATTATCTTTCATATTATGGCTGTCAGTATAAATCATGTTTGCATCATTCCTTTGAGAATTTGTTGCTCTTACTTATAAACAGAAACACTTCATACTATGTTTCTCTACCACTGTATTTAGATGATCTGACGAAGAGGAAAATGCAATGAAATACTTATGCCTAAGAATTCTGCATCATATTAATTGATAAGGCCTAGAATGATACTCTAGATAATATAGTACATTACAAATGAAGATGGTAATCTGCTATTCCAGGCCAACAACTTGTAATCATTTCCACAAAATATATGTTTTGGTAGACATTAACATGATTGCTTATTTAAGAGACACTTGTGAGCCAAGACAACAAATTTAGGTCTGAAATGGTTTTTGGTTGCAAAGTTAAGCATAAGAAATATGCTGTGAATTTAGTTCATTGCACAAAAAGCTGTATACAATCTCTACCTAAACCCCATGCTATTAAACAAGCACAGTTCCTTGTGATTTGTTGCACTCTGTCATCATTACCGCCATCTTAAGCATATTTATATATTTTTATTCTTGTTCCAAACATGTGATGAATAAGGTGATGAACTTAGAGGGCAAGTCAATTCTTCAAATACTCTACGCAGAAAGAGCTATTGTACATGGGAGATAATTGTTGATAACGGACGAGGTGGACTACTGAGGTTGGAGACTGAGTGGTATTCTACTGGTTTTATGAATCAGAGTTCTAGCTGGAGAAATGTAGACCTAGCAACGTTTTGCTTTGTTTTTGCATATCACTTTTAGTTAACCTGGGAAGTTTATAGTACCCTTGAGGAGCTGTGAAAGGAACTGAGCTAAGGAGAAAATAAAGGATGCTGCCTTTATTCACTCTCAGGGCAATTCCTTTAACGTTTAGCTCATAATTACAAAGTCTTTTACTATACAGTTGGCAGTAAGAGTTACGGATGGGTACTGCCAGGTAGTGAATAGTCTACCTTCTATTTCTCAGTTTGCAAGTAGGGAAAACAAGAGAAAGTTAATGACAAACAACCCCTCCCTGCGCTGAGTTTGCCTTCTGAGGCTATTTGAGTTCTTGCATTCTGCTTTCCCGAGTGTTTACAGATGTATTAACACATTTCCAAGGACACAGCAGCAGTAACGAAAATGAACGGAAGGACCTGATAAGGCGTCAACACTCATTCCAACCAGTAGGATTTGTTGCTATTTCGGGACAGTGCACTTGGGGTACTAAAAGTAGTTTGTAGAGCTTTTGTTACTTTCTCTGTTTGGAACACTGGATTGTTGCAGGAAATGTCTTCCAGCTCCATTTCTCTTCTCTCTTCCCTATGACACGGGGGAACTACCTGTTTACACTCATATATATATTTTTTTAATCTCCCTTCCCATGTGCTTTGAATATTTGCATGAACTGGAGTGACGCTGCCAAAACCAAATCTCGTGCTTACTGAGTTACTGGCCTTCACATGGTCTCTCAAGCTGCATTCCCAGGAGAACCAGAGCTAGAGTTGTATACCTAACAGAATCCAGCATTGCAGATAAGTATTAAAAAACTGATCCTACCACCTCTGGACACTGTCAACGGCTGAGTCCTTAAGCTTCAGGCAGAGCCAAGAGAATCCTCTGGATGGCGTGGTGGGGTGGTGGGGGTGGAAAGAATACAATGACTTGGAGGGGACAGGAGCTCCACAAGGAGACCAACAGAGCCAACAAATCTAGGCCCAGGGAGGCTAGTGGAGACTGAAGCACCAAACAAGTACCTAAGCCCTCCACTCAGATGTAGCTGATAAGCAGCTTGGTCTCCTTGTGGGTTCCCTATGAAGGGGCACAGGTGCTGTCCCTGCCATGGACTCTGTTGCCTACACTTTGATCACTTCCCCCTGGTGGTGTGCCTTACCGTGTCACAGCGGAAGAGGATGCAGGCAGTCCTGATGAGACTTCGTAGTCTCAGGTCAGTTGGTAGATGAGAAGAGCTCCCCCTCTCTGAGGAATAGGGGAGGGGAATTAGGGGGAGAAGGAGGAAGAGGAGGGAGGTGTAGAGGGAGAGGAAGGAGGGAGGGAGGGAGGGAGGGAGGGAATGAGGGATCGGGGAAGAAATGAAGGAGGGGTCTACAGGTTGGGATGTAAAGTGAACAAAAATTTAAAAATAAATTAAACAACAACCACCACCACCACTACCACCTGTGTTCCATCTAACAACTGAACCCCACATTCCAGCCCGACATTCTGGGGTTATGAGGAACTGAAACTAGCACTATAAGTCTTCTAACAGCTGAGCCCCATGATGTCATATTTCTAATACCTGAGCCCAGAACTGTGGGTATTGCTAAGGGAGTCTAGCACAGCGCTTACATCGAACAGCAAGGCACAGCACTACAGCTGCTGGCTTTCGCTGGAGCTGGGAGAAGGATGTTTCTCCTGCTGACCATGTCACCTTGTCAGGAGCCAGAAGTGTTGTTTCCAGAAGGAAACTATTTTTCTGATCCCTAACAGTGTGAAGAGTCAGTCCTTATGTCCAGATGCATGTGAGGTCACTTGTTACTGTTGAAACATGGTGCCCACAGTACAGATACACATGATTATTGGTAACAGTCTATTTCTGTCAGACCTGAAGGAAAATGTTTCAGAAGACCAAGAAAAAGTGGTGGAGCAGCCAGAGCTGCATGGCCATCCTTCTATTTGAGTACCAACTTCCCTGAGCAGAGCGGTGTGGCCATCTTGCTATTAGCGGATCTGAACAGGGCTGTGTGGACATATTGGCATTAGATAGACAACCCTCTTTCTTGACTAGAGCTGTGATGCCCTCTTGGCAGTGGGGAATTGACTTTCCTGACTGGACTTGATGTGTTTCTGAGACTCACAAGATGTGAAGAGAAAGAGAAGGCTCTGGTATCTCTGGGCAAAACTCTGAAAATGACAAACATCTAAGACTGTACTTAAAGTTTACATAAACAAACTTATAACAGGTCTTAGAAGTGTCTATCTTAGGCCAACCTTGGGAAATGCTTTAGAGAATTGCTCATTTATGGTCCCACATAGTCTAAAAAGTATCAAAAAATGTATGTGTGCTAGAGAATATTACTGGTTATTTATAACTATTGGTTGAGAAAGCAATCTTGTGGAAAATTAATTTAATTGATCAAATACACATTGATATATATATATATATATATATATATATATATATATTTCATTCTGACCCATTGATTTGTATGTTTGTCATTATGGCAGTATTACACAATTTTAATCACTATACTATTATAAAATACTTCGAAACATGAAGACTGACATGTGTTGTTTTGTTCTTTTAAAGATTATTTTTGATTATTCAGGGTAAATTATGGTTTCATATGACCTGTAGAGTTTTTTTAATTCTCATTTTTGTATTTTTCTTCTGTTTTTTTCTTTTTTCTAAACACTACTGTGGATTATTGAAGAGTATTATGTTTAATCTAAACACTTTCTTGGTAATATTATCTAATTTATCTGCCTGCGGAGCACCTAGTTATATTGGCACACTAAATACTAATATATATGAAGTGTTTCTATTCTGTTGCTATGCTAAGTGTATCTGAACTCTTAAAAGTTGTGATAAGGGTGCTGAACTGTAGCTCTCCCCACAGGGAAACTCAGTTGTTTTTTTTTTTATGGGACTGGCCACTGGGAGTTTGACCATGTTACACTGTGTATATGAGCAACACAAATTGGACTTTTTTTGGGGGGGTAGGTCACAAGGTTAGGGGGTGGACTTGGGAGGACTGGAAAGCACATGTGATTGGGAAACAAGAGGTGAAATTCCCAAATACTGAATAAAAATATGTCTGTGAAAAAAGAAGTTAAGGGTATCTTATGTAATTTAAATTCTCTGGTGATTTTAAAAAGTCATGTCGAGGATCAGTTTCCGGCATTCAGACATGCTGGACAAGTGTTCAAACACTGAGACACACTGCTCTGCACAGTAGTGTGATTGGAAATGTATAATCCTTTCTTTAAAAACGCACGGATAGAGTTCACCCACTTCAGCCAGCCTTCTCAGCCTACATTCATCCCCTGAGGCTGAGCAGCCATTCTTGTTGTAAACCCGGGATCTCCCTAATTCTTCCTCCATTTCTTTCCCCAGCCAGTCCTCACAATCCATCTCACTTCTTTTGTGACTCCCCACCTTCTGCAGACCTGCTCTCTCCCAGGGACCCATAGACATCATACTGGATGGGGGAACCCAGACAGAATATCTGTGCCTCCCTTTGCACTCCTATCCGCGTCTCTCTAGGATACCTCTTGTCCTTCTGCTACTTCACGTCTGACCCTTCCTTCTAGTCCATTCCCGTTCCTTTGGTACCTTCTGAAATCTGTGGCCAAACTTGAGGAACTCTTAATTCTGCCTCTGCCATACTCACCCTCTGGACTGACATGGGACTGTTTAAAGTCTGAACCTAGAGTTTTAACCAGAACTTTGGATCTGAGACCAGTCAAAATATGAATCATGAATCCTGGAGGGTCTCTAAGACTGAAAATCAGGCACCATTGTGCTGGTCCACAACTGCCCATATTGGGATCACAGCGATCAAAGAACTTAACACCCACCTACAAGAGACAAGAACAGATATTCACACCAAGGAATCACAAACCTCAAAACTCCAAATGGCCAGAACAGATTCCTAAAATATAAACATGAACAACAAAAACAATATGCCTTACCCAGAGCCCAGTACCTATACTGTTATTTTCTTCTAGAAAAACAGTTTAGATAAAACACTAGACAAGGACTTCAAAACAACAATTACGAATATGTTCAGGATCATTAAAGAGGGCACAAATATATAGCTCAGAAAAGACCATGAAAATATAAACAATCGAATCAAATAAAAACTACTCAGATTATGAAAATGAAGCTTAACAGGAAATAAAATCGTTAAAAGAAAAATCCAAACTTAAATAAAACTAAAAATAAAAGGCTCAGGAAAAAAAAAAAAAAAAAAAAAAAAAAAAAAAAAAAAAAAAAAAAACCTCAAAGGATATCTTCAAAACTGAATGAAATGGAAGAGAGAATTTCAGGATTTGAAGACAAGGTAGAAGAAATGGATAGCTCAGTCAAACAAAATGTCAAATCTAAAAAAAAGGCAGCTACAGAACATCCAGAAAAATCTAGGACACAAGGAAAAGACCAAATGTATGAATAATAGATATAGCGAAAAAAAAAAAGAAACCCAGGTCAGAGATACAGAAATTACTTTTAACAAAATCACAGTACAGAATTTCCTAAATCTGAAAAAATAGAAGGTGCAAGAACACCAAGTAGAAAGGACCATAAAAGAAATTCCCAATGATACATAATAATCAAGACAATAGATGTACAGAATAAAGGAAGGACGTTCAAAGATGCAAGGGGAAAAAGACAAAGCCACACATAAGGACAGGCTCATTAGAAAACACCCAAAATTTCATGGGTACATTGCAACTCAGAAAAGCCTACATAGGTGTTGTTCAAGTTCTAAAAATATTGGAGATATCAGCCTAGACCACTATACCCAGTAAAAGTATCAATCACAGTCAAAGGAGAAAAGGCCATTCCATGACCAAGAACAAAACCAGAAACAAAACCAACTTCTGTTTACTAGCAAGAAAACTTGGGTTTGAAGAGGAAGGTAAATGCACCAATATGACACAGGAATAAATCCAGAATAGTTAACCAAAAGAGATCTAAACAATAGCAAAAAATAAAACAACAACAAAATAACAGAAAGTAATAAACACTCTTCACAATAACACTCAATATTTACAGTTACAATTCCTTCAATGAAAAGGCATAGACTAACAGATTTGATGAGAAAAAAAGGATCCATCTTTCTTCTGACCCCTGAGAAACATACTTCACTATCAAGGACACTATCAAGGAGGATGAGAACAAAAGTCCAAGCAAATGAAACAAGAAGCAAATGGGCATAGCTACTCTCATATCTGACAAACTGAATCAAACCAGGACTAATTGGGAAAGATAGGGAAGGATGACACTAAATTCTCATTAAAGGAAAAAAAAAAAGCATCTAAGTAGATATTACAGTTCCAAACATTTATGCATCAAATGCAAAAACAACAAGCTCATGAAGGAAATACCACTGTAGCTAAAACCAAAAACTGACCAAATGCAGTGATAGTGGGTGACTTCAATACCTCTAACTCACTAATGCATAGGTCATACAGACAAAACGCAAACAGATAAACTCTGGAGTTAAATACTATCATAATCAAATGGACCTAACAGGCACATCTGGAGATCATTCCACTCAAACACGAAAGAATGTGCTTTATTCTCAGTAGCCCATGGAACTTTCTCCAAAATTGACCACATAGAAGAAACAAAATAAGCCTTAACAATTTTAGAAACCTTGAAGTGATACCCTACATGCAGTCTGTCCACTATTGAATAAAAATTGGATCAAGAATAAATCAAGAAGGAAATTACAACCTTTTAGAAATGGAATGAAATTGAAAACACAACATTATAAGGAACAGTGAAGGCCCTTTTAAGAGAAAAGTCAATAGCAGTAAGCATTTGCTCTGAAAAATAATATGGAGGGATCTCTTAATAACTTAATGATGTACTTGAATACTTTAGAAAAATGAAGAGAAATAATACCAAAAAGAATAGACGGGAAGAAATAATAAAAGTTAGGCCTGAAACTAATGAAATAGAAACAACAACAACAATAAAAAGAATCAATGAAATGAAGTGTGATTCTTTGAATGAAAGCCATAAGACTGACAAACATTAGCCAAATTAATCAAATAGACAGGAGAGAAGATTAAAAGCAGTAAAACTATAGATTAAAAAGGAGACAATCCAATAGACATCAAGGAAATCAGAGAAGCATAAGGACATACTTTATGACATGAAACCCCTAAAGGTACAGTATTGTTATACATAAATTGGCAGTGACGAATAGCTCTCTAATTGGATTTAAGTTCCACTCAACATGAGTGAAAAAGCACTCCTGCTACTGGAAAGCTAGCCAAGTATCTACTGCTACTGTAGCCATGGATCTTGGAGGAGAACCTATAAGTGCCATTTTACTAAACTAGCATAATCCCTGATCTCAACCCTCATTAAGGAAAGTTTACTTTGCAACAGAGACCATCTCAGAAAACCACAGTGATCAAAATGGAGGCTGTGGAGCCCAGTCCTTGTGATACAGCAATAATACAACTCCTACAGCAAAGGCTCGGAATCATTAAAAAAGTGGGGGAAGGATGATTATTAGAGTCAGAGAAACATAAGCCTGTCTCCTACACAGATATCAGAAGTTGCACCAACAAGGTCTGGCCAACATGGCTGCTAAACATTATCTAATCAAGGACAACACCAACAGACATTCAAATGTGGGATGGAGAAGCTCATAAGGCCTCAACCCTAGAGAGTGACAGGCAACTACAGAATGCTTACAGTAAGAGAATTCTTCTTCCTCAGGAAAGAGCACACCCACTGATTATACAATACCAAATGGTCAGCTCTGAAAATAGATGCATAAAAGTAACACTATACAGACTGACAAGCCTGTGTGTGAACACACACACACACACACACACACACACACACACACACATACACACACACACAAAGAGAGAGAGAGAGAGAGAGAGAGAGAGGAGAGAGCGAGGAGAAGAGATGAAGAGAGCTGAGAGGAGAGAGAGAGAGAGAGAGAGAGCGAGAGAGGGGAGGAGGGCAGGGAGGATGAGGAGGAGAGAAGAGAGGAGAGGAGAGAGAGAGAGGATGAGAGGGGGAGGAGGAGAGGGAGAGAGAGGGGCGAGAGAGGAGAGAGAGAGAGAGAGAGTAGAGAGGAGGAGAGAGGAGAGAGCGAGAGAGAGGAGGAGAGAGAGAAGAGGAGGAGAGAGAGAGAGGGAGAGAGAGAGGAGAGGAGAGAGAGAGAGAGAGAGAGAGAGAGAGAGAGAGAGAGATTAAAGAAAAGAGGCTGTGCATTTGAAAAAGACAAGACAGCAAATATGTCAGGGGTCACGAATGCGAGGGTTTGGTGGCAAAAAAGGGAAAGAGAAAATGATGTAATGATATTATTATCTCCCCTCAATTAAATAATTTTAACATAAAAAAGCTGTATTGCACCAACTTGAAGAACCTAAAATAAATACATGTACTTTTTTGATATGTAAAACCCAGGAAAGTTAAATCAAGGTTAAATTTACAATTTAAACAGACCTATATACCTAGTAAAACATTTGCAACAATTAAAAAGAAAAGAAAAGTTCAGGGCCACATGGATTAATCTGAAAATTATAACAGACCTTCGTCCCAACACTCCTCATTTTTTCTGCAAAATAGACACTGAAGGAACATCTATTTTTAAAGAAGTCATTCTTATTCTGAAAAAACCAAAACAAAGACCCAATAAGAATTATAGATCAATATTACTTATGAATATATACACAAAATATCCTAGCAAAATACTTGAAGACTAAATATAAGAACATATCAAAAAAGATTATCATTGGGGATCAACTTGGCTTCATCTCAGAGATTCAGGAAGGATTCAAGATACCCAAATCAACAAGTGTAATTTACCAAATAAATGGATTAAAAAGCAGAAATCACACGATCATCTAATTGGATGCAAAAAAGGCCTTTGAAAAAAATAGTATCTCTTCCTGATACAGAAAGTAGAGAGAGGAGAAATACATCTTAATGTAAGAAAGGCCACCTGAAACAAACTCATGGCCATCACCATCCTACAGGAAGAGAAACTATCTCAAAGCATTTCCATTAAAATCTGTTTTCTTGCTAGAATGGTGGTGTCCTTTGCTGTACAGTTTTTAAATTTCAGGAAGCCCTATTTATTAATTGCTGGTCTTACAGTTTTTGCTATCAGAAAGTCCTTTCCTGTGTCAATTAATTCAACTGTATTCCTTACTTTCTTTTCTATCAATTCATGGCATCTTATCTTATGTTGAAGTTCTTGATCTATTTGGATTGAGTTTTGTGAAGGCTGACAGATATGAATCTATTTTCCTTCTTCTATATGTAGCTACTCAGTTTGACCAACGCCATTTGTAGAAGATGCTGTATTTTCCCCAGTGTATATTCTGGGCATCTGTTTCAAATACCATGAATTTGAGGACAGATGTAGATATGTGGAATCATCTCTGTCTTCACATCTGTTTCATTGGTAAATATCTCTTTTTATGCTGATACAAAGTTTTTTATTAGTATAGTTTTGTAATACAACTTAAAATCTTGGATGGTAATATACCCAACAGTCCATTTGTTAATCATAATTGTTTTGGCTATCGTGTGTGTGTGTGTGTGTGTGTGTGTGTGTGTGTGTGTGTGTGTGTGTATTTCCACATGAAGATGAAGATTGGGTTTTCAAATTCTGGGAAGTGTGTTGGAATTTTGGTGGAGTCTACACCAAATCTATAGCTTGTGTTTGGTAAGATAGCCATTTTCAAAATATTAATCCTGCTGATCTATTAGCATGTGAGATCTTTTCAAATTTTAATGTCTTATTCAATTTATTTCTTCAATGTATTAAAATTCTTAGCATGAACATGTTTTTGTTTGCTTTGTTAGAGTTATTCCAAGATATTTTTGAAGATCCTATGAAAAATATGGTTTCCCTGATTTATTTTTGCAAATGCTTGTCATTTGCATACAGAAAGACTACTGTTTCTATGTGTGTGATGTTAGTTTTCTATCCTGCTACTTTATTGAAATTATTTATCAGCTATCAAAGTTTTCTAGGGGGAGTCTGTAGGATCTCTTATATACAAAATCATAACATCTGCAAACAAAGATATTTTGAATTTTCTCTATTTGTATCCTTTTATTCTCTTTCAGTTGTCTTACTGCTCTAGCTAAGACTTTGAGTACTATATTGAATAAATACCATATGCTACTGAATAAAGCCTAAAGTATAAGGAATGAGTTTCATCATTTGTTGTTGTCAGCCAAAGGGATCTCCTAGAGCCCCCACCACAAACATTATAAGCTATTGACAATGCTATTGGTTATCCTCCACAACCTGATGGTAA
This sequence comes from Acomys russatus, assembly GCF_903995435.1. Classification (NCBI taxonomy): domain Eukaryota; kingdom Metazoa; phylum Chordata; class Mammalia; order Rodentia; family Muridae; genus Acomys; species Acomys russatus. Next base: position 23,609,040 of record NC_067157.1, on the reverse strand, counting down.
AACCCTATTCCCGTAGAAAAGACTGTAAGAAGCAGAGGTGTCACACAACTCCAAAGAAACTATTTTCCAGACAAATTAAGCAGATGTAGTTACAAACTCACCAAAGTTGACAGCATGCACTAGCCCTGCACAAATCTGTCCGAAAAAAAAAAAAAAATCTCAGTACGGAAAAGGAAACATATGTACAAAGTCACATCCCTAGCCCAAAATTTATTTGCAATCTATAGCTGCTGGGAGAGGTATAATTCAGTTTTCTGTAGTAGAATGACCTTGATCATATCCACCACACTCAAAGGCAGGGCTCACGCTCAGGAGCAGATGACTGTCACAGAATGGACCACAAAATGGACTCCACGGATTGTTTTTGTTTGTTTGATTGTGTCCTGCTTTTTGGTGTGTGTGTGTGTGTGTGTGTGTGTGTGTGTGTGTGTGTGTCCTTTTTAAAATACAGAGTAAGGAAGAAGATGAAGTTGGATAGGTAGGCAGATAGATCTGAGAGGATTTGGAGGAGTGAAAAGAATATGATCAAAATATATTGTGTGAAAAATGAAAAGCAAAACTCCGTCTCTTTTTAGGATCATAGGTTTTGTGGAATTAATTTTCTTTTTGAATTCATAGTTCTACTTCAGCACTTTCATAGAATTTTGCCCTAATGAAATATGTTTACTTATTTTCATTTGCCCATTATCTCATACTACTTTGCATTTAATTAATATACATACTTATAATTTGTTTTACATATTATATTAACATGTACAAATTTAAATTTGACTTTTTTCTCTGAGTTCTTAAGCACTGGATGTTAAAATGCATTAGCATTTGAGTTATAGTCATAGTTATAAGTTTATACAATAGATCAAACAATGCAGTCTATAAAAACATGAACTGAAGTTATGAAGTGCAAATTAATTTATTATTTCAAATACATTTGCTATTAGTGCTAGAATGAGACAAGTCAGCATGATTCATATTTTAATTTATTGTTTACTTGTAAACACTGAAAAATCTTGTTCTTAAATATCAAAGTAGTGAGTACATTTTGTATAATGACGTCACTCAATTTATATAACTTATTCTAAAGTGCATGTCACAATTTACACATTCTGTATCACAAAAATCATTGGAAATAACCTGCCAACTGGCAAATCTATTAGGTTTCCCTTCTACTTTAATGAAAGCAAAGAACTGGAAATTGCTCAATTTGCAACAATTTCTGGGAAATGTATCAAAAACATGACAAAGATCTAATGAACAGCTATTAATCATGCTCCAGAATCTCTTAAAGGCACCAACCGTGATTAAATTAAAAAGTGTGTAAAAATGTTGAAGGACTATTGACTTTGCATTTGTGTCTTTTTATATAATATAGTGCTTTGTTCATTTAAAATGTCATGTGCTCTGAATTATATTGCAACAAACTATAGAACTACAGACATGCTTAGTTTAGTTTATGAAACTTGCAATGTAAAAATCATAAAATAAATAGATAAATAACATTTCACTCTGAAACACATCAGGCAAATCAAATTTACTTTTTGTGTCAGTAAATCTGTTTAGGTAGATGTCAGGGATCACATCTGTAATTCCTGCACTTGGGAGGCTTAGAGGTGGATGGCCTAGAGTCTGAAGGGCTCCTGGGCTACAGAGTGAGACCTTGTTTCAAAATAAAAATTTTTTTAAAAATAAAAGAAAGAAAAAAAAAAGGAAAATATTGTTTGACCATTTTAATGTTAACTTTTCTAGTTAAAATGTAGATTGTGCAGCCCAAGTCGGCCGCACAGGGTGTGAATTGGAAGAGGGGTAGTCTAGTCATATACAAGGAGTATATTCCAAACTGTATTTTAACTGGAAAAGTTAAAGTTGGAGGTTGTCTTATACGCTGTAAAATATGGTAAGTCTTATTTTTCCACTTAAATAAGTATCAAATGGATATCCCCATGACAGCCGAACTTCTGAACGTAGCAGTCACCAAGACCAGATTATTCCATTCCCCTGGTCATCCTTTTTAAGCTAAACAATCTTACAACACTTAATACAAACTTCACAGCAATAGCCTAGTGGCCTGAACACTAGGACCCATAGCTTTAACAGTCGAATCAATGTAAATAAGTGTTTCTAGATTAAAGAAGACATACGACACTGCATATTCCATATTAAGTTCACTCGGCTGTGTGAAACACACACATTAGCAAGTTGTCAGTTCTCAGAATGTACTCCAGCATAAACTAATAATCCAGGATGAAGTGTTCCAAAATTGTAAACTCCTCTTATCACTGATGTTTCTAGGCATATCTGAGTACAATAAATGTCAAATACAAGTTATTAATATGTAATAATAGGAATATCTGTGATTAATTCTTCTGAAATGTTTTATTTATTACTTTTTATTTAACTATAATCAGTTTAATAATGATTTCATGTACACTACAAAGTTCTGAATTTTATGAATAGGAAAATTATGTGACTGAAGGGTGGATGACTTGACAACTGCTATAAATTTAGTTGAGAGCTGTATACCAGTATGAAAGCTTTTCCTAAAGTCTTTATGAATCCCTGCTAATTTGTGTATGGTTTCTAAGCCACCTCTAATGCCTGTGGGAAATACTAGCCTTATTTACATTTTTACCAATATCCTTTGTTAAGTCTCCTAGAAGAATAATCATCAAGCCTCCATGAATTTAGAAGTGTGTCGGATGTAAAGGAAATAAAGAGAAAACAAAGGCAAGCAATTTTGGTTGGTGAGGTTTATATTAAATTTAGAAACATTGATTCTCTGGATGTGGCTGGAGATATAAGTGATTAACTTGCTCTGTTTTCCAATGAACATCTTTTTTGAATTCTAACATAATTTCAATATACACAGTTTCTTATGCTATTACAATAAATCCTTTCTCATAAAATAACATTTGTGCATGTTATGTTTTCTCGCCATGGTGTTGCTTAGAGGAGTGAAGCTAATCTGCATACAATGAATGTGAGGCTCATAGACCTGAGTCCTCTCCCCATGGAAGTTGCAGCCCATCAACTAAGACTCTTTACCCAGACAGACTCTGGAGTTTTGGACTTCAGGAATCATTACTCATCAGTTGGTAACAGCATTTTTATGTTGAAGGTTGTTTCCCTTTTGTGCTATTAGAATATAGCCACTCTCTTTTAAACAGCTATGTATGTGAGCAAGGGCTTTCAACCTGGTCTGCTGCGTCAAAGGGCTGTTACATGGTCCAGAGCACGGATTCGTGTGAGCGTGCTTTCTCCTCTTTGCAGCATTAGAAACCCGCTACTTAAGAAATTGTATGAATCTATTTGTAATACGAAAACATCATTTCCCAGTTGATCTCCTTCTTGCTCTCCCCACACACAGTTAATGTGTTTTGCAAATGTGGGGATTTGAAAAATGTTTTTTTTTTTAAATTTTTATTAAAACTACACACACCTGTATGGCTTTTGAATTCAACAGAGGAGGAGGGAACTGGAAGACCGACACCTGGCGCATCATTAGGGTTTTGTGCCTGTTCGTCCTGCTCGGCTGGAGGCTGTGTGATTAATAGCCCCTCTTCTCAATTATAGGGGTATTATGCTTGTCTTTTTTGGCTGATGATGGGAGAGATCTATGTGTGTAATGCAAATTTGGGCTTTGTGAATGCTCCTTCTAAAATCAGCCAGGAGTTGATTGGCAGAAAACATAACAATGGGGTAACAGGCATTTGGGGGTTCAGGAATCTGTGAAAGACTGAGCCAAGGCAGAGTAAAAATGGGAGAGATTTGGAATTAATCAAGGGCAATAGCAGGCAGAGCAGCTGTTTGTAGAAACAGATTCAAGCCAGACATCCTAGAAGCCAGCTTCAAAGACGGATGCAAACAAGAGTAAGAGTTTACCTGACTTTGCTGAATACAGGATAAGAGCGAGAAGCAAAAATTATGCACAAATTGCACACAATGTACTCTTACCACATTCTCCAAAGCTTTCTACCTGCACTAGGTTTGTATCATCAAGAATCTGTTTCCATTTTTGTTGAGCCATCCTCAAGTAAAGAGATCAGACTGCTCTGTTTTTCTATAAGCCAAGAGGACCAAACATCAGGAACTGTTTGCTACATGGAACAGAACTGAACATTTGACTGTTGGAAGGATGATATGGGTGACCCAGAGGGGAGGAACAGAGATATTCCAGACAGCATTTTATCCCATAATCATTGAAGCAAAAGTGATCAGAATAACCAGAGGAAAATGTGGAAAATGTGTTCCTAAGGCAGGGACAAATGCTCAAGATAAGCCCTACAGGGAACAGCACACACTCCTTAGCACAAGCCTGGCTAAACAGCAGCAAGCCCAGAGGCAGAAAGTATATTGAACTCAATGATGTACCTTCTAACTACTCTGAGCTATGCCACAGTCAGCACTGAAAAATAAGAACTGCTATCCACAAAGGAGGAGTGAGTGAAAAGGGGACAGTTGAGAACACCAAGCCTCCATTCTGGAGACAATGTAGATAGGTGAAATGAGATCCAATTACAGCAACCCTTAAAGATAGTCCATCTTCTCTGCATTGTGTATGCTTTTGCCTTTAAAGGTTAATTTTGCTGTGTAATAGATTTTTCCTCTGGATAGTATGCCACCCTTCACATATGCATCTATATCCCAACTTATTTCTGTAGAAACTTCCTGCATGCAAAAATTTACATGTGGTTTAACAAAACAGTGGCTATAGTTACATATACACATAACACAAATTCAAAGAGCCTTCTAAAAATGATTACTTATAAGCACAATCCATGTACATAAATTATATCTTCATATCATCTTCGGATATAGATGGAATTTTGCCAAATGATAGGTTCAGTACCATAGATGGGATGGTCTGCCTGAGAGGTTTATTTTGTTTAACTTCCCTCTTTCATGTACGTGCACGCGCATTTTATCTGCCTCCTAATTCCAGAAGTATTTTGCTTTTCTCGGAGAAGCTACTTTACGAGACTTGAAGAAAACAGTCATCACTGCCAGCTTGCCTTTATTTTCCCCAAAATGAAACAAACAGTTTCAGAGTTTAAAACTTCCATAAAAGACTTTCTTCATTCAAGATATGTCCTGGGTTGGACGAATGACAGGGAGAACAGTTCACGTTGTTGTTACCCAGAATGCCTCCAGCTTAACTTTACTGAATCTCCACTTATGCTGACCCAGTTTGTCTTTGATGACAGGATCCCTGAGAGCCAGGGTACATGAAGATCCAAACTCCCCCTTGATATGACTTAGACAAAACTGATATGATGGGTGCCTGAGTGACCACCTGATAACCTCCAACTTTAGCATTACCTACCAGCATTCTCAGCACACATGCCTTGGTTCCATCAGTTGAAGGTTCTATGATTAGAACCACAAAGCCACCTAAGAAGGGAGCAGAGGTAATTAAATCTCTGCTTATTCTCAGAGATTACATGGATATTTCCTGTATTTAGCCTGTCTCCCACCTTCATTTTCTTTATTCTGCATCTATGACATCCCCAACCTTCAGTGTTGACATAATGTTCTTCTGGACTTGAGTACCGTTTACCCTTGTTCACTCAAATGCTGATTTCGGTACCTTACTATCTGGTTTCAATCTGGACATTGCATTGTGAAGTTTATTCTAAGTATCTCCTGTCTCAAGTTTGTGAAAACATGTCACTATTTGTTCTCTGCATTGCCAATAAAAGTCAACTAGCCAATGCTGAGCAATACAGAGAATAGGGTGGGATATCCTGATCCAGTGATTGGAGGAGCAAGAGGAGGAAGGACAGGAGGGACGCCTGTAGAGAGGACCAGCAAACACCAGGAGAAATGAACCAGACCAAGGAGATGAGTAAAAATCAAGTATAATGTAGGAAATCTGAATGGGAGGAAGCTATACTAGGTTGGAGTTTTAGGATGAAGTAATTATTGCTCAATATTATGGTCTAGGCTAATTAAATATATCCCAGTCTCTCTTTGTGGTTATTTGGGTATATACCTGCGTAAGGAGTAACCAATGATTATAATAAAATTATAAATCAATATTAAATATTAATAATATTCAACACTCCAGTGATTCAAAAGCTTACATATAAGCCAATTTCCTTCTCCTTCTCCTATGATTTTTCAGAGAAGGAACCTTCCTTCATTTCTTTGTCAGTGTGGTGTCTTAGTGACTGGTTCTATAACTCAGAAGGAGCACAGAGCTCACATAAGCTGGATAAAAATATCTGGATACACTTTAAAAAAGAATAGAATTTAGATTTTCTAGAAACTAGGCTTCTCTACAAAGATTTACAGTTTTTTCTTTGGGGCTGGGAGATGATGAGCTGTAAAGACAGCCCTTCCTTCTGAGCAAGGGCATGCCAGTGTGATTCTCTGTATCTATTTTTATCTCAGGCTTGGTAATTCCTGACCACTGGGTTGGAGATGGTTCCATTAGCCTTGTTTCTTAAGTGACAAGTAAAGCCTCTAGCAGAAACACAAGTTTTGTTTTTGTTTTTTTTTTCTTCTTTTTTTCCATTTTATTATTTTATTCATATTACATCTCGATTGTTAGCCCTTCCCCTGTTTTCTCCCATTCTTCCCTCCCTCCCACTTCCCCGCTTCTCCCCTCCCCTATGTCTGTGATTGAGGGAGACCTCCTCCCCCTATATATGCTCTTAGAATATCGAGTCTCTTCTTGGTAACTTGCTATCCTTCCTCTGAGTGCCGCCAGGCCTCCCCATCCAGGGGACGTGGTCAGAAAAGGGACACCAGAGTTCGTGTGAGAGTCAGATCTCACTCTCCACTCAACGGTGGAGAATATCATGATCATCAGCTAGGTCTTCGTAGGGGCTCGAAGTTTAATGCCTATATTCTCCTTGGCTGGTGCCTTAGTTTGAGGAGGACCCCAGGACCCAGATCTGCCTGTCAGAAAGTTCTTCTTGTAGGTTTCCAGGATCCTGTGGGTCCTACTATTTCCTTATTCTTCCATGTTACTCTCGCCTAAAGTCTCAATAGGATGTCCTCTCCTCTGACCCACTTTCTTGGTAAGTAAAGATTTTCATGGTACGTATCCCTTGGACTAGTGTTTTGATATAAGTGAGTATATACTGTTTGTCTCTTTTTGCTTCTGGGTGAACTCACTCATTATGATAATTTCTAGATCAATCCATTTGTCCACAAATTTCAGGAATTCCTTGGTTTTAATAGCTGAGTAGTATTCCATCATGTAAATGTACCACAGTTTCTTAGTCCATTCTTCTACTGAGGGACACTTAGGCTGTTTCCTTGTTCTGGCTATTATGTATAAAGCAGCTATGAACATGGTTGAGCATATGTCCCTGTTGTGTGGTAGGGCATTTTCTGGTTATATTCCAAGGAGTGGGATGGCTGGGTCTTGAGGAAGCCCTATTCCCATTTTTCTGAGAAAGTGCCAGATAGCTTTCCAAAGTGGTTGTACTAGTTTGCATTCCCACCAGCAATGAAGGAGTGTTCCTCTCTCTTCACATCCTCGCCAACACGTGGTATCATTTGAGTTTTTGATCTTAGCCATTCTGATAGGTGTAAGATGGAATCTCAGTGTCGTTTTGATTTGCATTTCTCTGATGACTAACGAGGACGAGCATTTCTTTAAGTGTTTCTTGGCCATTTGATATTCCTCTGTTGAGAATTCTCTGTTAAGTTCCAAGCCCCATTTCGCAATTGGGTTGTTTGGTTTTGTGGTGTTTAATTTCTTGAGTTCTTTATATATTTTGGATATTAAACCTTTGTCAGATGTAGGGTTGGTGAGGATTTTTTCCCAGTCTGTAGGCTGTCGCTTAGTTCTACTGACAGTGTCTCCTGCCTTACAGAAGCTTCTCAGCCTCATGAGGTCCCACTTCTTTATTGTTGACATTAAGGCCTGGGCTGTTGGTGTACTGTTCAGGAAGTTGTTTCCTGTGCCTATGTGTCCCAGGCTCTTCCCCACTTTTTCCTCTAACTGAATTAATGTCTCTGGTTTTAAGTTGAGGTCTTTAATCCATTTGGACCTGAGTTTTGTGCATGGTGACAAATAAGGGTCTAATTGCATTTTTCTACATGTAGACATCCAGTTAGACCAACACCATTTGTTGAAGATGCTATCAATTTTTCATTGAATAGATTTGGCTTCTTTGTCAAAAATCAAGTGAGCAAATGTGTATGGATTCATCTCTGGGTCTTCAATTTGATTCCATTGATCAACCAGCCTATTGCTTTGCCAGTACCATGCTGTTTTAATTACTGTTGCTCTGTAGTACAGCTTGAGATCAGGTATGGAGATTCCTCTGGAGGATCTTTTATTGTATAGGATTGTTTTTGCTATTCTGGGTTTTTTATTTTTCCATATGAATTTGAGAATTGATCTTTCAATATCTTCAAAATATTTTGTGGGTATTTTGATAGGGATTGCGTTAAATCTGTAAATTGCTTTTGGTAAGATGGACATTTTTACTATGTTGACTCTCCCGATCCACGAACAAGGTAAATCCCTCCATCTTCTCATGTCATCTTCTATCTCTTTCTTCAGAGGTTTGAAGTTTTTTTCGAATAAGTCCTTCACTTGCTTGGTTAGAGTTACTCCTAGATATTTTATATTGTTTGTGGCTATCGTGAAGGGAATAGTTTTCCTAATTTCTTCCTCTGCCTGTTTGACATTTGTATACAGAAAAGCTGCTGACTTTTTTGAGTTTATTTTGTATCCTGCCAACTTGCTGAAGGTGTTTATCAGCTGTAGGAGTTCTCTGGTGGAATTTTGCAGGTCACTTATATACACTATCATATCATCTGCAAACAGGGATGATAATTTGACTCCTTCTTTCCCATTTGGATCCCCTTGATGTCCTTTTGGTGCCTTATTGCTCTGGCTAGAACTTCAAGAACTATATTGAAGAGATATGGGGACAGAGGGCAGCCTTGTCTGGTTCCCGATTTTAAAGGGATTTCCTTGATTATCTCTCCATTTAATTTAATGTTGGCTGTGGGTTTGCTGTATATAGCCTTTATTATGTTTAGATAAGTGTCTTGTACTCCCGATCTCTCCAGAACTTTAAACATAAATGGGTGTTGGATTTTGTCAAATGCTTTTCCTGCATCTAAAGAGATGATCATGTGGTTTTTCTCTTTCAGTTTGTTTATATGATGGATTACATTGATGGATTTCCATATGTTAAACCATCCCTGCATGCCTGGAATGAATCTTACCTGGTCATGGTGAATGATGTCTTTGATATGCTGTTGTATTCGCTTTGCGAGTATTTTGTTGAGTATTTTGCATCAATGTTCATAAGAGAAATTGGTCTGAAATTCTCTTTTTTTGTTGGGTCTTTGTGAGGTTTAGGTATCAATGTGACTGTGGCCTCATAGAAGGAATTTGGTAGGATTCCGTCCATTTCTATCTTTTGGAATAGCTTGAATAGTATCGGTATTAGCTCCTCTTTGAAGGACTGGTAGAATTCTGCGCTGAAACCATCTGGCCCTGGGCTTTTTTTTGGTTGCGAGATTATCAATGGTTGCTTCTATTTCTATAGGCGAAATAGGGCTATTTAATTTGTTTATCTGGTCGTCGTTCAATTTCGGCAAATGGAATCGGTCGAGAAATTTGTCCATTTCCCTTAAATTTTCGAATTTTGTGGCATAAATGCCTTTAAAGTATGTTCTTACGATTCTTTGTATTTCTTCAGTATCTGTTGTTATGTCTCCCTTATCATTTCTGATTTTGTTAATTTGGATAGTGTTTCTCTGTCTTTTAGTTAGATTGGCTAATGGTTTGTCTATCTTGTTAATTTTCTCAAAGAACCAGCTCTTGGTTTTGTTGATTCTTTGGATTGTTCTCTTTGTTTCTAATTCATTGATTTCAGCCCTGAGTTTGATTATTTCTAGGCGTCTACTCCTCTTGGGTGTTTCTGCTTCTTTTTTTTTCTAGAGCTTCCAGATGTGTTGTTAGGTTGTTTATGTGGGATGATTCCTTTTTCTTTTTGAAGGTGCTTAGTGCTATGAATTTACCTCTTAGCACTGCTTTCAATGTGTCCCACAAATTTGGGTATGTTGTTCCATCATTTTCATTGAATTTCAGGAAGTCTTTTATTTCTTCCCTTATTTCTTCCATGACCCATGTGTCATTAAGTAGAAAGTTGTTTAGTTTCCATGTGTTAGTATGCTTTTTGTTATATCTGTTGTTGTTGAAGTCCAGCCTTACACCATGGTGATCTGATAAGATACAAGGTATTATTTCAATCTTCTTGTATCTATTGAGGTTTGCTTCATGACCAACTATATGATCAATTTTAGAGAACGTTCCATGGGGTGCTGAGAAAAAGGTATAATCCTTTGCATTTGAGTGGAAAGTTCTGCAGATATCTGTTAGATCCATTTGATTCATGACATTGGTTAATGAGGTTATTTCCCGGCTTAGTTTTTGAATCAAAGACCTATCCTTGAGTGAAAGAGGAGTGTTGAAGTCTCCCACTATTAATGTGTGGGTATCGATGAGTGGGGCAAGCTTTGTTAATAACTCTTTTACAAATGTGGGAGCCCTTGTATTCGGAGCATAGATGTTCAAAATTGTGATGTCTTCTTGGTTGACTTTACCTTTGACGAGTACAAAGTGTCCATCCTCATCTCGTTTGATTAATTTTCATTGAAAGTCTATTTTATTAGATATTAGAATGGCTACCCCAGCTTGCTTCTTGTGGCCATTTGCTTGGAATATTTTTCCCCAACCTTTTACTCTGAGGCAATGTCTGTCCTTGTGGTTGAGGTGTGTTTCTTGAATGCAGAAGAATGTTGGGTCATGTTTATGCATCCACTCCGTTAGTCTGTGTCTTTTTATTGGAGAATTGAGACCATTGATGTTGAGAGATATTAATGACCAGTGATTGGTAAGTCCCTTCATTTTTGGTATTTGTACCAAATTTAGTTGGTTGAGATTTTGTGAGGTTGTGATTTTGCAATGGTATAGTTACCTATTTCCTATGTAGTTTTGGTTGTAGTTTGACCAGTTGGGGTGGAGTTTTCCTTCTAATAGCTTCTGTAAAGCCAGATTTGTGGCTAGGTACTGTTTGAATTTGTTTTTGTCATGAAATAAGTTGTCTTCTCTGTCAATGGTTATTGATAAGTTTGCTGGATATTGTAGTCTTGCCTAGTATCTGTATTCTCTTAGGGGTTGCAGCACCTCTGTCCAGGCCTTTTTAGCTTTCATGGTCTCTGCTGAGAAGTCAGGAGTCATTCTGATAGGTTTACCTTCATATGTTACTCGGCCTTTTTCTCTTGCCGCTTTCAATATTTTTTCCTTGTTCTGTATATTTTGTGTTGTTATTATTATGTGGCGGGAAGATTTTCTTTTCAGGTCTATTCTATTCAGTGTTCTGTAGGCCTCTTGTATGCTCGTATGCATCTCTTTCTTCAAATTGGGAAAAATTTCCTCCATTATTTGATTAAAGATGTGTTCTGGGCTGTGGAGTCGGCTATCTACTCTTTCCTCTATCCCTATTATTCTCCAGTTTCATCTTTTCATGTTGTCTTTTAGTTCTTGAATGGTCTATGTTAGGAACTTTTCAGATTTACCATTTCCCTGAATGGTTGTTTCCAGTTCTGCGATTGTATCTTCAAGTACTGATATTTGTTCTTCCATTTCTTGCAATCTGTAGATAAGGCCACCTCTGAGATGTTTGCTTTCTTCTTTGATGCCTCTTGATCACGTTTTTCTTCTATGTGTTCCTGCATCATAGCTTCCATTTTTATCTTCATGTCTTGTACTGTTTTAATGATTTCCATCATCTGGTATTTATATTTTTCTGAAATTCTTCAAGTGCCTCTTTATATGACTCTTTTAACTCTTCAGCCCTCTTGCTTGCCTCCTCCTGCATTTGTTTACAGATTTTATTTGTTTCTTCCATTATCATCTTCTTTACTAAGGACTTGAGGTCATTTTCTTGCCTATCCATTGCTGTTAGGTTCTCTAGGTTGTTTTCATTGGGATTGTTGGGATCCAGAGATGCAAATTATTTTGGTTTTTGTTAGTGTTCTTTCGCTGTCCTCTTGTCATTTTGATGGCTCTGATTTTGGAAGGTATTTTGTAGTGACCTTCGCTGGTGGAGAGTGGTTAATTGATGACTGATTATAGGTCAGGTGCTCTTGCCTGTGGGGATCAGGGAGTATTTCCATGGAACAGGTAGGTGAACCGGTTTCACTCCTGGTGATTTTCCTCTGCACCTTTGGCTCCAGGCTGAGTCAGCCAGAATAGATATCTGTTTGGACTTTACTGCTGTAATTCAGAACAGCAGTTTTGTGACCTAGAATAAGGTTCGCACACAAACGTTCTGGTTGTGTAAGTTGATCACAGCTGCATGTCCTTTCACACCCCAGGTAGTTCAGATCATCTGGGGCTGTAGCTGTCTCTTAGCTCTGTCTCTATACCCTGTAGTGGTGTCCAACCTCTCCCAGAACTATATGCCTAGAGGGACTAAGGTCGCTTTTGGTCAGCAATTAGACACTGCGAGCAAGACCCATGGTTCGTCTCCCGATAATGTGAGAGTACCTTCCTTGTTGGGGCCAGGAGCCCCAGCTAGGCTCTCTCGTTCCTGGAGTGCAGGGCCAGTGCCTTGCAGCTGGGAGGTTAGGGAGACTAGGGTTGCAGAGCTCTGGCGGTCGCCCGTGGAACCAGATTTTCCTGCCGGGCTATGGCACTCTTCTAATGCTCTAGGTCAGCAATTAGACACTGCAAACACGACCCACCCACGTCTCCCATGTCTCGTCTCCCGATAATGTGAGAGTGCCTGCCTTGCTCAGGGCCTGGAGCCCGAGCTAGGTTCTCTTGATCTGGGAATGCAGGGCCAGAGCCTTGCAGCTGGGAATTTAGGGAGCCTAGGGTTGCAGAGCTCTGGCAGTCACCCGCGGAACTAGATCTTCCCACCCGGCTATGGCACTCCTCTAACGCTCTAGGTCAGCATTTAGACACTGCAAACACGACCCACCCACGTCTCGTCTCCCTATAATGTGGGAGTGCCTGCCTTGCTCAGGGCCAGGAGCCCTGGCTAGGCTCCTTTGTTCGGGGAGTGCAGGGCCAGTGCCTTGTGGCTGGGTAGGAACAATAGGGTTGCGGAGCTCTGGTGGAAGCCAGAGGAACCCAGTCTTCCTGCAGGGCTATGATGTTCAGCTATCGCTGCAGGCACGACCCACGTCTCCCGATAGGTCTGTGGAAGCAGTCCAAGCTGGTTTCTCACTGCCTCTGTTTGCAGGCTCAGTCTGCTATGATCGGTGTTAGGTTGGGCCCCGGAAGGCCAGCGAGCTGCAGTCCCGCTTTAGCTGTCTCTGTTGGGTCCCACCGCCTGTGTTTCCACTCCACCTAGGCGGGTATCCTCCACAGTTTGGGGTGGTGTGGAAGGAGGACCTAGGGCAGATTCACCCTCTTCACTGAGGCTCCTCTGGCTGGGGACTTCGGAAAATCCCCTCCCCAAACAGCGAGACTGTGCTTTATATACAGGCTGCAGTTTGCATGTGGATTCCGTTCCAGAGTTTGGGGAGTGCGTTTAGTACCTCCGGGATGTTGCTTGCCCCGGGGGGAGGGGGTAGGCCCACTGTTTGGTCTGCGGCCTTTGGGGCCCCACCCACCTACAGTTCTCAAAATCCAGCAATCTGTTGCTCCTCTTATGTCTCTGGTCTCCTCGGAGTAGATCAGATACGTGGCTTATTGATCGGCACCATCTTGGAATCCCCTTGTTTTTGGTTTTTGAAACATGGTCTACAGATATGGCTCAGAGCTGCCTTGGACTCACAATTCCACGTTGGCCTTTCAAGTAGGCTGACCACTGCCACATTCTACAACCCTTGGCTAAGAACAAATTTCTAATATCACAATATCTTTCTGTTTTGCTTTGTACATTGTTTCTTAGTTTTTGAGACAGGTCTTTTATCTATAGAGTTGGCTGTCCTGGAACTTGCTCCGTAGACCAGGCTGGCCTTGAAATCACAAAGATTCATTTGCCTTTGCATCCTGACCACTGGGATTAAAGGTGTGCACCACCATGCCTAGCTAGAGTATCTTATATCATGATACAAAGTTGTTTTTTTTAAATCTAGAGAGATTGATACCATTTTACATATAACATATTGTTTCTTATTATTCAATTGTAAGTTAATATTACTCAACATAATTAGATGAAGAAAGAGTTGAAAAACAAGATTTATTTGTTGCTAACATGTTTAAGCTTGTGGCTATCAATTACAGGTCTATATGGAATCTAAGGAAAAAGCATATGATTTCCCATCTCACATAAGCACATGAATTCTTGTATAACAAAGTTGTCAACTTTTCAATTATCACAGAAGTACACAGGTTCCCTAAGTTTCTTCAAGAAGAGGTGTTTTTATTTGTATCTTTGTCCTAATAATATAAATATTTTATTTGTAGAACATAAGCATATATGATAATAATTTGACATTTATAACTTCACTGTGTCCTGATTAAAGGAGGGTTCTTTATTTGTCAGAATATAATATATGGGGTCATTAAAGTCTAGAGACAGATGCTAATGAAAGTATGAGTTGTTCTGAAAAAGGAGGGAGAATAAAAAGTGACATATCTGTGAAATCTAGGAAGAATGAGGAAGATGGCAGGCAAGCAGAAGGAAAAAAATGTGCTAACACTTTAGCAAAAATAAATAAACCCCTATATATTGAAATCTTTCTTCTTAGGTAGGAAGAATGTGAGATGTGAAAACCTTTTCAATGGGCCCTTTAGAATCTTCAGAGAAATCCTACCACAAATGAAAGAGCCAAATGTTCAAGGGCTGGATGATATCAAAGGCTTTTTGTCAATTTCTGATGAAAATCTATGTACCCAGGATTGTGAAGACTTGGTTTAACCCACCAACTTCCTATTATAAATGGCATTAATCAGAAAAATTAAATTGAAAAGAAACCCACGCAATTCAACATAGAGTCTATGCACATATTGAGTTTGCCCAGAAATAAACAATTGCAGAAACACTAGAAGGAATGGTTAACTGTCAACACTTACTGCGAGGACAATCTGGAGGGAACTGTGAGCCACTTCTATGTATTGGTACTCCAGAAAACACCCTGAGACAGTGATGTACCGATGGTCTTCTGGAGCCCAGTCCGGGGCGGGTGTCACAGATGTCACCATACATCCTGGTCCATTCTCCATCCACCAAGACCGGTGCATTGAAATATTAAATGTCAGGATAAGGTCTGTCTCCTGCAAGAAGGCAATTTGTAAGGATGAGAAAGACTATAAATGTCAGCTTATTTGGGATGTACTTATTTCTGTTTACTGTTTGAAAATGTAGGTCTGTCTCCATCTCCTACTGTATCTTACAGGCACTTGAGGAAACAGCTAAATTAATCTTGTGCATATAGACTATACTTTTGAAGGTTTGACCAACCAAAGTACTACCAGTTAAATGATTACTTTTAGAAAAATTACCAATGATTTTTATTAACTTTAGTGCTGAAGATCCTTTTTGGGACCTAAAAACTTCATGAGACCAATTATTTAAACCATATCTTTGGGTGAAACTAGTGCTACAATAAATGTGATTCATTTTTTCCTCTTCCCAAATATTTATTTTTTCACACATTTTAGTTCTCCAAACTGGATTTCAGAGTGACCTCATTTACCTTAATGTTGAAGTTAATCTTAGGATTTTGAAGAACTTTTCATAGAACAACACATTATTACTTGGTTTAACCTTTTCTACTAAAAGTTGGTCCCGTTGTACACATAGAGTTGGTTTCAGGACCTTATACATATACTAAAATCCTAAGAAGCTCATGTCCCTTATATTAAAGGGCAGCTGGTTGAATAAAGATACATAGTTTTTATATCCATAGTGGGGGAACTGCATTAGCAAATCACTATCTTCAGTCTTGTCAACTTCCATTGTGAATTTGTTCATAACACATCTTAGAAAATATCAGCACACTTTTACAGGATGGAGATAATAAACTCACAGCTCTTTAGATGAATTGGGTGGTACACAATGCACGTGACTGATCATCCACGGAACGGTGCCGATGACACACAAACAGAAACAAGGTGCGAGAGAATGCATCAAGAGCGTTCCGTTTCTCAGCAAGTCATGACTGATGACGAACATGGGAATAGGATTACTGCAGTGTAGGTGTTGTGGAGTCATAGGCTAACAGGAGCAAACCACTCTGACCCCACAGTGAGGTGCTCATCTGTGTGGGCATACCCTGCATAGACAATTTTATCTCTGCTTTGTGACTGTGAGCCACTGACTCACACTGGAAATACTAAGGATAAAATCATAGCTGGAGAAACCAGACCCTGAAAGGAGGAGTCACCTGAAGAAAGCTGTGCTATGACATCACTATTTTCCAAGTAAGAGAAAGATGGAAGAAGGGTTCTCTTCTTCCTGAGGCTCTGAAGAAAAACTTCATGAATTACATGGGAACTTGGAGACACAGATCTGGCAATTGACATAGGCTTGAAAGATCAAAATAAGCTTGTGACCAAAGCCACCTGCTAAGTGGCCAAACAAAAAGTGGTGATGTGTTTTGGGTGGGTGAGTGTTTTACTACCGAAAGGTAGGTCCAGAGTAGAGAACCAAGAGCAATGTGTGGTTTGTCACTGCACCTGTTTTCTTTCCAAGAACAGAAGTTTTATTAGCATGTAATGATAACTCATACAATCATATCATATAACAATTCCACACATTCCCAGGTTTTGAAGAGAAATCAGTCCAGCACGTAACTGGATTCCCAGCACACCTGCAATCCCAGCACCCAGGGAGGCAGAGGCAGGCGGATGTCTGTGACTTCAAGGCCAGTCTGGTTTACAAAGTGAATCCAGGACAGCCAAGGCTACACAGAGAAATGTTATCTCCTTCTGCTTCCCCCTGCCGAAAAAAAAAAAAAAGGAAAAAAAAAAAAAAAAAAAAGCAGATCACGTAAACTAATAGTCATGTGCCTGCTGCTGGAGGAGTTAATGCAATATAGTGTTTCTAAAATGCCCAAAATGTCAACCATGTGCAAGTCAGTTTGGTAATCCTCTAAAAGTCTTTTTGGTGCCTGTATAGCTTCCCTGACCCATTAACTATTCTCTTTTGCTATTCCAGGCCTGGAGGAATTGGAACAATAATGGTGAATTAGGAAATGTGTGGTGATAAAAGAAAGAAGGCAAACACAGTCCATACACACATGGCCTTTCCTATGGGCTGGGCTAACTTTAGTGAAACATGAATATCTTATTACAATGCTAGGAAGCCACTTCCATTTTTCTCACTGTGTGGCTCCGGCTGTCCTGGAGCTGGATGTATAGACTAGATCTGGCTTAGAACTTACCGACAGCCACCTGCCTCATCTGCTAAGTGCTGGGATTAAACACGTGTACCACCAGCCCCGGCCAGCTGCTTCCATCTTTAAAAGAGATGATTTAAGGGGTTATTGTAACTTCAGATGAGTTCTCATCTTAAAGAAACAGGAGACGGTTGTGTTTGATCTGTTTGCAACAGAACCAGAACCTGAACAATGGGTAGGATTTCAGGGTCACTTATATAGGACAAAATAATGTTTTCTACTTCTTTCTCAGTATGCCTCACTCAATATTTGGTTACCAGAGAAACCCAGATGAGTCATCAGGGACAAAGAGAGAAGAGAAAAATGGCTTAAAAGGCAACTCTAACAGGATCAAGACACAAGGGCAGCCAGGTCCACACAGTCCAGAAGTAACACAGTCTCATCTCCTAATAGCTAGTGAATTTGAAGGCAGTTAGCTCAGGATCTCAGTAACCGCCCTGGTCCCCTTCTCTCACAGGAAATCATTCCTAGACATGAGGCTCCATCTGAAAAGATGGAATAGAGGAATTTTACTAAACTGAAATATTGACTATTTACGTTAGTACTCCTCTTCTGCTGGGGAAAGACTTATTTCTCATATAAAACTAAACAAGTGCGAAAGCAATTATGCAGGAGTTTGTTTTCAAACAATAACCAGGGCCTAGACTGTCATGCTGAGAATCTGGTTGTTGCCTATTTCACTAAGCATGGGGGTGCCATGACTTCTGCAGTGAAATTCCTTCTCCACTGGGCACTCTCAGTACACCAGTGTAATTGGTCTCCACAGCTTCAGAAAGAACTACATTAAGGCATTAACGCAGGCAGAGTTTATGTGCAGTAGAGATTCTGTGATCAGAGTGTAAACTTATTAGCTCTTCATGTCCTAAATGCTTATATAAAAGGAGAAGAGAAGAGATTTGTCATGGTCACCTAGCTAAAATATAAGAGGTAATGGATGCAATAGATGAAGGTGTCTAGGTAGCCAAAACATGAATTAGTTCACATACTCAGCTATGACATGTTTGCAATAAGGGAAACAAAATAGCCTTATCCATAAGAAAGACACTATTCTAGAAACTTTTGCTTCTGTCTGTTTGTCTGTCTACCTATCTGTCTATTTGTCTGTCTATCATCTATCTATCTATCTATCTATATCTATCTCTATTTATGCACACTCCTGTGTGTGCATGCATGCATATGTGTGTGGGCATACAAATGAGGAAGTAAGAGGACAACTTGGAGGAGCCACTTCTCTTCTTCCACCATGTGATTTCCTAGGATCAAATCCACACCATCATCATCTACTATGCCATCCCACTGGTGAGAGTTAACCCTTTCTTTCCTGTTACCAAGGTGTTAGGAGACAATCTTTACAAATTTTTAATACAAACGCAATATATTGGATGGTACCTTTTGATTTTCCCCTAAATTTAAAGTGTTTTAGCCAAGATGGGGCTTAGGTTAGACTAACTGGTCAGAGTCTGCCTCCCGTTTTGTGTGGATCCAACATGGGTTCTCATGCTTGCAAGGCAACACTTCACCAACTGAGCCATCTTGCTAGCCTAGATCCTCTTTCTAGCATGCTGCCTGCACTATTTCCTGAGGACAACTGTTGCAGACATACACTGCATGGCTTCAGAAATAGAGAAATCTATTGTGACATTGTTTCAGAGCCTCAGAGTCTGCTCTCAAAGTACAGTCGGGATGGTTTTTACTGAGCAACAAGAGATAATATTTGCCCATGCCCTTGATGGCTTGCTGGTAATATTTGGCACACTATGGCTCCAAAAATGTAACTATGATCTCTGTATAATTTCTCAGAACATCCATCTTGTAGGCTGTGTTCAAATACTCCCTCTGTGCAAGCAATTCATTCACGTTTACTTAAAACCATATGGACTAAAATAATATGAACTGGTTACATCTAATTACTATATTTCCAAATGAACTCAGATTTGCTGGTACTGGGAGCTGAGAGTTAAACATATACATCTTGAAGGAGTACAGTTCAACCTACCATGCTAAGCTCTGACAGCTAAGGATTATCAGATCCAGAATGCACGGATGACAGGCACTCCATGTCACTTGTTTGTTTTCAGCATTACCTACCTTATTGACTACTATTAAAATATAGTTTAAAATCATACTTTCCACAAAATCATTAACCAAATAGCACTATTTGCCCATATTTTCTGCCATCTCCAGTATTTTGCTGCAAACCCATCATTATCCACTTGTCTGGATTGTTTCTTAAGGTATTTATTTTCATTTTATCCGCATTATGCCACACTTGCATCCTTTTTGCATCATTTAGCTATTTATCCATATATGCCCCTGGAAGGTGCGAATGAGAATGCTTAAGCCATGCAACTCTCTATTTTCGACAGTTCTGCATAATTTTCTCTAAAATTTGATTAAATCAATAGTATAAAATTTATGACCACATAAATATCTTTATGGCTGAGCTGAGTTGTGAATTATGAGAGCAATTTCTTTCTTATATAACATTTCTCCAGGAGTTAATAATTCCTCCCCCATGAAAAACGTACTTTTTTTTTTTTTTTTGAGGCAGTTTTAGGTTCAGAAAAAAACTGAGCTGAAAGTGTACTTCTCCCCTCTCAACTGCATAATCTTCCCCCTATGAACACTGTAGGCCGGAACATGAGATTTGTTGCAGTTTGTGCAGCTATATTGAACACTATTATGCAAAGTCCATACTTTTCTTGATGCACGGTCTCTGTTCTTAGAAAATAAGTAGTGACATGAACCTGGCATTCCTGTATCATAGAGAGTCATTTCCTTGCCTTGTCACCTCTCTGTGCCTCATGCATTGTCCCTGTCACTTCCCTGATGAAAACTGTGGTTTCTTTTTTTTTTTTTTTTTTAAGAATTCTGTATCATAACAATCACTCTGGGGGTGGATTTTTCAGATTAGCTTCTTTTACTTAATACTGCGCACTTAATTTATTTTTCTTCTTTTCATGTCCTGTTAGCTGATATCCTAATATTGAATAGCATTTCATTGTCTGTGGAATCACAGTTATTTTCTCTCTCCACTCCACTGAGGAATGTCTTGACTGACTTAGGGTTTGGACAATTATGAATGAAGTTTTGTAAATATTCACTGATCTGGGTTAATGGGGACATAAGGTTTCAACTATAGAGCATACTGGAGATGCTTACCCCTGGGTTATATGTTAAAGGCACATATGCCTTTGCAAGAAACTACCATATTGTTCTCCGTGTGCCTACACTATTTGTAAATCTGAGCAGTGAATACTGACTTCTGTTCCCCCACATCTTTTTTTTTAATTTTTATTAATTTATTAATTTATTCTTGTTACATCTCAATGGTTATCCCATCCCTTGTATCCTCCCATTCTTCCCTCCCTCCCATTTTCCCCTTATTCCCCTCCCCTATGACTGTTCCTGAGGGGGATTTCCTCCCCTGTATATGCTCATAGGGTATCAAGTCTCTCCTTGGTAACCTGCTATCCTTCCTCTGAGTGCCACCAGGTCTCCCCCTCCAGGGGACGTGGTCAAATATGAAGCACCAGAGTACGTGTGAAAGTCATAACCCACTCTCCACTCAACTGTGGAGAATGTTCTGCCCATTGGCTAGATCTGGGAAGGGGTTTAAAGTTTACCACCTGTATTGTCCTCGGCTGGTGCCTTAGTTTGAGCGGGGCCCCTGGGCCCAAATCTGCCTATCATAATGTTCTACTTGTAGGTTTCTAGGACCCTCTGGATCCTTCTACTTTGCTATTCTCCCATGCTTCTCTCATCTAGAGTGCCAATAGGATGTCTTCCCCTCTGTCCCAGTTTCCTGGTAAGTGAAGGCTTTCATGGGGCATGCCCCGCATTGCTGGTGGGAATGCAAACTAGTACAGCCACTTTGGAAATCTATCTGGTGCTATCTCAAAAAACTGAGAATAGGGCTTTCTCAAGACCCAGCTATTCCACTCCTTGGAATCTACCCAGAAGATGCTCCAGCACACAACAAGAAAATTTTCTCAACCATGTTCATAGCAGCCTTATTCATAATAGCCAGAACATGGAAACAGCCTAAGTGTCCCTCAGTAGAAGAATGGATAAAGAAACTGTGGTACATATACACTATGGAATACTACTCAGCTGTTAAAAACAAAGAATTCCCGAAATTTGTGGATAAATGGATTGAGCTAGAAATGATCATAATGAGTGAGTTAACCCAGAAGCAGAAAGACTCAAATGGTGTATACTCACTTATATCTGCATCCTAGTTCCCCATATCTTGATCAGCATTTAGTGCTGCCATTTTTCTAGATTTTGGCTGTTTTACATATGGATACCCAGTGGCTTTATCTCCATTTGCTAAAAATGATCATTCTTTTCATTACATACTCTCTAGTCCTTTGTTGAAATCAAATGTCTATATATGTATGTGTGTATATATATGTTAAGCTTCCTATTCTGTTCCATTGATTTGCCCATGTATCCTTTCATTAATACTGATCTGTCTTGATCAATGTAGCATATAATAAATTCTGAACTTAGAATGTTCAAATATGTTTTTAAAAATACTACATGGCCTTTTTTGGATATTTTGCCTGTTGATATAAACTTTAGAATTAATTTTTCAATATGCACAAAATAACTTTTAGAAAGTTGAGAGTATTGAGTAGATCAAGTTAGGAAGAAATGACATCTTAACTTGTTGAATCTTCATATCAGTGAATATGGTTTATTTTTCCAGTTACTTAGTTCTCTGTTTTTTTCCACCATTTCTGTAATTCTCTTTACATTTATCTTGTACATACTTTGTACAGTTTATTGTAGTAGTATTCCAAATTGCATTTGCTTTTAATTTCAAATTTCATTTCATTCAAATATCATTGTTGAATAGGATATGAGGTGATTTTAAGATTTTTATTTATTTATTCACTTTACAACCTGGTCATAGCCCCATCCCTCCTCACCTCCCAGTCCCATCCTCCGTCCCTCTCTCTCAATGGCCTCCTCTGTTCCTCACAAAAAGGGAGCGCCCCTTCCCAACCATCCCAGCTCATCAAGTTGTATCAGGACTGAGCATGTCATACTTTCTAGTAAGCATTTTGTAGCTGCGTAGTTTTTTTAGGATTTTTTTGATCACCTTTTCTTGATTTTCTATAAGGCTAACCATGCCTTTTACAAACAAAGACAATTTTATTGCTAACTGCCCACTCTGCATACCTTCAATGCATGCTCTTCCTTAATAACTTAGCTAGAAGTTCCACTATGATGCTTTGAGTGTGAACTAAAGTTTCTGGGATGAAGCTATACTCACAAAGCTGATTAACTGATTAGAACCTCAACGAGTGTAAGGGTTAGGCAAGCGACAGGTTCCGAGCTTAATACAAATGAACTTAGGCTGTCTTTAACCTCGTTAATAGTCATTTATTGAGCACTGTATGTATTATCCAACATCTTTGTGGCTATTAAGGTAAATATTTTGGAATGTATAAACAGAGCTTCTACTTTTTACCAACCCTAAAGCTAAGACACTCATCAGATAGTATATGATACTTATACCATTTTTTTCTTCTTTGCTGTGACTTACCTAACCTGATATACCTACTAACATATTTGTAAAGGATCTCAATCTATGATTATTTATTCTGTTCCTATGGAAACTTCAGGAAACTGTTACACCATTGGAACATGGAATATGGGCAATCTAGACCCATAGTCCTGGTCTATAGTCACTCAAAATAAAACCTCTCTTATTTCCATTTGAGAAATGTGTATTTTTCATATTGTCAAAATGGTTGAACTGGCAACTCTGGCTTATCCTTGTCTTGGAGAAGTGGCTCTAATTTCTTTCTCACTGATAAAATGATGTTAGCTGTTGGTATTTTTAGACATGTTCTATCCAGCTGAGTCACACTCTATTTCTAATTTTTATTTATGTAAATCATAAGTGGATGTTGGGTATCATCAATCTTTTTTTCTAGTATAATAATGTTAACTTTGCCCTTTCAGCCTTGTATAAATGTGTTCTAGTTATGTGACACAATGTGTGATTTAGTTAGGATAGACAGGTGGATGGATGAACATAACTGGCCATCTGCTGCTGAAAGAGCTCATCACACTGCAGGAATGTTGGAGAGTGCAAGGGACAACTTAAGTAGAGAGTGGATACATCAAAGATCCAGAGATGTCTCAGTATATCATCCAGAACTTAGCACTATCCTGCCCCGCCCCTTTCTCCACTTTGTGGTATAAAAGGCTAAAGATGTGAGTATTGGTACCAGGGAGTCCTACTTTTTCTTGCTGCCATGGAGACCACCACCTAGCTAAGTTTCCCTGGTAAGAATCTTGAAATAGTATGCCTCGTTATTCAGTCTCGATTCAGATAGGAAGCTTTCTCAATAATAACATTTATGTGGTGCATTATGTTAAATCATTTTAAGTATTGAATCAGCATTATTCTGCTAAGATAATTAACTCTTGATCATGGTATATAATTCTTTTTTATTTATTATTAGAATTGATTTGTTAGTATTTCATTGTGGATCTTTGTAGCTATGTTGACGTGTAGTGATTTCATTCAATATCTTTGAACTTGGGCTTGAGGTGATGGTAGCTAGCCTTGTAGAATAAAGAAGTGAAGAATGTTCTCTGACTCTACCCTCTGCAAGAGGTGAAAGATAATGTGTGAATAAATTTACCAGTGAACTCATTTAGGCCTGGTGTATTTTTTGTCTTGAAAAGCTGTTATTGATTTAATTTTCTTTAATAAATATAGGACCACTCAAAATCATTTGGTGTGTTAATATCATTAAATTGTGACAATTAAATTTGTAGATGCAGATTTATTAATAACATCATATTATGGTCTCTTTGTTGTCCATAGATGATGTATAGTAATATTCTTATTCATTTAAGGTATTAGCATTTGTTTTCTCTCATGCTCTCTCTCTCTCTCTCTCTCTCTCTCTCTCTCTCTCTCTCTCTCTCTCTCTCATCCTCTCATGCACAAAACACACAGACATCACACACACACACACACACACACACACACACACTACACTACACCAAAGGCTTATGATTATTATTCAAAGAGTCAGCTATTCACTGTACTGTTTTTCTCTGTATATTTCTTGTTTTTAACATCATTACTTTCTCTTCTAATTAAAAAATAATAATTTATTCTTAATTTGGAAATAATTGGCTCTTCCTTTATTGATGTGATAAATAAGAAGCTTAGGGTGTTGGTTTTAGGTCTTCATAGCATTCAGTGCTGTAAATTCCATTATAAGTAGTAATTTTCCTTCATCCATGTGTTTTTATAATTTTTGTTTTCACTTTCATTTACTTTAAAATTTGGATATATATGTATATAGTATTGACTTATGAAAATTTAAGCATGTGTGGTTTATTGTCCAAATGTTCTGAGACTTCACTTGTATCTTTTTTTTGATAATCACACCATATTTCTCGGTATATTCAAAAGTCTGTTTACTGTCTAAAGCCAAATGGTCAGCACTGAAAATGTATACAAAAGAAATATTATAGGAACTGAGCATCTTATATTCAGTAATATGTATCTGCATTAGGAATCCAATAACAATTAATGCAAAAAGAGGCCATGAATTTGAAGTAGAGCTGTTAGGCCTATATTGGAGACTTTGGAGGGAAGAAAGAAAATGGAGGTATATTATAGCCTCAAAAACAAAAGTAAAAAAATAAGTCAGCACATTCTTTTAAAGTTTATCAGTAGAATTACAAAGACTAATTGAAAATTAACTTCTACACAATATCTCATTTAGAATAATTACATTTTATTTCCATAAATCAACTCCTTTCCTGGTGTCCTACGTCATGAAATAGCCCTGGTTTCAGCTTCTTTCAGGCTCCATACCATTTTTAATGCATGCTTGCATATTATTATTTTGAACCAGATCAATATTTTTCATGATGGTCATACAGGCTTATACATCTATTTTTTGTTTCAATTTTTTAAA
Organism: Acomys russatus; assembly: GCF_903995435.1. Taxonomy (NCBI): domain Eukaryota; kingdom Metazoa; phylum Chordata; class Mammalia; order Rodentia; family Muridae; genus Acomys; species Acomys russatus. The sequence goes on along the minus strand of NC_067157.1, from coordinate 23,583,742 downwards.
TTATAAACACATTTCTCATTTATTCTTCCTTACAAGCTCTCCAATATACCCTTCTCTTCTTTATTTTTTTCCCAAATTCATGGCCTCTTCTTCCATTAAATGCTATTGCATGAATATATAATTATGTATGAATACAAGTTTTCCTAAATATATTCTTGTCATTCCATATAATGTTACTTGTATGTATGTTTTTAAAGGTGATTATTTGGCACTTGACAACCAAGAAAAGCACCTCTCCTCATCCAAGTTTTATTAAATTACCTCTAGTTCTTTATGTAGCTTGTGGACTTTCCCCATCCACTTTGGCATGTACATTGGTGTTGTCCCTATTCAGTTAATGGTTTGGCAGTCAGGTTGGTGAGACGTTTTGAGTGTAGCTTCTCACGTTACTAGGACACAATCTCATAGCAGAATCTTTGATCCTCTGACTCTGACAATCTTTCTGCTCCTCTTCTAAAATGTTCCCTGAGGGTTTATATTTCTGATGAGCGAACTGGATATGACACATCACAGGTCATCATTGGTTCCCTTTTAGATAAGATGCCAGTTTCTTACACTTGTCCAAGATGGCCTTAATGTCGCCCCCAGCTAAATTAAACTCTAGACAATCTTTGACCTATATTTCCCTAGAGATTTGTCTTTACAAATTTTATAATTATAATCTCCCTCCCACTGCTTTCCATGTGAAAATTTCCTGCTACCCAGGGGTAGTTTGTAGAGAGTTTGGGAATCAAATCTTTAAAATGTGATTTAAAGGACAAGCCCTTGTATTTCATTTTTTATGGAGTCTAGAACACTTACTATCAATAATTGATAAGATATAAATAAGACAAACAGGTCACAATGACTTATCTCCCTTTTATTTTCTAATACTTTTTTATTTGTTCACTCTGTCATTTATAATCTCCTACCCTTTGTCTAAACAGCATTGAATTCAAGGTGCCTCCCCCATTATAAGGTGGGAAAAACCACTTAACTCTTAATCAAGAACTGAATAGCTTTCTAGGTCTATTTAACTTGGAGTTGAGGTCAGTTCAAATGAAGTTTCTCTCCCCTACTGGAGAAGTTCAAGTACGATCTATCTTGCCATTTTTAAAGTAAGTGTCAAGCATAATTTCTCTTCAACATTTGTCATATCCTTTTCCTATCTGGCTTCTTCTTTCATTATGCAAAGTACATCCTTCATTGCTTCCTTAAGAATAGGTGAATGATTTTAAGTCTGGTGTGCTTTTTTTGTACTTTTATATTAATTAATATTTTAGCTGGACATACTTCTTGTTTGGAGGTTATTTTTCTTGTAGAAGGTATGGATATTTCTTCATTATCTTCCAATTTTAATCCTACAGTTATAAAGTCTTATACTAAAATAAATTTAGGAAACATTTTCTTTTTTGACTTTTTAATTAATTTATTCATATTACATCTCAATTGTTATCCCATCTCTTGTATCCTCCCGTTCCTCCCTGCTTCCTGCTTTCTCTCTATTCCCCTCTCCTATGTCTGTGACTGAGGGGGGCCTCCTCCCTCTCTATATGATCATAGGGTATCAAGTCCCAGGGGTTCTGCTCAAACTATGGCACCAACCAAGGACAATACATGCAATAAACATCAAACTCCTACCAAGATCTAGCCAATGTACAGGACATTGTCCACAGTTGAGTGGAGAGTGGGGACTGACTTTCACATGAACTTTGGTGTCCCATATTTGACCACATCCCCTTGATGGGGAGGTCTGGTGGCATTCAGAAGAAGGAAACATTTTCTTAATAGCTACAGTTTCTATAGAGAACAATAAAATCCAGTGTAGTGAGGTACGTGTTTTGTAGATTTCATAGGGATTTGAGCATGTGCTAATCTATCATGAGTTAGTTTGTGGACTTCCCTTTGGACTATATAACTCTCCATAATTAATAACCGATAAACAGCTCTAAATGAAATTAAATCACAATGGAAATCCAAGGAGATTTTGAAATTGATAAAGAGGAGTGGACTGGCTATTGCATTTTCTATAGATGGGATCTGAAATGAAAAGGAGTATTAAAGACTTTGAACCCAAGTTGGTACTATTGGAAAGTGGTAGACATTGAAAAGGCGGGTCATTATGGACATGCATTGAAGAGATACTGGTCCCATTTTCTTTCCCTTTCTGCATCCTGACCACGAAGTACGCAGCTTTGCTCTACCACTTACTCCTTACTATGAGAGGCCATTATAGCAAAACTTCAAAAGCACTGGAGCCAAATGACTGGACTGAAACTTAAAACTATGTGTCAAAATAAACATTTCCTCATTTCAAGCTGATATGTTTCTTAGGTTTATGCTGCTAAGGAACGTTAACACACCATAGACAAGAATATACTTCCATATATATTTAACAAATATTTTCAAATAGTCACATATTCCCAGTCTTATGAATTTTCTTCTACTAATCATAAGCATATTTTCTCCAATAATTGAAGTGCTGATATCATTTTCCTTCTTGAAAATTTTATGTGACCTATTTTCCATTTTTGCTACTCTCATCTCTTTGTATTAAGCTAGAAAATATTTTGCACACCCAAGTGTGAATAGAGTGATGTGATGATATCATTATATGTAACCCCCTCATCCCTGATCTTTAAATCTTCTTCAGATTGCAATTGTCTAAAGTAATTTTCAAATGAAAACATGTGTAAGTCAACTACGCTTTCCTTATACTTAAAAAATTATATTACCCTCTCTTTTTCTACAGATAATTAACATCATTGAGAATTAACACACTCATTCAAGTTTTAATAGTCTTGCTCAGTATTCAACCATTCATCCATAATACACGTATATATTATTATTATTATTATTTTGTTTTTTTTAATTTTATTTTTATTTTTATTTTTATTAATTTATTCTTGTTACATCTCAATGTTTATCCCATCCCTTGTATCCTCCCATTCCCCTCCCCCATTTTCTCATTATTCCCCTCCCCTATGACTGTTCCTGAGGAGGATCACCTCCCCCTATATATTCTCATAGGGTATCAAGTCTCTTCTTGGCTACCTGCTGTCCTTCCTCTGAGTGCCACCAGGTCTCCCCCTCCAGGGGACATGGTCAAATGTGAGGCACAACCTCCTTAGTCATCAGGGAAATGCAAATCAAAACAACTCTGAGATTCCATCTTACACCCATCAGAATGGCTAAGATCAAAAACTCAAGCGACACCACATGCTGGCGAGGATGTGGGGAGAGAGGAACACTCCTTCATTGCTGGTGGGAATGCAAACTAGTACAGCCACTTTGGAAATCATCTATCTGGTGCTATCTCAGAAAAATGGGAATAGGGCTTCCTCAAGACCCAGCCATCCCACTCCTTGGAATATACCCAGAAGATGCTCCAGCACACAACAAGAAAATTTGCTCAACCATGTTCATAGCAGCCTTATTCTTAACAGCCAGAACGTGGATACATGTATATATTATATGCCAAACTTTAGTTGTATTGAGAGGTATGATGACATAGACGTATAGCTTTACCTTTAGCTTCTGAAATTTTACACAGTAGAATCGTGGCAGACCTCTTTTTTTCATTTAGTTTTAGAGCATCTAGTGGGCTTTTCAGTTCAGAACCCTCTACTTCTATCTTGAAGTTATTCTTACATCTTTTATTTTCCACTTTATTCATTACTATAGAAACTTCCAATAGTCAAGTATTTTAACTCAGGGGTTGATCTCTTATTTTCTTATCTTTACTTTCATATTTCTTATATTTTTTCACTTTTCTTTTTTCCATTAGGAAACTCTCAAATATTTTTAATAAAATACTGAAGTATTTTTAAAAATACTTTTGAGTTCATTATTTTCTATTGATGTCTTTAGTATTTCTTTTTTCTTCTTTTTTTATTATTAATTTATTCATATTACATCTCAGTTGTTAGCCCATCTCTTGTATCCTCCCATCCCTCCCTCCCTCCCACTTCCCCCCCTAGTCCCCTCCCCTATGTCTGTGACTGAGGGGGACATCCTCCCTCTGTATATGCTCATAGGGTATCGAGTCTCTTCTTGGTGACCTATTATCCTTCCTCTGAGTGCCACCAGGCGTCCCCATCCAAGGGACATTGTCAAATATGGGGCACCAGAGTTTGTGTGAAAGTCAGATCTCCTTCTCCACTTAACGGTGGAGAATGTCCTGCCCATCGGCTAGTCTGGGTAGGGGTTCGAAGTTTACTGCCTATATTTTCCTTGGCTGGTGCCTTAGTTTGAGGAGGAACCCAGGGCCCAGACCCACCTGTAGTTTTCCAGGACCCTCTGGATCCTTCTATTTCCTCATTCTCCCAGGCTTCTCAAACCTAAAGTCTCAATAGGATGTCCTCCCCTCTGACCCACTTTCCTGGTAGGTAAAGTTTTTCATGGGGACGTACCCCTTGGACTAGTGTCTCGACATAAGTGAGTATATACCATTTAACTCTTTTTGCTTCTGGGTGAACTCACTCATTATGGTAATTTCTAGTTCAATCCATTTGTCCACAAATTTCGGAAATTCCTTGTTTTTAATAGCTGAGTAGTATTCCATAGTGTAAATGTACCACAGTTTCTTTATCCATTCTTCTACTGAGGGACACGTAGGCTGTTTCCATGTTCTGGCTATTATGAATAAGGCTGCTATGAACATGGTTGCGCATATGTCCCTGTTGTGTGGTAGTGCATCTTCTGGGTATATTCCAAGGAGTGGAATAGCTGGGTCTTGAGGAAGCCCTATTCCCATTTTTCTGAGAAAGCACCAGATAGCTTTCCAAAGTGGTTGTACTAGTTTGTATTCCCACCAGCAATGAAGGAGTGTTCCTCTTTCTCCACATCCTCGCCAGCATGTGGTGTCAGTTGAGTTATTGATCTTAGGCATTCTGATGGGTGTAAGATAGAATCTCAGTGTCGTTTTGATTTGCATTTCTCTGATGACTAAGGAGGTCGAGCATTTCTTTAAGTGTTTCTCAGCCATTTGATATTCCTCTGTTGAGAATTCTCATGACACTGTCAAGAGAACAAAGCGACAGCCTACAGACTGGGAAAAGATCTTCACCAACCCTTCATCTGACAAAGGTCTTTAGTATTTCTAAGTTTTAAATAAGTTTCCTTTCTTTCATGGTGTCTTGTCTATCCTTGTTTAAAAATTATAACGTATATACTTTTTTATTTATCAAAATTGCTTACTTTTATCAAATAACTTAGATAAGTAATTAAATAATATTAAAATATGTATCAGGGGATCTATTACATGCTACGGGCAATGTTCTTTCCTTTGTAAATGATGAATTTAAAGAGAAAGAGATGAAAAACAAATATTTAAATATATAAAAATACTTGTGTTTTGTTTAAAACAATGGAGAAAACTATATTCAATAAATAAATAGTATGACCAAGAGATGGGCAATAGAAGAGAGAGAGTATTGCACTATTTTACATGGTATATTAAGAAATTTCTCTTAATCTCTTCTTTAAAAATATTTTGATAAACCTGGTTAGTGCTGCGCATATGTGCATATGTGTATGAGTGTGGGGCTATTCACAAAGCATGCAAATTTCACAGTGCCCTCCTTTAAGTTCATCCTGGTACTTCTTCCAAGGTACCACTTGAGCCTGGTGATCCATGATGAGGGATGAAATTTAAACAGTTTCTGCATGGAAGTTCATGTGTTAGTGTTTGAGCCACACATTATAAATTCTTGCCAGTAAAACAGACAATCTGCAGATCTCTTGGGGATTCTATTTTAGTACCAACTGCGATTCCTGAATGTGATTTGCCTCATGCATAATAGCTGGTTATTTAATTCCTATGCATTTTGTAGGTGGAACTCAAAATTATGACTTCTGACATATTGAGAAAGTCTTGATGGCAGAATATAAGTTAAAAAACCACAAGCCAAAATTTTACATTCTACATAGATTCCCAGCCACCCCCAAAAGCCAAATCAGCTTATAACTATAAGATATGTAAGTGACTAAATCTAAGAAAAAATTTCATAATCATATGCTTAAATTAGAGTAGTGGCAACAATTTTTATATCCGTTTGTTTATTCACCTCTCTCAGTAAGTCTTCAAAAGTTCATATGTGAAGACCTCATTATTGGTCATGTCATTTTTCAAAACAACAAAGGGTGATGTGTTACATAAAAAGCTGTTATTAACACAAAAACTTTGTTTCTGACAGGGCCTTTCTGTATTCAGGTCAATGCAAGAAGCTTAATTGCTCAGCAAATAATGAGCATTTGATTAAAAAATGTTGACAAGTAGATGAGAAAATGATACCAGTGGCATTTAAGTATTTGTCTAGAAAACTAAACTTTACTTTCATATCAAATGGCATTTGAAAAGGAGTCTGTTATGACAGTAGGCACATCACAACTAATATTGCAGGAACGAGAATGTGGAGTGTTAGAGTTAAGATGTAGTAAAAAAAAACTCTGAGGTAGCATCTTGAATTTTCCATAACCTTTTCCTTCTGAAATAAGTAAAAAAAAAAAGAGAGAGAGAGAGACAGAGACAGAGACAGAGAGAGAGAGAGAGAGAGAGAGAGAGAGAGAGAGAGAGAGAGAGAGACAGACAGAGAGAGAGAGAGAGAGAGACAGAGAGAGACAGACAGAGAGAGACAGACAGACAGAGAGAGAGAGAGAGAGAGAGAGAGAGAGAGAGAGAGAGAGAGAGAGAGAGAGAGAGATCTTCTATTTCTGAGTATCCTAGTTAATATCAGAAAGGCTGGATATGGATTTTTTTTCTAATTATTGTACTCTGTGATTGTCATCATTATTGTTTTCTGGATGTGTAGGCAAATAACTATAATTGTGACCTTTAGAGGCTGCAGCAGGAGGATCATGAGTCAGAGGTCTATCTGGGCTACACAGAATGTTCAAAATGAGACTAAAATACACTGCGACCTCATGTCATAAACGAAAAGGTTCATCATGCCACTCAGTAGCAGAGCTCTTATTTAGCATGCATTAGGTTTGGTCTAGTCCATGGCATTGCAGCACAAACACTCTTATGCTGTCCCCAGGACACTCTGCCAGGCTGCTACAATATACTGGGTAAGATGTTATACCTGACATTACTGGGTCCATTATCTCTTTGTGGGACTTTGTAAAAAGGTAAAACATAGTGAGAGTTGTGATAGTCTGTGCAGAGAGCTTCAAAGAATATCATGCCTGGGACTGTTTTGAGGCTGATGGAATGGCAGTGCTTAGATTAAACCCTCCAGCCTGGGGAAAAGGATGATTCTACGTAGAATGAATCAAAAGTAATCAAAATTGCAGAGCTACAACAATTTCATTCGCGCTTTATAATTCTAGCTTGAATTTTTCAAGAAAAAAAAACGCTATAAAATTGATTTGAGAACGTAAGATGGACCAACACTGTACAAGAAACACGTGACAGGTCAAGAAATCCTGCCTTATGGAAAGAGTTATTGCGTGGTGGGATGATGGTTCAGTGACGTATTAGAGCTATAGGTTGGCACTCGCCAACACTGAGCTAGAAACATCACACTAAGATTACCAGTTACTTCTGCCATTGAGTAGACTGCTCAGAAGACACGGCAGAAGTCAATGAAAGGCTCTGTTAATCATCACTTTGGCTCCATGGAGGTTAGAAATAATCTGTGGACTATTGTAAGTTACTCAGGGTGGGACTAGGGTCATTGCCTCCAAATGCTTTCAGAATACAATGGTGGCCAAGTCAAATATTCTTTCTTACCACAAAATTTATTCTCATGTCAACCTTAGATGGATGTCAAGCAAACCCAAAGAAGCAATACACCTGGAAATTAAAATGTGTGCCTCAAGAGTATTTATACATTCAGTCTTGATTGAGAGAAGTAAGGAAACCTCATGAAGAACAATGCCCTGTAATTAAGAGAGTATATTGTTGCTGGAATAGTGGGGAATATTGAACTTGAGAGCAATAATTACATTATTAATGAATGTTTATTTATAACTAATAAATAAGGTTTAGAATATCTGAAAACATTGTCATGTACTTCAAGCCAATGTCTACACATGAATAGCAAGTTCTAGGAAATCCTAAAACATTCTTAAAGCTTCCTGCTGCTGAAGTTATGATGTTAAGTTTAAGACAGGAAGATTCAGATGACAAAAATCTCATTTTTAGAGGTTAGGCAAATTTTAATGCTGTTTATTTACCTAGTTCAATGAGCCTCATTCTATAGGAATACAGCACAAAGCCTAAGGAAGTTCATACTACCAACCACAAATCCAAAAATATGATTCATTCTACTAGATGACATACTTAAAAGATGTTGGTGGGACACTAAATGAACTTCTGTTCTCCTGCTTCTTTTCTAGACTTTTTAACCTATGGATAACTTTGTGACTTGCCTCACTATAGGCCTTAGCTGCACATGATACTACAAGCTAAGGTTCATTTCATCTAATGGAGCCTATCATTAGGTATTGGAACAAATATAATATCTTAAACATATTTGTTAGCATAGGAAACATGACAAACACCAATCTAAAAACATGTGAGGACTTTTTTGTCATCAGGTTTTCATTTTTTTCATTGTGTGACTATTTTTAAAAAACATTTCCATGTTCCAGCAAAGGCCATCATCTTACTTTTCAAAATCTTGACCATCTCCATTTTCTGTCATCCAATAGCTGAGCACCATCTTTCATACCAAGCATACTTCAGAACTTTTTAAAATGAAATTTCCCCAGTATCTTTCACAAATAACCCAAACATCCAATCCTCATTTCAATCTCCACTTCACGTTGCCTTTTCCAACAAGTTTTCCTTGTCTTCTTGATTTCCCCTTCAACATCACCATCACCATGCTATGCTGGGGGCATCTGTTTATTTAAATCGGTACCAATGGCAGGTGATATTTTGGACAGTTGAATTTTTTTTCTTAGAATTAAGGAATACAGACAATTATCATCACTGGTTCTGATAAAATACTAATTAACTCTCACCTGGAGAACAGAGGGGAGAGAAAGAGAGGGGGAGGGGATGGAGGGAGGGAGGGAGGGAGGGCGGGGGAGGAGAGAGAGAACCAGAGAAATGAAGGGAATGACTAAGCAAAGTAGGAAAGGGAAAAAGAAAATTCCACATTAAAGTTAATTGTACCTCCGGGTTTAGTGTCTCTCTCTTTTGACTTTCAAAATTAGGATCATCAACTATAAATGGCATCTGAGTTTGGCAGAAATGATTCTTCTCTGTTTCCCACAGTCAGGAGCAGATGCTGGCGGCAGAATTTCCTCAGCTGGTTACAATAATGAAAGACCAACTTCCCTTGGGCATTTGGGTTTCCGTGTACTCCTACCTCTCTGGGCAGCTTTTCCAGCTGCTTTCTCACTTTTCCGTTTATTCTCTCCCCACAGGTATCCTTTCCCGTCTTGCCACTGTTCCTTTTCTTCTGTAAAAGCTTTGAAAAGTGATCTACATTCTCTCTAGGGGCTCAGCCGGGCAAAGAACAGGTCGGCTATTCCCAGACATGTTACTGCCATTTAAACACCCTCCCTGAAGGCTACCTTCTCACTATTTTGAAGCACACTCGTGAGGAGTTTTAATCAGCATAGAGGCACAGAGCAGGTAAAGATACTGAAGGGTTGGTGACATGTAAGGAACACCAAGAGTCCTTCTTAATAGTTTCTCATCATTACTGCCAGTCATACCCCTCCTATAAATGCAGCCAACCTCCAACTGTCACTGTCATTTTTCCACTGTCAGACACTCTGACTTGTAGAGCTTATGGGTTTGACTCAAGACTGTAACTTGTCAACACACTAGACTCAGATGGGTGATCTTGCTTTGATTTAGAGTTCAAAGTGCCTCCTTGTTAAATTTGTTATCAGAGACACTAATGAGGCTTTACATCCTTCTCAACATTTATTTCAGTTTCTGGTAATATTTCAGTTTCATGGGGAAATAGCTCCCAGTGGCAGGAAGCAGGAGATGAATCAGATGTTTGTGTTATTGACCATGGACATCAGAACCAGGAAAATATTTAGCTGGATATAAAAGGAAATACTAGTTAACAAGCCTTCTCTGTAAAATACCTGGAAATCTTTTTGGTTTGAAGGTGAAAATGGTGCCTCGTGGCATGTTAGAAATTCTGTAACTTGCTGCTAAAGATGCATCAATATGTGTTACAGAAAGGAAATGCAATACAATTGATGTCTTTGTTGTATAGCCCAACCTATATTTGGATTTGGAAGTTGCTATCTTTATTTAATAAAAACATGAAGTTGATAGAACATATACCCGTGTGAAGTTATTTTTCTTAAGGGAGAAATAAGATTTCAAAGGAATATATTGGCTGAAGCTATGCCTTCCCACTGTACCTTGCTGCCTCTCAAGGAAAATTTCTAGCCATATCAATGACAACATATCAATAAATCAATATTTGGGTGCTAGCTAGAAGACTCAGCAAACACATTTGTTTCAGAACCTGAGTTTGTTCCCCAGGACCTCCTTGGTGGAAGAAGAGAACCAACTCCCATGAGCTGAGCTGGTTTTCTTGACCTTCATGTACATGTTGTGGCATGCAAACATATGCTTTATGTCTGTATATATGGGGGGACAAATTATACCTGTGGGTGTATACATGATGTGTGCATACACATACACACAGATGATTATAATATTCATATTCAATATCTTACAGGATTTTAAAGACTATAACAGATTTTTTAAGTGGTAGAGATATAATGTACTCAAGTATTATGAAAAAATTTTAGGAGCATTCCCAGTATAAGGGAAGACCTTGACATATCTTTTCAGGTGCTTTCCCAAGTCTGTTCTGAAATACACTGCACTCTGTATTTGTAGTGGCTATATTTGCCATGTGTTTGGATGAAGAAGCTTTTAGGGATATTTTAGATGTACTTGAGCCTCATGAGAGAATTATTTTTAAGTGGTAAGATTTCTGTCTTGATTTGTTTTATCCTGGCTAGTGCATAGATCAATACTGCTTAGAATTCGTGGAGACACATATAAATAAACCTCTAAGTCTAAATAAAACATCTTCAAGTATATGTGTTTATTTCATTTGGATCACACCCAAAGAACTCTCTGCATCTTTTGTAACATGACTGGGCCAAAAGGATACTAATGAAAAGATTGCAATTCAAAAGGAAATGTTAAGAAGCCATATACAGAGGGTCCTAGAAATCTACAAGTAGAACAATATGATAGGCAGATTTGGGCCCAGGGGTCCCGCTCAAACTAAGGCACCAGCCAAGGACAATACAGGAGGTAAACTTTAAACCCCTTCCCAGATCTAGCCAATGGGCAGAACATTCTCCACAGTTGAGTGGAGAGTGGGATATGACTTTCTCACGTACTCTGATGCCTCACATTTGACCATGTCCCCTGGAGGGGGAGACCTGGTGGCACTCAGAAGAAGGATAGCAGGTTACCAAGAAGAGACTTGATACCCTATGAGAATATACAGGGGAGGTAATCCCCCTCAGGAACAGTCATAGGGGAGGGGAATAAGGGGAAAATGGGAGGGGGGAAGAATGGGAGGATACAAGGGATGGGATAAACATTGAGATGTAACAAGAATAAATTAATAAAAACAAATACTGCTCATCATTAATTTTTAAGGAACATTAAACTCTTAATGTCCCTTGGGAAAATGGGGATAGTTCCTCAATAAGTTTGAGAGGACACGTAGGTATAAATTGAGGGTATAGACGGGTAGCATGAAATAAAGAATTAAATCATTTTGCTGCTGCAGGAAATAAAAATAGGGAACTAGGTGCTAGGCTTAATGGGTTGTTTGGCATGATGCTGATACCACCAACATTACTGATCCCAACCAAGTTCTTTTTAAAAGAAGATATGTTTTCCCCCCCATTCCTATTTTGTTTATTTTGTCTAAAGAGGGGTATCACCAATTTACAACCCATTTTTTTCTTTCTATTTTATGACATTGACTCCTATAGGGGTATCAAGAGATGTTTGGAGAAAGGAATAGCAAAGTAATTCACCATGAAAATGTGTTTTTTTTTTTTTTCTGTAGCTATAAGCAAGGCAGACACTTGAAATACATATATTATCAAATTGTAAACTATATAGAAAATAATGTGATATTAAACTTGGTACTAAGCTACTATAAAGATTATTATAAGTGACAGAAGGCTAAGGAAACTTCCCTTAGCAGGAAGGTATAAGGAATTGTGTAACATATAATCTCTTATGGGATCTTTCATAGTTCTCTAATCGGAAACCAGTGATTTTCAGTAAAACATAGATCCCTGATTTAGTGATATCTCAACTGTGTCCAGCTTAGTTACAGGCTCTAAAACCTAGGTTATCTGAAAAATATTGATACTATTTGGGTTCATCATCTAGAGGATTTGGGGAGAGCTTCCTAATTGCCTTAAAATATTTAAAGATATATCTGAAGTCAAAAAGACCATGATAGTTTTTATACGTAATGCTACATGGGAGTCATCCAATGATTCAAGTTCCTGGATTTATCTAGAGGACTTTAGAGGTGCCCAGCACCAGCAGTGTCAGGCTGTTTAGTCATTTTCTGCTGTTGCTAATGTTCTTCACACAAAGGTCAACTGGCCTGATAAAATAAAGCTATACTTAAAAACTACAATGGTTTTGTGACTTGAAAAGTAAAGTGGAACAAAAAATTATATATTACAACATAATATTTTCTATGGTGAATATGCACTTCCATTTAAACAGTTTATCAGTTTATCTAATCCATGCAAGTTAATCTAGAAAATGCACTAGAAGGGATTTTAAGTCTTCAAACAACAATTTTTCAATTGTTAGTAAGCTTAATCCACTGACAATTCTAATTTTTATCTCTAAAATACTGCACAGTGTTGTATTCACTAAGAATCCTTTAGCAATGTTCATTGTTAGGGGTATTTTGAGAATCTCTATAGAGCTAATGAAATCACTTAAGGGATTAGTTTTAACATTTTTCAACCCCAAATGATTATTTATAGCCAGAGTCAAGGAATGACTTGAAGTTGCACAATGGATCTAAAAAGAATCTGTTAATCAATTTCCATTACTATGTTCACTGACCTGCTATGATCAACATGAAAGGAGAAAAGGCTGATGTGAGCTTGGCTCACAGTTTTGGGGGGGGGGTTCTAGTCAAGCATGGCTGAGTGGACTAGTTTCTTTGGGCTCCTGGTTGGCTTGTTGATGGTAGTGGTGGGGTGTGTGGTACAACAAAGTCTAAGGTAGTAGTTCCCTTTAAGAGCATGCCTCAGTGACACAAGGAACACTCACAATGCCCCATTCCTTAGTGGGTTCCACTGTCTCCCAACAGCCTTACCTTGGAGAACCAAAGCTTTTTAAGTCAGTGGCCTTTGAGGATAACTCAAAATTAAAACTATAGTAGATTGCTACCAAAATTTAGCAATTTAAGAACTTAATCTTGTTAAGGTGTTTAAAACTTTACTTAGTGTTTTAGGTTATGGTTATATGATTTGAAGTAACTTTACATTTCAGAAATCTAGCCATAAACCAAGTGGAATTGGTTGTGGATCCTAAGGCTAAATTCAGCCCTGACACATCTGACTTCTTTCACTCCAAAATGTACTAATTAGTTTTCCCTAGTGCTACATTGACATTTAGCATGGATTTAAGCTTTTTTTTTTATTATTAACTATATAATTTGATTTCTCACTAGTTTGGGTTCATGTTAATCATTCTCTTTAAAGAGAAATGCATGAGCTTGTCTGACATCACTAAGATTAACCAAAAATGAAAGAGTAAAAATACTTCATGTTTGAGAGATTTTTGAAAGAGCTCAAGTAATTTATAGCCATCACTTCCTCCTGTCCTAAATTATCCAAGTAAGCTTGCAGTTCCTTTGCTCTATTTGTCAGTGGGGACTAGGTGAGAGCTGGTGGGAGAATTGTAAAAGGCCATGAAAAATAGGGCTGAACTTATGACTCTGAGTACCATTACCTACATTCTGTTCTTTTTGTAACACAGAGGATAATGACCATCTTTGAGTTCCAGAGAAGTAATATGAGAATTGTTACCTTTAATAAGGATAAATTTAGTCTTAGTGCTAAAGCTCTGAAGAATCTTCTAATAATGAGATTTTGGACAATTTATAATAGTTAAGAATTTTCATCTAGAGTCTGAGTATTTGCTCATAGCTCAAAGCCATGCAGCAAAGGATAGCTGAGATACTTTCCTATGACTATTGCCTTTTTGGTCCCTGGCTAACACTTTATGTAGAACATCCTTCCTCACCTCTTAGTGTTGATCTTGAGGTCACATTGATCTTGTATTTGTCTGACCATGTGACTATACCCCAACATTGGATTATTTACTTTAACAATTTTATATTCTCTTTTTTATTAAAATTTAAGAAATTTATTCAGATTACATCTCAATTGTTAGCCCCTCATTTGGTTCTTCCTGTTCCCCCCCCCCCCTTTCATCCTATTCTGCTCCCCTAGGTCTGTGACTGATGGGGACCTCCTCCTCCACCATATTATCATCACAGCCTATCAGGTCTCATCCTGGTAGCCTGCTTCCCCTCCCTCTGAGTGCCACCAGTCCTCCCCACCAAGGGGAAGCTGTTAAATAGGGGGCACCGGAGTTCATGAACAACTTTATATTCTTAAGACTCCAGATTACATATAGAATTGTCAAGCATATGTTGTGCCTGTCCTTATCTTATGTGTGTCTTGTCTGTGACTTTTTGTCATGCTTTGGCACAACATGCTGGATCTTATATTCCTTCTTGAGCCAACTGCCTCCCGTGGTTCGGAGCCTAACAGCATAGAGTATAGAGTCTAAATATATTCAATGAATAATTGTTGGCATGAATCACTGTCGGATATAAGAAATGTCAAGTATAGATAGATAATATTAATGGATATATAGTAAGTCAATAAAATTCATGTACTTAAGTATTGTGATTATATGATCTTGATAACTTGCTTTGACATTTGGTTTTCAGTAAAATGATATTTTTTAGAAAGTAGTTAGACATTCATATCCAAGAGTTCTCCCCCTACAAATGTAATCAATGTTGGATCAAAATATCCAAGCAAATTTAAAAAAAATGAATCTGTACTGAGAACACACATTTTCTTTCCCAGTATTCACTAAACAGTATAGTATAAATTCCAATTATGCTGCACATATACTGCACTCTTATAAACAATCTAGAAGTCATTTAAAATACATGAACATGTGTGATACTTATATGTAAATGCTGTGCCACATTGTGTATGAATTTGAACATTCTCAGATTTAGAAGTCCATGGTTGAGGTCAGTGAGTTGGAGTGTGTCTTAGAGCCAGTTCTCTTTGGATAGCAAGAATTACTCTGTATTTTTCAATTTAAAACCAATGTTAGAATTTTTATTTAAGTCATAAATAGAGGTGCTAAAATTAATAAATAATATGTATTAATTAGATTTATAAGCATAAGAAAACACAGTTTTACTTCTTTGTTTGTATAATCATAGTATGTTTTTTCATCCTCAATGTAAATAAAAAACAGCATTTTTACTGTGAATTTAGGGAAACCTTCCTTAGAGATCAAAAGAGAAAAGAAGAAAATATTATCTTGACTTAGCAGTTTTTTGAGGCCACAATTTTCTATGAGTAAAATAGTTCATTTTAGGCTAAAATACTTTAAAACAAATAACTTCAGCCTTTCAAGAGACAAAACAAAGCTGCCTATTATTGTTTAAAGAAAATATCTAAATTTACGAATGTGAATTTGAAAGCAGCAGGCTCTTGAAAGAGAGCAGCTTTCAGAAAGAGAAAGGAAGACTGCCATGGGTTGGGATCTCATTCCTCCTAAGGGTTGTTATGTCCCTGGGACATAATTCTTAGTATCAGTAGATGAGGTATAATGAAAAAGTACTTATTTCTCAATCTCTAAGTTTCAGAATGAGAAAGACTTTCTATTTGAATCCTTTTAGTGGTAAAGGACGAAAAACTATTCCTCACCTTCCCTCTCCACCATTATGATGAGAAACTTACTAGATGGATAAGCTTGGAGATACAAGGCCCAGCTCAGGCACGCCTTTCCTCTTATTTGGCACTAGGTGATCTTTTGACACATACATATGCACATACCAAGGGGACAGCAGACACACACACTTCACCTTCTTTATAGTTGTATGGAAATTTTATAAGGATATTTATGCTTGTCACGACCCCTCCAGTGGAGTCTGTGTGACAAATGTTACTGAACAACCCGAGGCGATGGCCCTGCCCTGGGAGAGCCTCCTGGAACGGGTCTGATGTTCCTGCCAGGGGTAACTGATTGCAGCCTTCTTGTGTTGGCACATCCTGTTTTTGTTTTTTCTCCTAACCTACTCTCATATCAGAACTTTCCAAACATAACTATGTTGCTATGAAACGCTCTAATTTGGGACTGCAGCCAAGAGCCATTCAGGCCCAGAGTTTACCACTAAGTTCTGCTCCACTTGCTAAAACAAACATGGCTAAGGATTAATCGTCAGTTAATAGTTTATATTATGACTTACAAATAAAGTGTTTAAGAAAACTCCAGATAGTGACTCTCAGAAAAAAAAGAACTAAGAAAAAACTGTATTGACACATAAATGTTTAGCCTAATGAGAGAACATTGACTTTTGATAAAGAAGGCATATATGTGTACTGATACCAAGCTAATGACTTAATAATGGTGACTCAAGAAATGATGACAACATTATTATTTTGCATCCTGTATTTTGAATTGTGTATGCCTGATTGCTTCATTGACTTCCTTGAATGAAAAAAAAAATGTAACCACAAAACACTCCCTGTTTCAAAAAAAAAAAAGTGTATAAAAATCTAGCTTGCTTTGCCTGCAAAATACACTCAGATCAAACCCCTCTATGTTTGACTGTTTGTCACTTCGCCTATCTTTGCCCACCGACACTTCGAGAACTACCCTTCCCAAGGACCTATAACCTGATTGAGACGGCCCATGGCATATGCTGTTATCTCTAAACAAATAAACAACTTAACTGATCATTTAAATTGTGAATGACACTGACTTAACTGAAGAAGAATGGAACAAAGGTCAAAGGAAAGTCCTGGGAGTGCTGTGAGAAGTTCCATGGGGCCTGTTGGGGTCCAGAGGAAGGCACATAAACCGCTCAGACAGCACTCTCAGTTAGATACACAATACCCTAAGACTGACATGGTCAGGGGCACAATGGACTCAGAAGCCAAACTGTGACATTAACCTGTTTTTTTGGACAGTCTTTTTTTAAATAGGAAAACCAAGTGTAGAAGACAGGGGTAGGAAGAGTAATACATTGTAATACGTTTTGGTCAACTAAATAAAGTATTATCAGCTAATCTTTAAGCTGATTGGTCTAATGTGAGGTACGTGAGGCAGTGGTTAGCTCTGACTCAAACTGTTTTTTGCTAACTAGACAAGCAGCTTTAGCTAACCTTGAAAGTGTCCCTGGTAGCTGGGACCAGCTGGGACTATGGTTGGTGAATTTCTAGGAACAAGGCCACAGATTTTCTCATTGAACATAAACATAGTTTATGGTCAACCTGACCTTGTACAGAGACTCTTTTGCATCAGCAATGAGCTGAGATGATGTAGCTAGTGGCCCTGAAATAAATAGCTATCACTATGCTACCCAAAAGGAGCAGGCATCAACAGGACCAGCCTACCCAGCTGTAGTTCTTGAGTAGTGCAGAATCTGAGATCCCAATTGCAACTGTGTCATGAGTGTTTGCTATCTGCCAGACAAGACAATAAAGCCAGTCAGATAGTGTCTTAAGCTCCTAGGTTAAAATAGTAAATTTATATGTACTAGCTGTCTATTATTCAAGGTCCATCTTCAAGTTATTAAGGGATTCTAAATATGTCCCTACCTGACAGAACTAAACTATTTCACAAATGTTAATCAAGATTTTATTCCTCCAGCATTATGGAGGTGACTATTAAAAGATAAATAGTAAGTAAGACATTAATATAATTGACCCTCAGGATCCATGAGAAATAGGTTCCAGTTCTTCTCCATATCAGAATTGGGGAATGTTAAAACATCTTCTATAAAATACTGTGATATTTTCATAAGTTATTTATATTCCTCTATATACTTTAAATTATCTCTAGAATAATATCTAACACAAAATAAACATGTAAACATTTTAATATTACATTTCTTGGTAATTGTGACAAAATAATTTAATATATATTCCATACAGGCAAAATCTTGTTTTGTCAAACATTTTCGATCTGTAGGTTTGAGACTCAAGAATTTAAAGGGATTCATGTATGGTCTTCAAAGTTTTTACTGCTAATGTCTAATCAAAACAAATAGTTACAAAATGACAGATGTTTCTACAACTTGAGAAAGAGTTAAAAAAGAAAAGAACACTTTTGAAGTTCAGTGATCATGGAAGACTTAAGAGGATTGATGTTTTCACCAGACACAGGGATCATTAAGCCTAAAAAGATCTAAGTAGGAAAACAATTAGAGGAAAGGTACAGCATTTTAAAAGTAAGCAAGAATTGCATATGTATATTGGAGTGCAAATATGTTAATGTGAAGATGAAAGTAAGTGCATGTGAGTATATATGCAAATATGAGTGTGTTCACAGTCCCCCATGAGCAGTAATTGTGTGGTATTAAGTTGTACTATATTAAAAGGTGAGAATTATAAGGTACTAAAACAATTAAGATTATTAACTTCTTAGTGACCCTATTACCTTTTCAGAAAGTCAGGTTTACAAAAACCAAAAGCTCCCATTCTGGTGACTCATTGTATGAGAAGGTACATGAAGGGAATATTCTTTTGTTGGCTTTGTAAACATCCCATTTCATTTGTTCTACAGTCTGTAGAGGAAGCATCCTCACACAGTGTGAGACAAACAGGAATCTGGTCACTTTGGCTAATTGCTAAAGAAATAGTAGGAAGCAGATTAAACTCACATTTGTTTTGCTCCAATTCTTATCTTATGTCCCTGATATTAATAACTTCTAGATTATACTTAGTTGCATATCTTATTGCTAAATTAGCTTCCCTTTCCCCCCTCTATCCTGCTTCTTTTCAAATTCATGGCCTCTTCGGTGTTCACCACCAAATGGTTAGAGTCAGTACTAAAACCACATTTAAGTAACATTACACGAACTAAGCAGGTTACATTTATGTATGCTGGAATAAAACAACTCAGCAACCCTCACACACCATGCAGAGAATGCATGCACGGCTTCTGAAAGGGTGCTGCGGTGTGGTTTGCTTTGAATGAAGATTAAAAAATCAGTGAGCAAAGCACCTGCTCTTCCTTCAGGTTCCACTGAGCTCTTTTTTTTTAAATTTTTATTTTTAATTTAATTTAATTTTATTTTATTAATTTATTCTTGTTACATCTCAATGTTTATCCCATCCCTTGTATCCTCCCATTCCTCCCCCCCCCATTTTCCCATTATTCCCTCCCTATGACTGTTCCTGAGGGGGATTACCTCCCCCTATATATATTCTCATAGGGTATCAAGTCTCTTCTTGGCTACCTGCTGTCCTTCCTCTGAGTGCCACCAGGTCTTCCCCTCAGGGGACATGGTCAAATGTGAGGCACCTTAGTATGTGAAAAAGTCATATCACACTTTCCACTCAACTGTGGAGAATATTCTGACCATTGGCTAGATCTGGGAAGGGGTTTAAAGTTTACCTCCTGTATTGTCCTTGGCTGGTGCCTTAGTTTGAGCGGGACCCCTGGGCCCAAATCTGCCTATCATATTGTTCTACTTGTAGATTTCTAGGACCCTCTGTATCCTTTTATTTTGCTATTCTCCCATGCGTCTCTCATTTAGAGTCCCAATAGGATGCCTTCCCCTCTGTCCCAGTTTCCTGGTAAGTGAAGGCTTTTGTGGGACATGCCCCTTGGGCTAGTATGCAGATATAAGTGAGTATATACCATTTGAGTCTTTCTGCTTCTGGGTTAACTCACTCATTATGATCATTTCTAGCTCAATCCATTTATCCACAAATTTCGGGAATTCCTTGTTTTTAATAGCTGAGTAGTATTCCATAGTGTATATGTACCACAGTTTCTTTATCCACTCTTCTACTGAGGGACACTTAGGCTGTTTCCACATTCTGGCTATTATGAATAAGGCTGCTATGAACATGGTTGAGCAAATTTTCTTGTTGTGTGCTGGAGTATCTTCTGGGTATATTCCAAGGAGTGGAGTAACTGGGTCTTGAGGAACCCTATTCCCATTTTTCTGAGATAGCACCAGATAGACACCTTCAGCAAATTGGCTGGATACAAAATTAACTCAAAAAAGTCTGTAGCCTTTCTATACACAAATGACAAGCTTGCAGAGGAAGAAATTAGGAAAACCACACCCTTCACATTAGCCACAAGCAATATAAAATATCTAGGAGTTACCCTAACTAAGCAAGTGAAGGACTTGTATGAAAAAATTTTCAAAACTCTGAAGAAAGAGATTGAAGATGACCTGAGAAGATGGCATGATCTTCCTTGCTCATGGATCGGGAGAATTAACATAGTAAAAATGGCCATCCTACCAAAAGCAATCTACAGATTCAATGCAATCCCTATCAAAATACCTACACAATTTTTTAAAGACATTGAAAGTTCAATTCTGAACTTCATATGGAAAAACAAAAAACCCAGAATAGCTAAAACAATCTTGTACAACAAAAGGTGCTCCGGAGGAATCTCCATACCTGATTTCAAACTGTACTGTAAAGCAATAGTAATTAAAACAGCATGGTACTGGCACAGCAACAGGCTGGTTGATCAGTGGAATCGAATCGAAGACCCAGATATGAATGCACACACATATGGTCACTTGATTTTTGACAAAGAAGCCAAATCCATTCAATGGAAAAAGGATAGCATCTTCAACAAACGGTGCTGGTCTAACTGGAGGTCTATGTGTAAAAAAATGAAACTGGACCCATATTTGTCACCTTGCACAAAACTCAAATCCAAGTGGATTAAAGACCTCCACATAAAACCAGAGACACTAAGCCACTTAGAGGAAAAAGTGGGAAAGAGCCTGGAACATATTGGCACAGGAGACAACTTCCTGAACAGAACACCAACGGCCCAGGCCTTAATGTCAACCATTAATAAATGGGACCTCATGAGGCTGAGAAGCTTCTGTAAGGCAGGAGACACTGTCAAGAGAACAAAGCGACAGCCTACAGACTGGGAAAAAATCTTCACCAACCCTACATCTGACAAAGGTCTAATATCCAAAATATATAAAGAACTCAAGAAATTAAACACCACCAAACCGAATAACCCAATTGAGAAATGGGGCTTGGAACTAAACAGAGAATTCTCAACAGAGGAGTATCAAATGGCTGAGAAACACTTAAAGAAATGCTCAACCTCCTTAGTCATCAGGGAAATGCAAATCAAAACAACTCTGAGATTCCATCTTATACCCATCAGAATGGCTAAGATCAAAAATTCAAGAGACACCACATGCTGGCGAGGATGTGGGGAGAGAGGAACACTCCTTCATTGCTGGTGGGAATGCAAACTAGTACATCCACCGAGCTCTTACTGAGTTCTCTAGGTGGGCTCTTTAGGACACAGCACAATTTGCATGCTTGGTCACTATGGTGTATAATATCGAGATTGCCCAGATTGTGAGACCCCCCCCCCAAAAAAGGACCACCAGGACTCGATACTGATGCAACATACACAGAGTCCTCTATTATGGGCTCAGAGCTTTGGGTCACAATCCTTCCTGATGCAGCAGGATAGGAGAGTGACACAGAGCTTCAAGGGTAATGGGCTTCTAAGGCGAAAAACTATAATGGGGGGGGGGGGTTGGGGAGGTCACAGGGAAGTAAGGAAAAAACAATAAGCGAGGGTTGTGGGTCACAGGAATGTCAATCGTCAGGCAGGTTGGGTGGAGGCTGGATCTGGAAGGGGGTATGTTGGTTTTGTTGTTGTTGTTTTTTGTTTGTTTGTTTGTTTTTATCTTAGAGGAACATTGGGAGGTAACTGTATGCAATCACTCTGGTGGAGTTTCTGGGGACTGCTGGCAGGTGTCATTCCCAGAACACAGGAGAAGGGTCACCTAGAGGACACGTTCTCATACAGACCACGCACAGACCCCAGCATCAGTTGCAGAATCTACATTACATATAGACTATGGCATTAATTTTGCCCTTACAGGCATACCTATTAAATTGAAATAAGAACAGAAGCCCAGCTGACTGTATTCTTCGCACATCAGCTGTACCGTTTTGTAGTTACTGAATTTCACAGAATGCAAAGGTCTATCAGATGTTTTGACATCTGTGAATTCCCCTTTAGACTTTTGTATATGAGAAGTTCATTGGGACATGAGTCATTTCAAAGAGTAGGTTTCCTGGGCATTTAATGTACTCTTAAATGTGTATAAAGCACACAGACTTGCACACTTAGACATGTAAATTCTGATTCTTTGTTCATGGATCTGCTTTGTACAAAATTGATGCAAACAGCTCTTGTGTCCCCAAACATGCCCCTTGGTGAGACTGTACCACAGCTCTGTGATGCATTAACTTCATGTCTTGGATTTTTGTCCATTCACAGTAGATCTCCAGATGCCCACGGATCGAAGAAAAAACATTTTTAACAGGGCTTTAGAACCTAGCTCTTATTTTTTTCTGGTATTACATCTATTATACCATGATATTCCTAATAATTTTACTAGTTTCAGATTCTGGCAACTATCACTGCTTTAGAGTTTGATATGCATAAGGAGGGTTTTTTTTTAAAAGACCTTCAGGTAGTAATAGAAGTTTGCATATAGATATAATATGTAAGTACTATAAACATAATCTTAAAATCACACCCATGTATATAGATACACAGACACAGAGATTGAGAAAGAATATGTTACTGACGTATTTTACATGGTGGTCCTACCTGAGTGTGGCATTTGATGATTTTTCTGACTTCAGTTGTATTCATATAATTTATTTTCTTCTCCTTTGAATATGAATACTATTTTTTTCATTTTTGTGAGACAAAAAGTTACAAATTATCTTTACAAAGTTAATATTCATAGGGATCATTTCTTTCTCCCTTTCCAAATAAATTGAAAAATGATGTGAGAGCAGTCATTCATGGATTTAAAACTGATCTTGATGAAACACACTCTTGTACATAACTATTTTCAAATGTACTACTTTCTAACACTTGAGCAATTGCTTCTTCACGAATAAAAGAAAACAACGGACTATCATTTTCCATTCTTAAATTGCAATATCTAGCATTTCCTGTCATTGATTAGCAGCATTACTGACTGGAGGTGTAACTATCCTGTGTCTGGCTCCTCTCAGGTGGCAGTGAGTGACATTTTATTTAAGACAATAAGAAGTAGTCCAGTTTCCAGACATTTGCCATCTTTGTAGTTTAAAAAATTGGAGTTTAAAAAAGTAAATAAATTATCTTCTCTCTCACTTTCTGACTCACTTTTAGACTCTCTGATGACTGTATTTAGTGCTTAAGTGGAACACAAGCAGCAGCCATACCAAGTGCAGCTCAGATGTGAGAAGCGCGTTCAAGGAAAAGATGTTGTCATCTTAACTGGTATTTTTGATATGATAATTCTACATAATAGGAGTTTGGCTTCCTTAATATAAAGCCAAATAAATATTTTTAAAGTTACATTAAAGAAAGATAGAGACAGAGATCAGAAACTTGAAGAATTTAAGCAACACAAAGGAGCCATAGTGGATTACTTAAAAGAACCATGAGAGAGCACAAGGATACATTTTATTTTCACTTACATAACTTATATCCACTCACTCAAATGATGTTTGCAGATCCAAACATCTAATTTTAACAGGTACATTGCTGAGTCAAGAAAACCAGTCGCATATCACAAATAGAAGCAAACATCTGGACAGCAAGTAGCTAAAATTAAAAAGCTCTGTTTTAAAATAATGTTGTAGTTCTTCTTTTACTGCTTTTTTTTTTTTTTTTTTTTTTTTGCTTTGAGGAAGTAACTGAAAATTAAACATATTCTGTGAGAAACTTCTAATTCTTCTTTATATTTGCAATAGAACATATAAAATATGCCTATAAGAACTTTTGCAAAATCATATTTTCTCTTTAGCCATTTTGCCATCCACAATAGGGTAACACCAATGTTTAAGTATTATTAGAACAGCTTAATTTCTATCTTCACAATTGATGTAATCTTTAGGACTCCTAAGGTCTGAAACAACCTCAAAAATTGCTGTTTTCTGAAGGTAAAGAACCAGATAGAAGAGATGTCTGTTTCATGGAAAATACACCTCTTTTTTCCCACAGACTGGTTCCTTAGAGGTTTACTTAGTACAAGTGTTTTTTAATTTAAGATGCTTTCTTTCTTTATAATATATAGTGGACCTGTCTATTGTTATATCTGACACTCTCTGTCTTTTTCTTAGGTTGTAGAAAAATCACTATAAAGAGAGATTTGTAAATGGGAAATGCTATGTATTGGGTTCAGCCAGTGGGAACCTAAGCATGGATATAACCCAAGGAGGGAGCATCTCATCTTGAAAATGAGGGCAATGAAGACTTATATTAATAAAGACTTTGGAAAACTCCCAAAACCCAGTAATGTCTTACTGTATCCAGGTGCATGTTTGGGCATTCAGAAATACAGAGTTAGGCAAGTAGAAGAAACAATAAAGAAATGGGGAAATATTCCTAATGGATATATCTTATTTATATTCTTAAGTTAATTAGACTTTCCAGTGCATTGACCAAGATACTTTTTAACACTGTTTGAGCTGAGCGTCTCTCTTTGGAGTCTATAGAGTTGCTAGATACTTTCATCTTTATCTGTAGCCCCACATTGTCTGCACCTGATTGTTCTTGCTACTATATATGGTCACTGAACTCTACAACATTAAGACCTAAGAAACCACACATTTTAATGTCTTTTTTCTACTTACATGTTTTTTGTTTGTTTTTTTTAATTTTTATTTTTTAGTTCAAAACTTCTCTGAAGAGCTGACTTGAGTCTTCTACTAAGACGGCTGCGCCTGTGTGAAAAGGTACTATCTATTAAGTGTTTCTTTTCTCTGTAGATGTAACATCCTCAGACCAAATGAAACTTTAAGGGGTTTCTAATCAGAGTTTAGAAAGAAATCCCTGCTCTCCTTTTAGGCTTCGTCTGTGAGAACAGTGGAGTCTAGAGTTGTGGCCTTTACTTATAACTCTCAGGACACATGCATTCTTAGGATGGAGTCACCTCCAAAAACAAACACTGGCTTGAGCAGAAGAGAAGCAAGCCATTAATTCCATGGTTTAAGATTTTTTTCAAACAATGTTTTACGTATCCCCCAAACTGACTTAATTATAATATCCAATGAGCTCCATTTGGTGAAAGTCACTTAACCTCAAGGTGATTTGTATTTTATATGATGTAAATCAGTATGATTCCTAGAATGTAGTATATATTTTATAAGTATTAGTTTAATCCTAAACTAGAAATCTATGCGTGTATTACTGAAGAGCATCGGCTTCTCAGCCTTGGGTGCACATTCTAATCATCTAGGTAGCGTTGCAAATCTTTGGCCGCCCAGCCATTCTATATACCAGTTAAATGAGTCTCTGGGAATGCGATTTGTGTCTTTGTCTTCTTCATGCTCCTTTGTTGATTCCCATGGGCAGCCAATGCTGAGAAACACTGTTTTCAGGCGAACTCACAAACAGGATTTGTAGAAAGGGAGAGAAAATAAAACAGGCTTTTACTTTAAATAGCAGCCCTAAGTATTGTCTATTTATTGTGTCAAGGTTTCAAAGTTCAGTCCCTCTGTGGAGATAACTTCTAATCTTGTTTTTTGTTCCCCCTGGCTAACTGTTACCACCTTTCTGTGGCAATAGTCAAAAGAATATCTTTTTAGCCTCAGTGGGCTGCGCTCACTTATTTTTATTCCGCGAGAATACCTTCAAGCTTTTGAGCTCATTATTTTATTAGAGACCAATAAATTTAACTTGGCCATACACAACTGCTAAAAGGCATAGTGTTTCAATGAGGCCGACCAACAGAGAGGCATCCTTAAATCCTTTATTAGCTTATGAAAGGTATTAGCATTACATGATAGCCAAAGCTAAACTGTGTGCAAATCATGAATAGGTATTAGGCCCTGAGTTGGATAGCTCACCCTTTATGAACAAATAAATATCAATCCCTAAAAGTCCTAGAGTTGTGAGTTAGTATGGGGGTGGGGAGGACAAAAGCAGACATCAAGTTTAGGAGCATAAAGACAACTTCCCACTGAGCAGCTGTGCTCATAGCCTGTGCGGTCAGGGTTGTTTATTTATAAAATGTGGCAGATAATCTTTTTACCCGAAAACCTTACCAGATAAGCTTTAGTTATTGTCAGGGGTGAGATCTCCCAACCCAAATTAAAGATAAAAATATTTTTAACTCTTGGAAACATTAGATTATATTTTATGTGCCTCGGCTGAATGATCTTAAGGAGCTCATTCGTTAACGATTGATGTTATGCTTATTTTTCAAAGCGTGTTTTCTGGATCTGAGAAAAAAAGCAGGATATTGTAAGGATCGTTTAGGTTTCTGGGCGGGTGTTCTGTCCCATGTCAGTCATATCGAGGAGAAGGACTCCAATATCTGAATATTTTTTTTTATCATGGGCCGCTTTAAAGTATTTGTTAATTCATATTATATAAGTTCCTGATAGGTACCAGGAAGTGTTTTGTTCACTCCTTAAAACAAAGCATGGAGGAACTCAGGACTCATGACGTTAAATAGAAAGCAGACCTGAAAGCAGGTGACAGGTGCAGCTTCGTGGCCATGTGTTCTCAATGATGTCACATTGATTCTAGGTTCTACAAGGAAACTGAAGAATTTGAACAGGAGTGAGAATCATTTTTACTCCTCAGGGTTTTTTTCCTACACTAGAAATATGGAAGACACACAATATGGGAAACATGGCGATGCTGACTCCTTATGCTAGCAAAGTCATTTGTCACTGATCAGCTCTCTGCCCATCACTAGAGAAGAAAAGCAGGCCATGGTAAAACTAAACCAAACCAAACCAAACCAAACCAAAACAGCAACCAAACAATGCTATCCCCATCTCCACCCCCCCCAAAAAAAACAACTCAAAAACAAAACAACCAATCAAAACCAAGGATCCACAGGATTTGATAAAAACGTAGCACTGTAGTCGCTGTGTGCAAGCTCTTCTCTTAGTAATTTTGTATTTTCCCCCTCTCAAGTGAAGTGAAATTACAAGGTCAAAGGATTGAATGATTTAATAACATCTTTTAAATTCATTTTAGAGACCATCTGTCAAAATGAAATATTTTAATAACTCAGGGTGTCTTGACATAGATATTTGAAGTTTAGGAATGTGATAACTCTTTTAAAAAGAAATACAAGGAATTCATTTCTCAGAATTAGCTTAAAAACACTTTTGGACTCATAATCCTTACATAATCCCAGCCAAACCATATGGGAAAAAAGATCCTGTTTGTCATAATACTTCCTTTTCTACTTTAGAATTTGAGTGTGGCAGACGGAGTGGAACTTTGCCAATTTAAGAATATGTGTATACTTGCACATGTATGGCTGAGTATGTGTGTTTCCTCTGCTTTAAGGTATATTGCTGGTTTTTAATTGATGAACCAACTGAACATAATTTGAAATTCACGGTCTCACTATGCTTTGACAAATGTGTGTGCATGTACATGTAAGAGTGAGTATGTATACATGTGTGTGTATGTATATATATATATATGCACATGCATGGGTAAGTATGTATGATTGTGTGTGTGTGTGTTTCTCCTGAGTTAAGGTATATTGCTGGTTCTCAAGTAATACCAACTGAAATAATTTGAAGTACATGTTCTTAGCACGCTATGACATTCCCAGGATTTTAAAGAAAGCATTACATATATTGTAAAGCCTACTTTTTAAAGATAACCACTTATTTTAAACTAATTGGGAGAGAATTAATGCCTTTTTTTTAAGCATTCTCAGTTTCCACAGAAACAACTATCATAACATGCTATGGAGCAAGATTGGATTGTGGATATAATGTGCAAAAATGTCTTCTTAACCAGATTCATGAAAGTATTAAAATTAATTTCTGGGAACTGGTTTGTCTCCCTCAACCATTTAGAAACCCCAAGGCTGTTTGATGGTTAGCATATTTGTCATGCTTCACCCATCTGACTTTTAGAAGTATAATTATAGTATTCTTTTCAAGATTTAGACATCACTAGAAAGATTTCAGCTTTCTTGACTTATTTTTTACTTGAAGAACAACCTTATAAATTAAAAGTACACAGGCAGGAACGTCCAAGTATTTAAAAAGTGGAAATAAGGATGGAACTTGTAGAGAACAACCCCACAAATGGAGCCATATCACAAAAAACCATTAAGTAAGTATTCTTGAACAACTACAGTTCATAATATTGGTCCTAATGTTGATAAATATGGTAAGCATATTCAATATGAGTTCTTTCTTCCATCGAAGAAGACAGCTTGAAGTAAGAACTAAGCACACATGATAGCCAACATGTACAATGCACTTTAACATGAGCTAGGGCCTTACTGGTCTAACCCTGCTGAAGAGATTCATAAGGAAAGAAGGTCATGAAATGAATAGATGTGGATATTGTTTACTCTAGTTCTGAAGGGCTATGTGGAAATTCATGAGGTGGTACTAAAAAAAGGAAGTAGACAGTGGCTTTGTTCGGGTTGATGAGGTCTGTTTGTGAGGATTCAATGTCTTTCAAATGGCATTGATGAGTAAGAAAAATAGGAGAATATATGGTAAATTTATTTGAAACCAGGTCAGGGAAGATCTTTAATCAAGAAGTGATAAATCTTTTTCAGTTTTACATTTTTAAAAACTTTACGGTAGCAATTAAGTATTATGAAAGTAACTTTATGATATATATTTTAATTCTTCTGATTTCTGGAGATAGATATTATTGTTATTAATAAGTCATTCAAATAATATATAGAGAAATATCTTGCCTGAAGGTTTAAAGATGGTCAATGACACACCTTCAACTGAATCTCTGACTCAGTGGCTTCATAGGCCACATGATGAAGATTTTTTATGAATGGAGATGGACTACACTACAGAAAACTTCAAGTGACCAAAATGCAGAGAACAACTGACCATGGGATGCCCAGGCCCAATGGATACACCTACCTCAAAACTCCCACACTTAGGTATCAGAGAACATCACTGAAGAGGGATAGATAGATGATAAAAGCCAGAGGACCAAAACACCTAGGGTGAGATTGTGTCTCCCAGAAATGGCAGGGAAGGAAGCCTTTTCTATAATACCTCAATGATATGGCTGTCAAAACAATATTTGAATGAAGACAACAGCAATAGACATGTTAATATGGAAGAGGAACATCTTATGGGGCCTCAACCTAGACAAAGAACTAAGGTGACTAAGGAATGCTGAGAGTGAGAGAGCTAGTCTTTCCTATATATTAGGCCCTTAACTGGTTATCCAATATGAAGAGTTTAGCTCTGAAAACATATACATACAAGCAATACCAAATGACCCAGCAAGTTGTATTTATATATTAATGCATATATATGTGATATGAAGAATGAAAAAGAGATCATGAATTTAAAAATGAGAAGGAGGCTAAGGAGAATATGTGAAGGGTTGGAGGGAGGAAAGGGACAAAGGTTGGGGGGGGAACATTTCGATTATATTTTAATTAAAAAGAAAAAGAATTGAATAGGTGTTGAGCGCTTCTAAGGAAGAACACATTACAGCATAGCCATTTGATGACATAGTCTTTAGTAAATGACATGAACACATTTGCTATCAGGATGCATAGTGCTACATAATACATACTATCACCCTGTCCATGGTGTATAGCATCAGGAGCAAGAGGCTGAAATAAATGTATGCACAGAAGAAGGAGAGGTATCCAAAAAAGATGACAGCAGAATGAGGCTACTCAGTAACATAAATGCACCACAAAACAGAATTTATGTGTTAAATGCCTTCAACTAAAACAGTGGAAACAAACTTTAGATCTCTTTTTACCAAGTAAGCTGGTGCCAAACCAATACTCCTGCAAAGAACAAAGATGTGAAATGAAAATAGCCTGGAGGCTCTGTGTAGTAAGCAAACAAGAGCAGAAAGTGAAGAGGAGCTGACAGCAGCATACTTCATGTACCAATAAATTCTAGTAACAGCCCAAAATTAGTGTTGAGAAGAACAAGAGCACAGGAGTTCAGAGAGAGCAGGTACAGAGATAGAGGGAGAAATATGTGGAGGAATGCTGAGTGAATGTATCAACTGTCAATAAAGTGCTGCTTAGCCAATCAGCTGGGCAGAAGGACAGGAAGTGGAAGGTGGGACTTCCTGGAGGGGAGGAAGGAGTTTGAAGGTTGTGGGAGGAAAAAAGAGTGTTGAAGAGGACTGGGAGAGAAATGGCGCTAGGATGACCATAATGGCAAGTGCTTGGGGTACAAGTAAGTTATGAGGTTTAGAGTAGTTCGTTTAGTTTACGAGTAGATTTGTATCAGTTTAGATTTCTGCCCAGCTTAGAGCTGACAGACTAAAAGTATGCCTCAGTTTCCTTGTGTCAGGTACTGTGCAGACCAAATGATACAAATTTAATGTAACAGAAATACAAACCAGATTCAGCCACAAAAAAATTCCAAATCTTGTGTATAAATCTACTTGAATCCCTGGCTGTCTCTAGAACCACACTTATACAAGGAAGACTCCAAGAAACAGACTAAGAATAATAAACCAAATGAGGTCAAAGCTACTGTTAAGCGAGAGGACTTGATTTCCAGTTTGAATGTAATTGAATCATAATTCACAAGGGGGAAGAAAGAGAATGCCTTTAGGTAAGATGAAGTAGGATACCTTCTGGATCACGTATATAGCAATCAATCAAAAGTATCCCTGTGGTAGCCCATGCATTAAAATGCTTAAACAGAATTTAAAGGTATAACTTGTGTTTATTTGACATTATGAGAATAAAAACATGCTATAAGAAGTGAAAAGACAGAACATGTCAGTGGAGAAGAAGAAATGACAGAAGAAGAATGCAATGAAAAGAATATGGATAAATAAGCAAAATAAAAAGTGTACATGTTACTAAGTTAAAAAAGTAAGAAAAGGATATGGAGCTAAACACATACAACATTGAATCATAACTTCACAGGACTTAACAGCAGGTGGAGTCGCCAGAGGAAGGAGTCAGTGAACACACAGGGAGAGAATACATTATCTTCAACTTGAAGAGCGGAAAGAAGTAAAACAGAAAAGACAATAACAAAAGTTCTGCCCATTGGACAGATC
Source organism: Acomys russatus (assembly GCF_903995435.1). Taxonomy (NCBI): domain Eukaryota; kingdom Metazoa; phylum Chordata; class Mammalia; order Rodentia; family Muridae; genus Acomys; species Acomys russatus. Next base: position 23,552,460 of record NC_067157.1, on the reverse strand, counting down.
TGGGTAGGGGTTTAAAGTTTATCGCCTGTATTGTCCTTGGCTGGTGCCTTAGTTTGAGTGGGACCCCTGGGCCCAAATCTGCCTATCATAATGTTCTACTTGTAGGTTTTCTAGGACCCTCTGGATCCTTCTACTTTGCTATTCTCCCATGCTTCTCTCATCTAGAGTGCCAATAGGATGTCCTCCCCTCTGTCCCAGTTTCCTGGTAAGTGAAGGCTTTCGTGGGACATGCCCCTTGGGCTAGTATGCAGATATAAGTGAGTATATACCATTTGATTCTTTCTGCTTCTGGGTTAACTCATTCATTATGATCATTTCTAGCTCAATCCATTTATCCACAAATTTCGGGAATTCCTTGTTTTTAATAGCTGAGTAGTATTCCATAGTGTATATGTACCACAGTTTCTTTATCCATTCTTCCACTGAGGGACACTTAAAACATTCTCCACAGTTGAATGGAGAGTGGGATATGACTTTCTCACGTACTCTGGTGCCTCATATTTGACCATGTCCCCTGGAGGGGGAGACCTGGTGGCACTCAGAGGAAGGATTGCAGATTACCAAGAAGAGACTTGATTCCCTATGAGCATATACAGGGGGAGGGAATCCCCCTCAGGAACAGTCATAGGGGAGGTGAATAAGGGGAAAATGGGAGGGAGGGAAGAATGGGAGGATATAAGGGATGGGATAACCATTGAGATGTAACAAGAATAAATTAATAAAAAACACAATAAAAAAATAACAAAAGTTCTAGTGTCTGCATAATTAGCATTGCAAAAAGAGAGATCGAACGAGATTAAACCATATGTAGAAATGAAGGCTGAGATTTCTCCAAATCAGGGAAAGGATATAGATGACAAATTTAGTCAGCACAGACATGCAGAAGCAGTCTCTAAAACGTGATGAGCAGGGAGTTCTCAGGACCGACCGCTGCAAAGGCATCAGCAAGCAAGCGGAGGGTATCTTAAACGGAGAAGAGGAAAAGAATTTTCAAATGCATTATGTATCTTTTTGAAGATATACTTCAAGAATGAAGAGAAAATGATGGCACACTGTACTTCAAATAGCAAAGGATGTTTTTCAACTTGAAAAAAAAATGGAGAAATAAAAACTCAGACCATCAGGATGAAATTAAGATAAACAAAACAATAAATACTTGGTTATCTATGTAAGACTGTATTTTACTCTTATTTTTTAAATTATAACTTTAAAACTAAAGTTTGAACAATATATGTTGGAGTAGATAATGTATATAATTCAAATACACAATAATTTTCACAAATAATGGAGCATAGCACTATGCATCTATATCATTATAAATACCAATATTTTACATGATATTTTACATTGCAGACTTACATAGATAAGAATACTGCAGAGAGAGGAACCACACAAACCAGTGTACAGACACAATAGGTAAATAAATCTTAGTTTTGAAGAACATTTATTCAATCAACTTAATCCATTTGATTGAACACTGTGGAATATATAATGTTAAATACAATAGAACCTTTGCCTTCTAAATCCCTAAATTGATCAAATGCAGATGATGTTATTCTTTGTCAAAAAGAGACATAGCACACACACACACACATACACACACACACACACACACACACACACACACACATACACACATCCACGCCCCAGGGACTGATACCAGGGTTCTTGTACATACTAGGCTAGGCATTTACCACTGAGTAACCTTCATATTCCCAAAGAATATATTTTGAAAACAATAAAAGGAAAAATGTATAGCATCAGTTCTATATAATCCATACACACAGTTTTGGTGTCTCATCCTAACATCCTTATATTTTCAAGAGCCATTAGACTGTAGGTCTGACTGCAGAGGGAGCAGAAGTGACAAAGATGAGCTCTTCCACACCTTTTGGAAGCATCCTAGTGAATAGAATGGGAATCAAATAAAACTAAAAATTTTTGGAAGTGTGGGAGAAGCTGTGCTTCAGAGACTGAAGTTAGTGCAAGTGAGAGAGGGACTAAGATATTAGTCACCCATAAAGAAATACTTTGTGAGTTTGAGAGATATTTGAGCATCTCAGTCAGAAGAGACAGTCTGGTGGAAATAGAGAGATTCAAGGTGTAATGATGAATAAAGAAATAAGCCCAGAGGTTCTGATAAGGGAAATGGGTAGAAGATTATCTTTAAAACTAAAGCAAGGAAAAAAATAAGTGAGCAAAAGATAATATGTAGAGTTTTAGAGTTTTATGGTTAATGAACTAAGGTACTGAAGGTGAAATGCCCATGGTAATTTTTATAAAATGTTAATTTTTATTTGTGACTACAATCATGTAGCTATATCTAGTACTTGAGTGGCAGCACGTATAAGTAAGCCTCATTTGCTCAATATGTATTAACTGAATTTTCTATGCATCAAAAAGTGTGTTAGTGGTCAGCCAATGGATGATGAGTAAAACTGTCATTTCCCTCTGAACCTGAAGGGATTGAAAGATTCTCTTCCCCCATTAAATATCCATCATCTAGGTCACTTCATTTCTTGAGGTACTTACTCAGAGTGGCTTAGTATAATTTGAAAGGTAGTCATTGCACCTTCATATCTAGACATCCTTGTGTGTGCAAATGAACAGATCTTAATCTACAGAGCAAGATTATTTACATTTTCTTCAGTGACTGGCTTTCTCCATTTGGAAGCATTAAGGAGCAGAATGCTTTAGGAAGAAAATCTAGTTGAACTGAGGTAAGAATTCACTCACCATGAACCGTACTAACCACCTCCTCACAGAGTCTAGCCCTCCACTTTGAAGGCATCCATGACATTTTATCTAAGTCTGAAGTCATATTAAGTAAACAGCATGAAAGATTGGGCTACCTATTAATTATTTAACAATAACTCTTTTGTAGACTGGGGTGGTCACACTGGGATGATCTTTCTGCCTTAAGTTATGGGAAGCCAGTCTATAACCAGAAAAAGAGTTTAATTTTCCACAGGAAATCATTACGATAAGAACAGGACAAGCTCAATGGACATCCTCATTGGATTTTGCCCCAGTCATTGGGCATGAGGGACGTAATAGTGTGTGATCATAGAGTACTATGGTAAGCAGGAAGTCAGAAGACAGAGAGCTGGGTGAATAGCATCGGATAAAACCACATGAAGTTACTATTTCACAAGTGTCATCTGACATAGAATAGTTACACACTTAGTCACGCTGAGGTTTGCCTCTGCTTATGTAGTACCTCCCAGTTCTCTGTCACTTAAGCACTAGGCATCCCATGGACTTTTCACTGGATCCTTGTTTTGGATATACTGAAATGTTCACAAGGGTACCCAGCCACCCTGTTGGAGTGAGCAGTACTTGCTCTCTTTTGGTGACTTTGTATTCCTTGATTCTGGAACATGTCAGTCTGGTGATGTAATCCCATAGCTACTTTATTCTCTTTGTTTTCATTTTTTGGTAGCCTCCAAAGTCAGATGTTCTTTTAGACTCTGCCATGCAAATAATGGCTGATAACCACGTTGCTAATCACCACCAATGTTTGAAACGGGATTTGTAATTGCATCTTCCTTGGACTTTTTAGTTCTGACTTTTAATCCATATGTTCATGAAGCTTAAAAGTGACCTTACACATCAGCTGACTCAATAGCTTCATTTTATATGAGAAAAAAGTGGTGCTCCAGGGAGTTTTAAGCCATCCAATATGTACTGAAACTTATGTCAGGGTCTACTGCCTTTCAGCCTCCACTATTCTGCACTGCCTCGGGGGTCTAGGACTTCACAAACAAGATCGCCACACAGAGTTATTCTATAGTTTTCAGACTGGTGGCTTCATTTTTAAAAAGTATTTCTCTGTTTATTATCTCTGCCATAGAGCAAGGCATAAAAGGAAATGCACACAAATCAGGATTGCTGTCCAGTAAATTTAATTTATCAAATAATTGCTTCTGCATCACATTTAAAAAAGAGAGCTTCCTTTTAATTGCTGAAAGGTAAACATAGTGTCTGAATCTATGGCCTCCATCCACTAATTTTCATGTAAAAACTGTATTCCTGAAACTAAGACCTTCCATTCCCAAAGTAGAATGAGTCAAGTGGAAATTGAACATAAATTATATGATTAAATCCAAGTATTATTCTAGTCTGTTCTTAAACATCCAATTAAGCAATGTTTATGTAAACTTCGAGAATGAACGATAAGTCTAAGAAGTAAGCAGAAATTAAACCTTTCTTGGAAACATCCATTATTTGTTTCTTTGGCTACAGTACTGGAAGCCAGCGATGCTTGTATATACTATACAATGTAAAGCTTATAAAAGAAAGCTGAAAGCAAAGTGCTCAAAGTTCCCTTAATTCTTTATGGTTACATTATGAGTCCAGTTTTCCAGTAAGGAGAGAATTGAAGGTTTTGGTTCACATGTATGTATACATGCAGAGTGAGCTGTACTTTACACAATTTGAGCCAAGGCACACAGGTGAAAGAGTCCAGTAAAACCCATAGTGCCTATATATTCTTAGTTTGTCCATATATCTCTGGCTATATATGTTGGCACAAACACAAAATACACAGATTCCTGTGTATATTTATATTTGTAATGCCTTATCTACTCCACCTATAATTTAAAATAAGATTTTTTGTGTCTTTCTTTCTCTTTTCCTTCCTTCCTTTCTTTTCTTTCTTTCTTTCCTTCCTTCCTCCCTCTTTCCATCCCTTCCTTCCTTTCTTCCCTCCTTCCTCCCTTCCTTCCTCTGCTGCTTTGTAGATTTCTTTCCTTTTCCTGTTTTGCATCCCTTCCCTTGCCGGACTTTTTGGGATTATTTGCTAGGTAAACACTTTATCACTAAGTCACACCTTTAATTCCTGCTAATTTTCTCCACTTTTTCCTCCACCCAGGTGAATGATTCTCCTCCCTCCAGCTTACATTCTAGAGTAATTTTCAACCTTTTGGTCATGATGTTCTCACTTTAGTAAAGAAAATGAATTACAAAGACCAAATTACAAATAGAAACTAAGACAACACTTTGGAGATGTGCTACTTGGGTTTTATTTAAATGAGGTATTTCCAAACCAACAAAGCCTAAGCCTGAACAAATATAGGGTAAGCACTTCCTAATCTAAACTTTTCCAACCCTGACAGGTTTTCTCAATTTTTCAGATTAGCTCTTCACTTAATGTAATTATGAGGTTTTTTTTTTTTTTTTTTTTTTTTAGATTAAAGTCAGGGATTATATAGCAGAAAGGAAACTTTATCCATACTTCTTAGAATAGCTTACTGTTGCTAATATGGTTATAATAAGACTTATTCTTAGTCAGCATTCTCAAATGATAAATATTGTATTATTGTGCAAGTACCTTTCCTCAAAAATAAATTGATAAAATCTACTACGTCAGTAAAAATGCCATTTAGAATTATATTTGTTATTTATTTTAAGTGCGTGGAAAAACTTCCAAGGCAACAGGACAAATGAAGTCATCAGCTGCTTCCTTACTGAACATGAACCAGATAGGGCAATGTTGTGCTTGGGAGGTAAGGACTCAGGGATAGCATGTCCTTCAGAAAACAGTGTCCAACAAAGGGACAGCAGCAGAGTACTGCAAAGCATCTGGTAATGTTCTATGCAGAGCCAGGAGAGTCAGTGCTAGCAGAAATAAAGAAAGTGAGAGTGCATTAGTCTGGAAAAGACACCAGCTCATCCTTCCCGATAACAGCAGCAGCAACAACAAAACTGACCAAAAGCACAAAACCCATAGTATTCACCAAATTGTACCAACAACATATTTAACCAAATTGTACCAACAACATTGTCTGAGAATCAATTCATATGAGATTTGGAAATTCCTCGACAGATAAAAGTATGTGTTTTTCTCTAGGGTATATTATATCATATATAGTTATGTATATTATAACACAGCAAAAGAAGGTCTTTCTCTCTGTTTTGAAAAGACCACAATTTAGGATGGTGCGCAGAGAGGCATTATAATGCGCTGTCTGAAGCATTGTGTCTGAAAGGTCAGAAGCAGCAGTTTGCTTTTGAAAACAGGTGCCTGAAGGTGCCGTGAAGTTCTTACAATTTAAGGCTCAGGTGTGCCATCACAGAGCAGAAATGAAAACATGAGAAATAATAGCTAATTCTACTCTTCCACTCTTAGGCTAGGGTTTGGCTGTGTGCTGTGTATCTCCTTCAAGGGTGGTCACTACGAAGGACAAGGAATATGAAAGCTAGTGAAAGATGAAAACAAAGATATATTCCAGGTGGCCCAGTCTATGCAATCACCCACTGCCAAATTCTATACCTTTTCATTGCATTTTTGAGATGAATTTTAGAAGATGGAAAAAAAAAAAAAAAACAGTGATTTTTCCAGTTAGAGACAAGCCATAAGTACTGTGAATTCAAAATATTGTGTTTATTAAAGCGTAAAATAAAGGGTGAGGAGCCCTGGATCCCAAGGATGCCTTACTGAGAACTGAAGGAGAGGAGATGGAGGCAGGTGAAAGGAGAGAAAGAGGCCCCGGCATCATCCTCTTCTACCATTTCCTTGTTTTTTGCCAAAATCTGTGCCTGGCTTTAAATTTCCCCCTATTTCACGATTTCTAGAACACTACAACTGACTGCGCTTTAGAAATATTCTATTTCACAGTTCCTAACACTTGGAGAAGCTCTAGTTTTTCTTCCCCCCAGATTCTTTCAGACAATCCTATAAAACCATTCTAGGGTGAGTGATGAAAGAATAAAGCAAAACCGACTTTAGCCTCCAGGTTTGTGATGATCATTTTGACTGACTTTCTTTCCTTTTCTTTTTCATTTCACTCTCTAAATATGGCAGTAAGAGGATTTTTTTTCTGGGTGTTTTTCTTCATCAAATCATTTAAAATGAGGGGGGATATTGGCCAGGTGCCTGAGAACATGGTGCTCATCCCAGACAATAACTGAAATTGGAGGTGGCATTCTGGTTTCCTGCTTATTTTCTCCCTGAACAATTCCAATGTTCATTTACATCGAGGTTTCCAAGCTCTTAAACCACAAAACAAACACTTCTAAGCCCGGAGGTTCACCAAGCAAACCACAATGGATTAGAGAGACCCGATCTGCAACTATCGCCATTGCGCATGTGCAGCACAGGTTGCATGCATGGACACAGATTGCGTCACTGACATGCCATCAACAATGCCACTCTGTAGTCATGTGACTGTGGGTTGAGGGAGTTTAGTCTGTGGGCATCTGCCTGTGCCTAGCAGTGCTGTCTAATTAATATCTGGACCATCTTGGTCACTGTTCCTTTCCTCCAACTGACATCTGAAACTGTTAGCCCTGGCGCCGAATGTGAGCAGCAGTAATAGTTGGTCAAACACAGATTTCAAAACGATTTCAAATTGTTTTTCAATATTTAAAGAGCAGAAATTTTTGCACACACACAAAGAGAGAGAGAGAGAGAGAGAGAGAGAGAGAGGGAGGGAGGGAGGGAGGGAGGGAGGGAGGGAGGGAGGGAGAGAGAGAGAGAGAGAGAGAGAGAGAGAGAGAGAGAGAGAGAGAGAGAGAGAGAGAGAGAGAGAGAGAGAGATTTCCACCTTGGAAAAATTGGAGGACTTGACATAATAGGGATGATCTACAGAAAAACTTGAATCGTTTTGTGCCCTCTGAAGGATGAGCAAGGTACGCATTGCCCTTTCTCCACTGTTCATACTTGGGACCAATCACCTATCTGACGTCAGCAGATATTTGAGTAATTTTCCTGTGCCCTTTCCCCTCACTTTTAGATGTACATAGTTTATTGCCATTCACCGTCTTCATCTCAATAGAAAAGACAAACACAGAAAAGAGGAGTTAGTGCGTGGTGGCTTGTGCCAGTGACGTGTGAAGTACTGATGAAGTCACGACTAGCCTTTACCTTAAAGACCAATGGTAAGGAGAACAGAGAAACACTGACGAGAGATATGAGCGAGCCACAAGACGGGCTCATTACTTCAGAGGTAGTGCACTTTTGTTGTTGATTTGTTGTTGTTGAGACAGTCAGACTATATAGGGCTGGCTGGCTGGGAGCTTGCTAGGTAGGCCAGGCTGTTCTTGAGATCGCAGTGCTTTTCTGGCCTTGGCCTCCTAAGTCTGGAACTACAGGTATGTGTCATCATAGCTACAATTATACTACTTTTACCTTATACTCATGAGAAAATGTCTATTTCTATTTAAAGGTATGAATGTAGACATATTTACATATGTATTCATATATATGTACATTCACATACAGTAAAGTTAAAAGGTGAAATTTACTGGAGCAGTAGTAATCTTTAACTTCCTTCCTTTGATTTTTGTCCTCCATTTAAATTAAAAAAATAAATAAATAACATTTTTGTGCTGGGCAGTGGTGGCACACACCTTTAATCCCAGCACTCAGGAGGCAGAGTCAGGCAGATCTCTGTCAGTTCAAGACAAGCCTGGTCTACAGAGAGAGTTCCAGGAAAGACTGGGCAGTTACACAGAGGAACCACTTTAAAAAAAAAAATGAGAAAATCTTCGTGTGCATAAGTGTGATGTGCATGTATACATGTGTTTGTATATATGTAAGGGCATGTGTATAACTCTGGCGGTCAGAAGTCAACATCTAGGAGCAGCCCTTGCCTTCTCCCTTGTCTGAGACAGAACCTTTTATTGTTTACCACTATGCACGCTAAGCTAGTGGGTTCAGTACTTTCTGGAGATTCTGCTATCTCTACCTTGCGTGCTGCCAGAGAACACACACTGGAGCTACAGAGAAGTGTGCCGATCTTCCCATGCATTCTGAGCATACAGATGTGGGCCTTCATACTCATGTGGTACAGGCTTTACTTCCTGAGCTAGCTTCACAGCCTTTGAGTTCTTACACAGGAGTTTACAACCTCATAGGGCATACAAACCACCTGCAAGGCAGTAGCCTAAGAGTTTAACAGCCAAGTTTCAGCCCACCATAAGCATCTGGGGTCTAGCCCATCATTTGTAGCCAGCTCACCATACCATTCCATTCCCAAATAACAGAGGAGCCCATCAAGTTATGTCTCTATTTTGCTTTTGTGTGGAGTTTTTATGAGAGACTCTGTGTATAGTGCTGGATGGCACTCTCTGAGCCTCTTCTAGTTCTGAGTATTGCCTGATCCACAAATGTCCTTGGTTCAAATAAACTTTATAAAATTGAACTTTCCTAAAGGTTTTCCAATAGCATATGTTTAAATAATATTTTGCTTGTATTTAACACAGGGACTGTATTCCAAGGCCTTTAGAGAAGATGGTTAAATTATTCACCAGTGTATGTAAGTTTAACTTGACAGTAGATCTTTAAAGCATTCTAAATTAATTTCTTTTTCTATATCCAGTGACAGCTCTAAGTTTAGCAAATTAAACTTTGAATCTTTTGATCAGTGAATTCACATCTCTCTGTTAAGTCTTCATTGTTATGCTGATAAATGCCTTTTTAAAAGTGTCTTTTACTTAGTGACATAAAAAAAAAGCATTAACTTCTTATTTGTGTGAGCCAACTGTTATCCTATTTAGTTATTAACTGACCTGATTATGGCTCCTTCTTGAAATATAGACTTGAATCATAAATGTTTACTCAACCATGTGTGTGTGTGTGTGTGTGTGTGTGTGTGTGTGTGTGTGTGTGTGTGTGTGTCTGGTTGGGAGAGCAGAATGGTGTTGAAGATAGCTTCCTCTAAGTATTGGCATGGCTAGTACACAGTGATGATCAAACCACTGTGTGGAGGAATGTCTTGAGTGGATATAATAACTGCCAGTTAAGCACTGTTTAGCCAATAAGCTGAGCAGTAGGACTCGAAGTAGAAGGCAGGACTTCCTGGAGAGGGGGCGGAGCCAAGCTTAACAGTTGAGAGGGATTTGACAGGGAAGGAGAGAGAAGTATCCGAGGATTATAGTGGCAAGTGCTTAGGATATATGTATGTTATGAGGCTTAGAGTAGCTTATGTTTGTTTATGAGTAGATTTGTATCATGTTAGATTCTGCTTAGCTTAGTACTGGCAGCTTTAAAGTCCGTTTCAGTCTCCCTGTGTCAGTTATTGGCTTTTTAGGCTGAACTGATACAATTTACTGTAACACTACTGCCCAGTTCATACTCCTGTAACTTCCCCCCTTCACCCAACTTCAACTGTCTTACTAATAAACTTAAACACAAATTGTCAGTTCTCTTACTATCCTCAAGTGTCGTCATCAATGTTTCTGGCTAGAGATGATGGAACTGTCTTCTCAAGGAAGACTTCTCTTCACTTTTGATAGCTCGCATGAGTCAGCACCAGCTATTGCTTATACATGTTATGAAAGTGTTTAGTGCTGGGATGCAAAACTCCTCTAATGGCTGGGATTTCTTAAAATACAGAGTTAAAGACTCTAGCAATAAAATATTACTCATTGGAAAGAATCAAGATAGGTTTTTTAAAAAACATATTTGATATTTAAGTTCTGCATTATCTAACTGTAAATTTAACTTTTCTTGAACACAAAGTGATGCTGGCATGAAGTGTTTTAAAATGAAAGAAAAAAAGAGAGGAGGGGAGGAAAAGTCTGCAATCTCCTAAGGAAAATCAACTCTGGGATGCTTAATGCATTTTCTCTGCCCCGAGACCAAAGTATTTCCAAAATTGTAGTATTTATGAGTATATGCTGCCATTTGTAGAAAAGTTTTAAATTGAGGTTAAATAAGAATTTTAAGGATGTTTAAACATTGAATGATGAAAATGACATTAATTTAAACTTCAGATCTTTAATTTTAAGAGCTCTTTCCTAAAGTCCACATCATTATCTTTCTAAATTTTAGAATGTTACATCTTCATGGATCAGAATATCTCCCATCAGAAGATGATGTTGATGTTAGGAACATTGCACAGAAACATTGCTCCCTGCTAGAATGACACCCTATGAGAGCCACTTTTCATATATGTAGGCTAAAGGGGACAGCACAGTCACTCCCGATAAGCACCGGTATTTTTTTAAAGGAAATAATCAAGTAGCTATGAGGGTCTCTCAAAAATTTACGCAATTAGAACTCTTCCAAATGATCTATGAGGTTCTGATATGAAACTTTATTTTCTTTTCATTTTATATGAGAACATTCAAGCTGATATTCTACTGGGAACCTACCCCATGATATGCCATATAATAGATTTTTAAATCCTGTATATTCCATCTTCAATTAATTTTGGCATGCTTCATTTTGCTGACAGCCAATATCAGTCTTTCCCCTTCTGACTTCTTGTAATTTGGAATTTTAATGGAAAATGTGCTTAATTATATTTACTTTAGCACTTTCTTGTACACAATTTTATATTGTTCTCTAATTGTACTTTTTGAATCTTATTAAATTCTCATGAAATAAGAGAGAGAAACATTCACTTACTTATATCATTTTTATTTTCCATAACACTTTCTAGTAGAGCATGCCAATAGCAACAGCTCAATAAGAGCTTGATAAATATGCCTTTCACATTTTTCTGGTTATACCACCTAGATTCATGTAATTCAGGGCTAAAACTTCCAATAACCCTCCCCCCCATCACACACACACACACACACACACACACACACACACACACACACACACACACACACATCTAACTAACTCTCCTGGCAGTATTTCAAGTCTTACTTTCTTTAAAACATTCTGCCTTGAAGTTAAAACATTTGCAGTGAGCCCAGTTGTTGAAAATACTATTTGAAGGGCTGGAGAGATGGCTCAGCATTGAACAGCATTTGCTACTGTTGCAGGGGACCTGGATTAAGTTCCAATGCCCACATTGTGACTCACAAGCATCTGTAACCCCAGTTCCAAGCCATATACATGGCTTTCTTTCTGCTTTCCTTAGTCAACAAGCATGCACACAGTGCACATAAATACATGTAGGCCAACACCCATAGGTAAAATGAAAACAGGTAAATAAATTATCGCATTAGAAAGTCTTGTGGGACATTTGTAAAAGCTCTCTGTTCATAGGCATTGCTCTCATACTCTCTGCTCCAGCAGAATCACATGGATTGCTGAGACCATGATTAAACAAGGTGTTCTGCCAAGTATATACTCAAGGACTTCAGACTTTCAGGAAAAGTCCACTGTGGCCTCTAAGTTGAAAGTTGAGTGTTCCAGGACCCAAGGGAGCAGAATATGAGATAGAGAGATGGGTAAAGCACTCACATAGCATGCGTGAGCTCAAGAGTTCAAGCCCAAGGCTGCTGTGGTATTGACTGCTAACCCTCCTGAGTCTATCCTTTGTTTGCGACTATTTCTTGCCTTAGTTTCTTAGTTCTGTTCTTTTATTACTCCTTGCTCCCTGATCTAGGATCTGTTCAATATTGTCAGATCACGTTTGGCAAGAAAGCCACATTGAATAGGGACTATTATTCTTATTTATGCCATAGAAGGTTTTTTTTTTTTTAATTTAATTTTATTTTTTTTTATTCACATTTGGCTCAGTCATAGCAAAGTGTGACATGTTAAGAAATAGCTTCTTTTTTCTTTTCCTGTGTTCATTCATTTGACATGTATTAATGGATGCCTTCTCTGGACATGACATTCTGCTAGGAGCTATTTGTGATACAGTGACGAAGCCGCAGAGATCTCGCCCTCTAGTCCCATGGTGTTTTGTTATAGGGGATACTGTCAGAGCCAGGTGGCAAGGCCACTGAGCCTGAAATCTGTAACAGACAGGTTTCTTTCAAGACTGTATACAAAGAATAAAGTAATCTTGAGTGGACTTTTATTTTCAGCTTAGATAAATGTTTGGGGGAAAAAAACCTTTTAACTGTAAATAGAAGAACACATTGACAATGTTTAGTTCATGAAAGATCCAGTTTATATGTTTCTAATGGGGATAAAAAGGAAAAATAATGGAACACGGATAGAAAGGAATAGAAAACACATTCATTCTTATGAAAAAAGGAAGATAACAGAAGGAAAAAAATCTAATAAAAGGGAAAAGAGATGGAGAAACAACAGCATAGAGACAAATAATGTTTTTGGATACAGAAACATTTTAATTAAGTCTAACTTCATAGACTAAATTCAGGTCAGCATAGAAGTTTGACATCTGTTAAAAAAGCACATAAGCCAAGAAAGGGACATTATATGACATTATCTTAATATTTGGAATTCATTTCTGTCGGCACCTCTCTAAATGTGGTATGGATTTGGTTAAGGCTTTCAGTTCTAGGCCTTATGCTGCAGTTTCACCAGAGTGGGAAGAAAGTGTGGAGTTTGGAGGTCCAACCTCAGACCTCAGCTAGGAGAAAAGTGAGAAAAACTGCTCACTTCTTTGTTTTCATGGAAAGAGAGCACTCCTGCTCTTCTGTACTCTGCTTTGGAGCTCCCAGGTGAGACATTGCTCATATCATTGGCAATAACCCAAATGGCTGAGCCAGTCTCCTGAAGGAGATTGAGCCACTGTGAAATATGACATTTCCTGATCCTGCGCTGCTCAAGATCAGCAGCACCATAAGCTAACTTGAGTTGATTGTTTGGTCCCTAGCCAAGAGGAAATAACCGCACTCTTTTGGTTTAAGGCAACAACGCTAGTGTGGTCACACAATCATGATTTTCTAAGATATTTTGCTTATTTATCAAGTCTTACTTCTGTGCCTTTTTCATTCTCAAAATGTGCTATATTGGATGGTAAGGTAAATGGTTACCTTACTTAGAAACAGCAGTAAAGAAGAAAAACAGTAATTCTAGTCTGTGGCAGGACTCAGGAGAGCACAGTAAAATTTGATGCAGCTTAATTAAATTTTCTAAACCTGTGTGCCTCTAATCATCTTGAGCTGACATATAGGCAAAGAACTAGAGTTATGTTGAGGAAGCAATTATTTACTTTTATATACGTGAGATCCTGAGAGGCAAAGCAAATAATTCTTAATTTATTTTTCTGAAAATAATCAAAATTATGAACTAAATGTGTACAATAAGAATAAAGATGTGAGAATTTAGTGAATATTAATATTAAGTTGACTTTCAATAGGATCACCTCAAGTGGTTGTAGTACTGTGGACAATTGCTTATTATCCCACAGGCTCATCTTCAGCAGCAAGAAAGAGGAAAACAGGCAGTGTGAAGTTATTAGGGTTTAAGGAATTAAAGCTGTGGCTTTGGGTATCCATTTGCTTGTTGCAGTTTTTCTTCTCATTTGTTTATGGGCTGCATCTCTTAATAAGGTTTTTATAGATATGGCAAAAAGGTAGTGTATATTACATCATCTTGTTCCATTCTTGTTGCAAAGCCCATATCTAACCTCCATGGGTACTGTGTAATATGGCCGTTGTTTAGGGGAATTCAGGTTTTGTCCCTATGTAAGTCTGTTTAATAAGGTATAGTGGTAGATGGAAATTGTTTTCAGTTGTAACCAAGCAATTAGCAGTAAGCAGTTAATATGTGATGCGCTTGCCTTAATGAACCTGTGGAGAATAAGATCCCAGAGACCACAGCGTGGAGGGTGTGGGTAAAGGAAGAAGGGCAATGCCTACTATAGAGAATACAGTAGAGCAAAACTGAACAAGCCAGGAGTTCAGAAGCAGAACAAGGAAGGAAGAAATTAAAAGCAGAAAGCAGAAAAAAAAAAAAAAAAGAATAAAGAACAAAACCCATTATAGCTACTGTCCTTGCTCCATCCTTGTCTGCTCATTTCCTTATTTTACATTTTCTCCTTGCTTGTTTCCTCATACTCATTTCATATGCAGATAGTATTTCCCAGAACACACCTTATTTTTTTCCAATTCTTCCAAAGGTATTCCAGAATCCTATGCTATAGTATCCATAAAGGTTATTTTTTTTTCAGAGAACCTTGGGTAGATAATTATTATTATATCTATGGCCAACAGAAAGCCCTGTGAATAAATTAGAACAAAATGTTTTCACAGAGAAATGCAAACATACTATTTTTATGTAAATAAAAGTGCAGGTCACTTAAATGTTATCAAACAGGATGCTTTTCTCAAATGCAATTAGTATGAGGTATGTACTGATATAAGCCTGGCTAAAAATTATAAATAATTGAGGGCACCTTATGACACATCAGAGCCACTCTTCCTCATAAATTCATCTACTTCTTCACTCATAATGCATATGTTCAAAATATGAATCCTAATCATTTGTTAGGGAGAGGGTTAGAGGGAAGCTGCTGATTTAACATTCATGTTATCCTGTCACCACACGCATATACAATGATCCTAATACCTAAAATCGGAGGCTCAAGTCAACACTCATGTGTATATCTCCCTTTTAGCAGGAAGATTCAAGGCTCAGAAATGAATGTTTGGACCTCAGCTACTGTTGCTCTCATTAATTTGTCTCTACAGCTTGTCTGTGTCTGTTGCCATGAGAACACTGTTAACAAAACCCTTTCAGTTACTGACTATACTAGTCTGGTCCATGTTAATTTTGAAAACCAAAGTTCAGTGGAACTGCTACACTTTCCTGATGCCAGTTGTTTCTAATACAGTCGGTTGTCTATATTATCTGTAGCATGGATATGTCTAGTGGCCTCCAAGGTGGCCTACTGGCTTCCCATCCTGACCAGCCACTCATGTTTTCTATTCTAATCTCCACTCTTCAGATACACTGTACTACCTGCACTAAAAAAAAAAAAAAATCTGTGTCACTATGTTTTCCTTCTTTGGGGCCTGGGCCTCCCCTTAAATTCTGAACCACTGTAGTTAACTTTTCTGAATCATGTCCTTTAACCCAGGAAAGAAGCATTTCTAACTCTACTAATATAGAAACATTCACCTCAGATAGACATGCTGATTACTTTTGAAGAAAAATAAAAGGCACTTACTCACTAATCCAGCACTTCAGTAGCACCTTCCTGCAAGAACTAGGCAGGGAGGTTGTCGATGGACACATGCATCTGAGCTCAAGTTCAAAAGATCAAAATCGATAGCATTAGAGAGCATTCTTTCCAGAGCATGGCATGGTACGACTCCTGTTGGTTTTAATGGAAGGCATGAAGCTAACATGCCATGTAACCTTTTTAAAATGAAAGGATTAGCATTCAACTGGAGCCGCCTCATAGTGTGTATATTGACAGTGCCTTATGCACCGAGCTTGAATTGACCAGAGTGACTTACATTTCTTGTCTTTCCTCCAGTGTAAACTGAGTAAGCTATTATTCTCCCTTCCCATATGATAATGACTTGGTCCTCCCCAATGGAAGCTGGTGGGAATTGCAAGAACATCTGCAGCAGAAAGTCAATGCTTTCAAAATGTGATTCGCATACCAACCATAGTGCCATTAGGGATATTTTATTTTGATCATCATTTTTTGTCTGATAATTCTTCATTGATTCATTTGAGAAAAAGAGAAGCCCTATTAAAGTATATAGTGCCACCAGCCTTTAAAAAATCTGATAAAAAAAAATATTTCCTATTCTTATGCCTTAAAGTGAATTCTGGCATGAAATGTCCGAACACACACACACACACACACACACACACACACACACACACACACACACACACACACACACACACGTTATAACCTATAGGGAAATTTCATGACTTTTTCCATGACAAAAGCACTATTGCTAATCAAAATCTGCAATTATAAAAATCTGGATATCAACTTGTTTTAGAGAAACGTTAACACTTTGGATTGATTTTGCTGCTATTTATGTATTCTTCAAACACTGAAAAAAAAAATCAAAGATAAGTATCTTCTTTAAAATGAGCAAAAATAAAAATCATAACACTGAATTTTAAACATGAATGAATTTTTGGTAATAAGTGTTTTTAGTAGGATTATGGGACACTTTGTGGTCACATAAAATGTTTAGAGTATCATATAAGTTATGATTAGGAAGTGTATTTTCTTTTAAAATAAAACAGGTCTAATCAGGCTGACTGCCTTTACAATGGGACAGCACATAAATATGCCATAGCTTCAAGTACTTTTATGAGTTCCCCTGGGAAATAATCATTTCCACCTGAAGAAGCTGTGCACAAGCATAGCATTTTGATCTAGCTGGACGTTACTATTTAAACGCTCAGTGCACTGGTGAGTTTCCATAAGCAGCTATGCTTTCCATCTCCCTATTAACAGCACTCATGACTGTGTGCATACTACATAGTGGTATCACAGCTGCGTGGCTTGCTATGTGAATACTGTCATGCTTTTTAATTATCCATGACATTGTTCTCACCCAAACAGTGACCAAAACATTCTTCTCCCCATACCAAGACAATGAAATTCATTGAAAACCCTGGAAAGTTGAACCATCATAGGATTGGAACACCATGTTGCTAAATAACCTGACACTCTGCACCATTTATTATTTAGTCAAAATCTCAGACACAAGGAGAACACGACTCATCTCCTCCTGCTCTGGACATTAGTTCATCATTGCCCAAGGATGTCCCTTGGTGATGCATGGCTGAACGAACAGGACAGGTAGACGCTTTCTGTTATTTGCAACCACGATTTCTCTGGATTACGCAAGGAAGTTGATTGATTCATTGCATAAAATTTCTAAGCAGTACAACGACATTAAAGGAAGAGCAAAATGTACTTTTTACAGAAATGGCATTTAAACTGATTGTTTCCAATTTTTTATTCACACAAGAAGTAGTCACCATTTCTAGATGCTCTCATTTTAAGGACAGCTGGGGTACAAAGTTCACTGCTCTGCCTACATACAAAGCCATGGAGGGCACTTTCTTTTTAAAAAGTCAGCATCCTGTAGACTTTTTTTTAGCCAGGGATTTCTGGTTCAAACAGGAGATTAATGAAACAATAACGACTTACTTTGCAGTATGTTGTCTAAAAGGACTTTGTTATTAGGAATTTGAGCTCTAAATGGGGCATCAGTATCTTGCCCCCTCCCCCATCAAAGGCTCAGGGATCTCCACAGAAGTGGAAATGAAAAGACTTTAGGAGCCAGAGGTAGTGAACTACTTTAGCAAGACACTGTTTTCCAGATGCTTAAGGGGTGTTTTGTACATGAACTCATGGTGGCTGTAACGGCGTGTACAAGACCTGCAGAAGAACAAGCCAGACCAAACCCCAAGATGAAAGGGGACATCAAAACCCACTTCTCAATGAGGAAGAGTAGGTAGCTGATGAATGCTGTGGAAGGGAGAGAGACTGTTCTTCAGGGATATGGCTCTGAGAGCCTACCTACTCTCTAGTAGATGCTAATATAGCTGGTCACACCCTGGGTACAGCCTTAAAGTGTACATGGATTTTTGAAGGAATCATGGTGGGGAGATATGGGAGGAAGTTGAGGGGAGGGCATGATGATGGATATAATCAAAATGCATTGTACACATCTCTGAAATCATTAAGGAATAAAAAAGTTGAAACCCAAAATCCATGGAATAATAAATTGTTTTTATTTTCATAGGCTTCCATGTTTCAGAACCAGTTACTTTTCAAACAGTAACTTGTGCAGTGCTCACCCTTAGTTTTCCTTAAAATTTTTTAGCAACTTCTTTTATCGAGTTTTCATTTCTTGTTTCTTTTTATACAGAGATTTAAAACACAATGCAAAATTCAACTTCAAAGCCTGAAGAGGTTTGTTGAGGATCTAGGAACATAGAAGTTTGGTAATGATTGCTAACAAAGAAATCACTAAATGTTCCAAGAAGTGATTTACTTGGCAAAAAGTAATTTGCGTTTTCTGATAAAATAGTAAGTGCTTGAAAGAGCTTCAGTGAGGTAGTGGGTTGTAGGCAAAGATTCATATTCTTTAGTAAAGTGTGAATTTGAATACGGTCAACTGAACACAATTCTACATTCTACAGTGATTCATTTCTCCTAAACAAGTAGATGAGTGGATAGAGTTCAAGGGAAAAAAAGGAGGTGGTTTGGCAGTCAGAATCCCTTGTGCACATCTCCACTAGAAGAAGACAACTGAAGATAAGCAGTCTATAAGCACACAGTGAGGAGGGGAAATTTCAATCAGGATTTACTTAGTATTCAGCTGCTAAACTTGGTAATGTGGTTCAATCTTAATCACTTTGGGGTTTAGTTTCATTGGTAATATTATAATTTCCCTGTCACCTCCCCATGCTTTCCCAAATCAGTAGCTCTCTATTGAGCTTATCCCTACAAGGTCTTTCATAGTGCTTCCACAGGGAAGGAGCTTCCAATCCTGCTGATGTAATGTTGGCTGTGAACATGCTCCGGGCAATGAAATATGGGTGGAAATCCAGCAGAAACTTTATGATCTGCCACATTCTCAGCCATAACTCTTTTCCCTCTGTATCAAGAGCCCCGTGTCCTAGTGAGGGGGTAATAACCACAAGGAGAAAAGATGCCAGTGAAGCTTCCTTTCCTAATGTGGTTTTTTTTTTGTTTGTTTGTTCTTTGTTTGTTTGTTTGTTTGTTTTTTTTCCCGAGACAGTGTTTCTCTGTGTAACAGAGCCCTGCATGTCCTGGACTCTCTTTGCAGACCACGCTGGCCTTGAACTCACAGAGATCCATCTGCCCTTGCCTCCCCAGTGCTCGGATTAAAGACATGAGCTACCATGCCTGGCTTTCTTATGTGTTTTACACTTCTAGTTTTCCAATGTTTATTAGCATATGAAGGGATGTAGAGTTGACAGCTATATGAGTCATGATTTTTTTTAAAAATCCAAATAAAACACCAAAAGGTTTCTGCTCTTAATCTTTTTTTATTAATATTTTATTATTAATTTATTCTTGTTACATCTCAATGGTTATCCCATCCCTTGTGTCCTCCCATTCTTCCCTCCCTCCCCTTTTCCCCTTATTCCCCTCCCCTATGACTGTTCCTGAGGGGGATTCCCTCCCCCTGTATATGCTCATAGGGTATCAGGTCTCTTCTCGGTAACCTGCTGTCCTTCCTCTGAGTGCCACCAGGTCTCCCCCTCCAGGGGACATGGCCAAATGTGAGGCACCAGAGTACGTGAGAAAGTCATATCCCACTCTCCACTCACTTATATCTGCATACTAGCCCAAGGGGCATGTCCCACGAAAGCCTTCACTTACCAGGAAACTGGGACAGAGGGGAGGACATCCTATTGGGACTCTAGATGAGAGAAGCATGGGAGAATGGCAAAGTAGAAGGATCCAGAGGATCCTAGAAACCTACAAGTAGAACATTATGATAGGCAGATTTGGGCCCAGGGGTCCTGCTCAAACTAAGGCACCAGCCAAGGACAATACAGGTGGTAAACTGCTCTTAATCTTTTATTAAAAAAAAAAAAAAAGGGAAACTATTCACAATTTAAGCATTCAACTATATTCAGTGTTTTCAACTGCACCAGCAAGGTTAACCTCTGTCTTTTCTTAGAAATATAATAATTAAAAAGGTTCCAACTGCAGTTGATGAGTAGACTTACAAAGAGAAAACCCACTCTTTCTAGGTAATATTTCATAAAATGAACTTCTGTTAAGAATTTCCTCAGGAAGAGGTTAGACAGCTTCAAAGGTAGATGTCTGAAGAAGGGAGAACTAATGACTGTTTGACAGGTTTAAAAAGTCGCACTTGACAGCCTGGTTATAGCTGGTTGATAGGAAGACTTAGATGCTGCACTTTATTGAATGTCATGCACTAGAACAGAAAGATCATGTGAGTAGCCTCCTTATTTAAAGCCGTCAAAATTTTCATTTAGAAGTATGGAGTAGCTTTAATCAACTGATGATCCCCAATATTCTTTATAGCTCAAAAATCCCATGATATGTAAGCTCAAATCATTTGTTCAGTGTTAGAGGAAGCCAGAATTTCAGTTCTGCACGTTTACTCTGAACTAGAAGTCCTGTTATCAAAAGCACCTCGGAATTCCAGGGGTGACTTAAAGGGCCAAATTAAGTCATCTTACAACTTCTCAAATGTTAACCAAATACGAGACACACATCATTGACTGCTACTCCTCACACCTTTCCTTTGCAACAAATCAAATTGTGAAATGTATTTTTCATATGGAGGCTCTTAAATAGTGAAATTTCCACTCCTGTCTAATTTTCTAGCTGAGATTATTACTCATTCAGGTCCAGGAAAAGAAGTAGGTTTGTCAACAAAAGTACAGGACAGTTATTTAAGTTGGAATCTCATGTTAAAACAATATATTCAGTGTTGGGATATTAAAAACTTTTCATAGACCCCTTAACAACTTGACTGATTAAATTGAGATATAGTAATTGTAAGTTATGTTCTTTCTTGTTAACTGTAACCGTGAAGATAAATTATGGTTTGTGGATGATGTGATGATTAATTTCATGGGTCAATCTGACTAGGCCAAGTGTACCCAGATATTTGATCAAACACAATTTCTAGATGTGTCTATGAGCAACTCTGTATGTGATAAATATCTGAATCAAAATACTGAGTAAATCACATTGTTCCCCATTAAGAGTGGAATTAATCCAGCCTAACGTCCTGATAGAACAGGTTGGATAACAGACTTTACTCTATCTGTCCGACTGTCATAGCATCAGGTTGTCAGTCTTTCCACAGAATGCCAGCTGCATTAAGAATCAGCTACTGTCTGTGGTGGTATTTCAGTGAGGGCAGAGTCTTTACATGTGGCCGGAGAAGGTTTTGGAGCCCACAGTGAGCCAATGCTAAAGAGTTCATGGCTCTGGAATCAGTCAAGCGTGAGTGGTCCAGGGAAAGAACATTTGAACTACTGATGCTCTGGTAGCTGCAGTAGGGAAATTAATTCTAATTAACAGCCAGCTTGCTGAGAAAGGGATAACATAGGCTCATGCTGGGGCCTCAGGGCTGTCAAAAGTTTTACATGAAGCCATATAGCTCTTTCATTCTGTTGTTATTGTGAGCTTTCTGATATCTCTTTCAGCATGGTCATTGTCACCATGATTCTGCCTGCCACTTCATCGAGCTCTTTACCATCAGCTATTTCCACTCCCCCCTCTCCCCTAGTAAAAGCTTCACTGTACTCTCTGTGACTATCCACTTCCTTTCTGCCACTGAAAAGGAAGGGCCTTTCTTCCTCTTTAATTTTTTACTCTTTCTTTGAAACCCAGCATATCCCACTTCCAGAGTTCTTGCTAAAACTCAACATATTTTTTTCTCCTCTCTCCACCACTGGAAGGTACTTTTCCATCTTTATACATATAGTATACTATGAGTTGCAGATTCCTGGAGGCAACGTGCAGAACCCGTCTGTCTGTGTTCCCTGTTGATGTTTTCTCATCCTTCTCAAACTAGTTAGAGTGGGTCATGACCCCTTTGAGGGTCCAATGACCTTTTCACAAGGGTTGCCTAGACCATCAGAAAACACAGATATTACATTATGATTCATAACAGTAGAAAAACAATAGTTATAAAGTAGCAACAAAAATTGTTTTATGGTTGATGGTTACCACAACGCGAGGAACTATATTAAAGGGTCACAGCATTAGAAAGGAGGAGAACCACTGGATTAGAGAGCCTGAAAAATTGATTTGCAGATGTCAACAATTAAGATTTTTGAAGAATTGTATAGTCAGAAGAAACACTCCTTTTAAAAACTAGTTTTGAGGTAAGAAGCAGAAAAAGCCAGGTACAAGGAATAAGAAGAAATTTGAAAATCTTGTCATTTCCCCCTTATCATTCATTTCCCTTATCATTTTGGTCTTTTGATGATTAGGCACAAAAACCATAATAATAATAATAATAATAATAATAATAATAATAATAATAATAATAACAACAACAACAATAACAACAACAACAACAACAACAACAATAATAATAATAACCATCTTCTTCACATGGCTATACAAAAGCATTGCCATGAAAGCCAGACTAAATAAAGGGCATTAAAATAAAAAGTGGAGGTCAAAGGATTGTTCTGGAAAGAGGAGCCATTTAGAAGGGTTCAGTTAAACTGCAACAGGACATTGAGGAGACACAGAGAAGGCGGCGTTGAGAATGAACAGCAACGGGAGGTGTCATCATAGGAAGAGCACACTTTTTTAAAAACACATTTGTGAATCATTTAGCACATTTGTTAATCAAATGTAAAACACTTGAGGTCTTTGAATTGTGTTGTGAACCTCAGTGGAGAAATTGCTGGCCTGAAGTTACAAGTCTCCGTGTCCTCTAGCTCCGTTTTTGAAATTGTATTTCATACCTAGCTCTCTTGTAAGCATTTTATGTCAACTATCATGTTCTTACGTCCCACGGGGGATAAACTAAAGCAGAGAAACACACCTAAGGGTACATAGCCATTCAGTGGTGGCTAAAAAAGCAAAATCAACCACTGTATTTTAAGGGTGGAGTATTAGAGGTGTCGTTTGCACCCAAGTATGGGTGAATATTCACTCCCTCTTTAGTTCTTATCACAGGATGAATGGAGAATGGGGAATTAGATCTTTTTGAATTCCCTAAATTAGAGGTCTTCAAAGTGTACATCTCAGATAAACTCTAGCTTTCATCATAGCTAAAGCATGCCCTTTATTATTATTTTTTATTATTCTTTTATTTTATTACACATGTATAAGACAAACTACATACAGCAGGGAGAACCATGTGACAATCATGAGAATAATGAGTTCTATACATGTTACATTCATAGTGACTTGGTCACCTGCATTCGTCTCGTTTGAAGTAAGTGTTTTTCCTGTCTTGTTGGGTCTAGATTTCTGAATGAGATTCAATATCTATCTTATCTCAACTCTAATAGCTTAACTTCTTTATCTTGATCTAAAATGATCTTGTCCCCTAACCAGCTAAACTTGGTTATAGAACTATATTATCTTGTCTTCAATGCCCCTCAGAGACTTGAGAAGGAATAAAACTTAAATTCCTGAGTGAATCAGCAGTGTGGGTTAGCAGTTTCTAAAATGTACAAATTGACTTAAGACTGTTTACTGCCTGACCAGTCACCCAATACACTTTATAATGTTGGAGCCTCATCTTCAGCTTTCTGGCCTAATATCTCTGCCAGACTTGTTCTCAGGGCAGGAACTATTGAGGACTTGCTTACCCTGACTAGGCAGAGTGCGGCCGTCGACTCTGCCTGCATCTAAGTTGCCCATTTTTAGGCAGATTCTGTTGGTGGCAGAACTAGGACATTTTGCCCAGTGGTTATTTTGCCACCTTGCTTGCCTGATCTACAAGTGCTTATTCTTATCGGGAGGTGGTCATAAGTCATTATTGGTCTTATACAGAGAAAAAATTAGGGGAAACACAGGAACGTCTCTCTTTGCCTTTATCTTGCATACATAGGCAAGGAGATGGGAGCTGAAAAGAAAGGGAGATTTAAGAACATAGAGGGAGGCTAGAACAAAAGCTAGATGATTGAACCTTCCCCTTAACTCAAGGCCTTAATTGCTACTTATAATGAAGGTTACGTCTAAGTCATTGCTATAGAATTTAATATATTAATACAAAACTTGGGCATGTCAAATAACTTAAAGATTTTAACACAAGAATATATATCCTAAGTCTAACAGATAGATATGACTCTATCGATTCATGAGGCAAAATAGTTGAATAAGGCATTCAAAAGCCTCAGAGACACACAGAATATGGCATTTAAAGTTGTTCTCACAATCCTAAATTTCTTTGACAACAAGACAAGTTAACTCCTGACAACACCCAGCCGACCTCAAAGAAGATGATGAGCATCAAAGAGCCTCCTTATGGACATGGCTTCAAAGCATGCCCTTTCAAAAGCTATGTTAGCAGTCAAGACAATTATACAAAGCTCACACTATTAGGATTTAAATAATAGCCTGTATATACCCAGGGCCACAGAATTCTTTGAGTCCTGCTTTTTTCAAGTGACAAAGTCATGTATTGACATAAACCTCCACTGAAACATTTCCTCCTGTGTAATAGATACTGCTGAAAAACATGTATAAGAATACATGATCATAAAACTAAGGATTGAAAATTACAACAGACTAGTTCCCAAAATAGTTTTGTTGTTATTTTTATTTTGTCTTGCCCTAAATGATAATGAACATAATTGCTACCAGGTTCCAAGGTTGTCTCCCAGTATGTGGTCAAGGACATACTCATTAAAGTACCTTTCTTCAACTTCATCAAAGTTGAGTAAATATACAGTCTTACTTCTCAGGGGTTTTCTGTAGAAAAAAAGGTTGTTATGGTGGAAAGTGTATGACTTTTTTATCCATCAAGACCTAACCTTAGACTTACTTGTAGTTAACTGAGTGACTTGTGAGCAGGTCATTAAGAATCTAAGGTATAATTTCTTAAAAGGTTAAGGCTTTCCCTGAGACCATGTCCTTGCATAGTAATTGTACAGCTTTCCTACCTTGTTCCCTAAGGAAACAAATCCTTTGGGAAGCTGACCCTCCCTGTTGATCCCCTACGTGGTATGTTAGTCTCAGATACAACTTTTAGAAATGTTGCAGAAGTTATTTGACCACTCACACTATTGTCTGCCCTGTAGCTTATGGTGAAGGTGGTAATGGTGGTGGTGGGTTAAAATTTTAGCTGAGCAGTTCCTTTTCTGTGAACACATTCTCAAACTTATGCTTTATTTCCTAGACAGCTGTCACATCTGGCATGCTCTTTACTTGTGACATCAATTGTACTTGTGATTCTATGCCTCTTGCCTAGACTACAAGGTCTGAAGCCACTGGAATCCTTTTCCTCATTCAAACTTGGCAGAATACCTGGGTAAGGGTATGTAGACCAGCTTCTGGATAGAAACTTGTGAAGGGGAAAAGAAGATGAGAAAAAAAAATGTCTTTTCTGTCTGGTTCTCTATCCTCAACAGTTGTATCGAAAGCAACAGCAACTACAGCAACAGCTTCTGGGATTACTTTGGTATAAAGAGAGACAGAATATTACACAGTAGTCATTGGCAGTGGACACTGGTAAGTACTGGCATGGAAAAAAGAGTGTAGAAGCTAATCTCAATGAAAGAATGACGGTGAGTAGGGAGAAAAGGTATGGGGTCTGAAGCTCCAAAGAATGTTCTGGCTTGCAAGTTTGGCTTTCCCAGATTCTTACCCTTTTATCTTCCTGCCATTCTCACCTCTTTGAGGTGTTTTTTTCCCTCCATACCACACACCCTTCCGACGATTTCTATTATTGCCTACCACATGGATGTTTCTCTCTCCCCGGTTTCATATCTCAACCGTAACAACCTAAGTGGCAAAGAATGTACTCATAAGCAGACTTTGGGCTATTTCCGTGGCTCTGTATACAGTGATGTTCTATTCCTATGTAGGGCACTGAGGACCCTGAAAACTCTTCCGGAATGCACCAGTTGCTACTAGGGAAATTGGCAAAAATGGCCAAAATTCAGGCTTAGATTACTCAAAAAGAACAAAGCAGGCATTCTGTCTCTCCCTTATTTCTTTCCTATTTAGCATCCCACTCCCACCATGAAAAAACTATAGCATCACGTACCCTCTAAGTGATTTTTAACTTTTATTCTCTGTTCCTGTCCCTAAGAGTCCACTTAGGAATACTGGCCCTTTCTAGTTTCCTTTCTGGCACTTCAACTGCCAGTCTGTGACACTCCTTGTTTTTTTTTTTTTTTTTTTTTTTTTTTTTTTTTTTTCTGGAGTATGAAACCTTACCCCAGTTTTGCTATCTATTGGGATGATAGAAGCTGCACCTTGTGTCTTCAAAATCCATCGCATGCTTCCCATGAAGTTGCCGATAGACCTTGCTAAGAGGGACCCATATCAGCAGTTGGTTCATGACTAAGGGCCACCCAAGCTGTGTATTTCCCCTCTGACTTAAGTTCTGCACTCTTTCTTGTGCCCTTGAAGATACAACATATGTCCCTCTGCAGACACGGCACACTGTGCAAGGTCCCTCAAGACTACTAATCTCAACAGCTCACTCTAGCTTTCCACATCTCTGCTTGTCACATATCCTTGTTTCGGAGAGCTCTGCTTCTCTCTGTGTCTCTGTCTCTGTCTCTGTCTCTCTCTCTCTCTCTCTCCCAACAGTCAGTCCTGAATAAAACATAGTGGTATCACCATTTCATATATTTTCTTACAGCTATGAGAAAATGCAGGACTGTGGAAAATGTTGCCAGTAATCTTTATATAAAATGCATTTCATGATCCCTAATGCAGTTAACAGGCTTTCACCCTACGTACAAGTTTCTGACAAGCCCAGTTTACTGTAACAAGGTCCTGACATAGACGGAGGCAGAACCCGAGGTGGAGAGGCAGTTGTCACCAAACTTCAACACTGAAGCATGGCCTCAGGGCCTCAGGGAAGAATCTGGCAGCTATTATTTAGCATATAATTATTGACTAGTCTTCCATTGTGATTCTCTAACTCACAGCTTGCAGCAAAGGATAACAGCAAAATGCAAAAGAACGGACAGAAGTGTATACTGCAGGTAAGGTGTGTGAAAGTGGCAGATGACAATCTGCAGGAAGGGAGAAGGGGACAGGAGGAGCAGTGGCTCACTGCATATTAGGAGCACTATTTAAAAAGACTCCTATTAGTATAGTATTAACATGGGAAAATGGGATTTTCTAACATCTTTCACTGTAATGATTTGCAATTGAGATATATACATTTTTTGAGGCACATGCATCTTATTAACTACCCTACTAATAGTGACCCCTCTGACATTCAAGAAGGGTTTAAGTTGTGTTCAAAGATCTTTCCACTTAGAAAGATGACTTCGTGATTTTCCCAAACAAGTAAAAAGAAATCACTCTGGAAGGCGACCTGGAGTCTGTTAACGTGCACGAGTCTTCTACAGAGACCTTTTCTGCTCCTTCTGTATTGATTTACAGAAGATGAGCATTCTCTATTCAACAATTTTTATATACATTTCTCTGGCTCATGAGCTCATTTTACTTTTAAATGAATATATACCAGAAAGCTCACTTATTCTATAGAGAGACAAATAAAACAAATCATCATAAAGAGGGGCATTAGTAAGTCTGATATATTGCTCACTGCAACAGAAAAACACCCCCAAAAGCCACCAAAGTAGATCCTCCCAATTGGGAACAATATTTTTTATTATAAGTTAAGATAGGAAATATTTTCCAGACGTTGCACAGACAGACTAAGCCACCGAAATAGCATTATTTCAGATAAATGATCAATCTCTCTATGGTCCCTGCAGCTTATTTTAAAGAAGCTTTCAGCGGGGGGCACACCAGGAGCTCTGTGATGCGTGTAATAGAATCAAGGGCTCCATTACAAACCCAAATTGCAAGCACCTCTGCGTGTCTCTGGATTCTTTTTTTTTTTTTTTGAGAAGAATAAACAGCCCTAAAGTCCCAAATAGCCTGATCTTGTTCACACAATTATTATAACATATAAATGAAGGTGAATTTTATTTATTGAGCTGATCTTCCCTATAAATCCAGTTTTAAAACCTGATAAATAATCTGAAGGGGTGGTCTAAATTCCAAAATAGTCAATCCAAATATACTTCTTGTTGCAGCATAAAGTCAGTCCTATAAAATTATCAACACAGACCTCAGATTTCTAAAAAGCTTTGCTAATTTCTCCCAAACTCTAATTACTTGCAAATAATTTTTAAAACAATAAAGTTCCACATATCATGAAAAAAAAATCTTAGTAAAAGCAAAGAAATGATGGGTGAAGAAATTGTTATAGGAAATTCAAAGTTATTGCTGTTATGTGCACATCATTGTTTTATTCAGAAGTAATGTGGGGGTTATGGGTGGTGCTTGGACCCTTAACCTCAACATTTGGGAGGTAAAGGCAGGAGGCTCAGGAGGTCAAGGTCATCCCAGGCCGCAGAGAGTTAGTTGGAATCCATCCTGAGGGTACATAATCTGTTTTAAAAACAAACAACCCCAAGTAGTTTGAATGATTATCTCTTCATGACTGCTATATTCATTAATATGTATCAGTAATTAATGGACTTGATTTCTTGCTGTTATAGGATTTGTATCTAAAAGAAATCAGTGATGGACAGTCAAGAAAATAGTATAAAAGGGTCTACACCAGTGGTTCTCAACTTGTATGTCACAACCCTATTGAGGTTGAACTATGTTTTCACAGAGTCACCTAAGACCATCAGAAAACAGAGATATATTACATTACAATTCATAATAGTAGCAAAATTACAGTAGCAATGAAAAAATATTTTTCGTTTTTTACTTTTTAAAAATTTATTTGTCTTTTTTTTTTTACATATACATTTATATTATTACACATATACTCAATGAACTACCTTCAGCAAGAAGAACCACGAAACAGTTAGGAATTATATGAATGTCACATTCATAGTGTTTTGGCTGTTTCTATTTGGCAACCTGGAAGAAAACATCTTCCCTTGGGGTCACCACACCATGAGGAATGGCGGCATCAGGAAGGTGGAGAATCGCCGCTGTACACGGTTACTTGGAGCATTCGTGAACAGAGGAGAACGACCCTTCAGTGGCCTCAGGAAGGAGGAAGAGTTTTTAGGAGATGGTGTAACTAGGAAGATTGGCTACCCAGCACAAAGGTTCTCTTTCTTCCTTCCCCGCCTCCCCTTCCTTCTCTTCCTCCTCCGTTTCCCCGTTTTGAAATATCTGTTAGCTGTGCTTTGTTAGCACCCAAAAGGTTTAAAGTTTTAAGAGAGGCTGACTTGAGAGGGCGAAGAGAGAAGTTCTATTTCTCCTTCCTATTTTTTAGAAGAAGAGATTTTCCCCTCGCCTCCCAATATTAGCGTGGTCTCTTCCCCCGCCCCTGCTTTTCCAGTGCAGGTAAGGCGATTGATTGATCTGAGGGACTGGTGCACCATACAAAGTAAGGGTCGGTGGCTTCTATCCTCAGGCTCCTCTCTCTCATCTCATTTCCTGTGGAGTCTCAGTTGGGCAGGAACTTACCCATGGCCCAGTTGCTCAGTTTGAGCACAGGCTCTGGTTTTTAGTCTTTGCCACAAATGAACACTGCGTTCACAGTTACCTGTGTTGGCAGTGGTCTTGGTTCTTTCTTCCATTTGACCCTTGACTCTAAAATACGTTTTGTCCCTGGGGCTGCAGAGATGGTTTGGTGGTTAAGAGCGGTGCTCTTACACAGGACTTAGGCTTGATCTCAGTTAACAGCACCTATGTGGTGGCTCACAAGACTCCAGTTCCAGGAGATCCAAAAATCCTCTTCTGACCTCCTGGGGTACCAAGCATGCATGTGGCACCTATATACATATGCAAGCTAAACTTATGCACATTAAAAAGTAAATGAATATTTAAGTAAATAAAGCTTTATTCTTTATAGGTGGATTGTGTCTCGGAAATCATTTTGAAAGGACTAAGTCTGTGAACTGTGGCAGGCAATACTCAGGTTGGCAGGCAGAAGAAGTCTATCACTCCTTCCAATTAATGCTCTGTTTCTATTCAACAGGGCTTTCCATTCTAGTTTTCTCTATCCGTGGTCTCGCATTTTCTAGAATTTCACTAAACTAAAACCATATAAAGAATAAAATCATATCCTTTGGAAAAGCGCAGTTTCTTTCACAGCATAATGTATCAGAGACTCATTCACTTTGGCACACCCTGCTGTTCTCTCTTTTGTTGTTTGGTCATATTTTACTGTAAGAAATTATCACAATTGAATGGTTCATTAGTTAATCGATATTTGGGCATTTTCTAGGTTTTGATGATTATTAATAAAGCTACTAGTAATATTTATATGTCAGTTTCTGTATGGCTATAAACTTTTACCTAAAATAAGTAAATATCTTTAAGTAGAATGGCCGTGTTATATTGATTGTTGTATAATAAGCTTTGTTAAAGTATGAAACTGTCTGAAATTGTTGTACTAATTTGTATTCTGATATATGCATTCCATTTTCTTTGACTTCTTCCTGCTACTTTGCAACATTGCCTTTACTTTTTAATTTAAAAAATGCAACCATTTTAATGACTAATGAACTAGAAACTCATGCTTTTAATTTGCATATCCTTAATGACTAATAATTTGGGGTATTTTCATATGATAATTTGATTCATGTGTATTTTTGACTCAAGGAAATGATAAACTAGTTTTCTCATTTTTGTATTTTTCTGATTTTTCAATTCTTTCTGAGTTTGGAAACATATTACATTTAACTAATTTATTTATGTGTGTGTGTGTGTACATGTGTTCCCCAGAGACCAGAGAACAGCCATTAAGAATCAGTTGTCTTTTTATACCATGTGGATCCAGAAATAGACCTCAGGTTGCTAGACATGGTGGATAGGAGCCTCACTCACTGTGACATCTCGTGGGACCACGCTTGGAGAAATCTTGATATATTCTGGTTGTCAGTACTGTACGCTATGTCAGACAATTTGAGAGGTTTTTTTTGTTTGTTTGTTTTTGGTTTTTTGGGTTTTTTTTGTTTTTGTTTTTGTTTATTTTGATTTTTTAAGACAAGGTCTCTCTGTTAACCTTGGCTGTCCTGGACTCGATTTGTAGACCAGGCTAGCCTTGAACTCACAGCTATCTACCTGCCTCTGCCTCCTGAGTGCTGGGATTAAAGGCATATGCCACCATTCCTGGCCTATTTGCTTACTTGTGTTTGGATATATTCTGACATTTCTCTGTTGATGAAGTTCATTTTCCCCCTCCCCCCACATGGTTTTAAAGACGCATTTTGCTTTGGTGTCTGATTTAAGAAATCTTTCTTTCAGGATGTTGTATGGTCAGTCGCGTAGTAGAGTGCTCATTTAGTATTATGGTGCCCTGGTTTCCCCAACACAGCATTAAAAAAATAACATATGAACAAAACTCAAACGAATTTCTGACTAAAAGTAATAAATATTGTGTCTTATGCTTTCTTCTAGCAGGTTTTAAACTTTATGTTTTATATTAAGACTGTAATTCATTTTGACTCAATTCTTTTTTTTTTTTAGATTTTTTTTATTAATTTATTCATATTACATCTCGATTGTTAGTTGACTCAATTCTTGTACATGAAGAAAGAGCATAGAATTGGACAGACAGGGAGGTCTGGAAGATCTAGTGAGAGTTGAGGGACATGAAAAGATGATTGGAATATATTCCATGAAATATTTTTCAATAATAAAAAATACAACTTCTTTCACACTATATGAAATCCAACAAGTGTTGGCTCTTAAGGACTAATATGCAAATAGTTACGATTCTATATATAATGAAGTTTTTATTGTTTCATCAAAATCCATCAATGTATTTGATCTGTGCATAGATTTTTTTTTTTAATGACAACTCATGATTTCAATTAAGCCAGACATTGATCATTTGGAAACTGCAAAATCACTGAGCTTGGAGCTTTCCATATGTTTTACATGTTGTCAAGAAGCATATTTTTAGTATTTCCAAGAATATAAATCTACATTTCCATGTCTGGAAGGGCTCAATAACAGCCTGTGGCTGATAGCAATTAAGCCAAAATTCTAATTTTTGCTTGAAAGTTCAAATGTTATCCTTGGCATCACATCTGTGTTCACGTCTAAGTGACAGCCACTTCCATTTAACACATGCAAACATCTGACAGACACTTGTAATTTATCCATCAGTTGTTTTTTCAAGTGCGTATCATGTTCCTTGAAAACACAGCTAATTCATTTTACCAGGAAATAACTCCAATTCTTTTCCTTCAGACTTCTGTATGGAATAGAACCATTTCTTCTTTCCACTTTTCCTCTCTACCCTGGGACTCCATCTGGTGCAGACCGATGCAAGCCCTGTACGTGCTGCCTCGGCCTCTGTGAGTTCATACGTGTGTTCATCCCGATCTCAGTGGCATCTTTGGAGGTTCTTTTTCTCATGTTTTCTTCAGGCATTAAAAAAAGAAAGTTTACAAGTTCTTTGGGTATATATTATAGCTTCTGGTTTTATTTTTTTTATGGGATTTCTGTATATATGACTATGTGTACCTCTGCATCTATATTTGTTTCTTATGTCTGTGGTTTGTTTGCTTGTTTGTTTGTTTTTTGTACTTTTGCTTCTGTTTGTTTTGACCCATTCTGGTTTGTTTGTGTTGATTTTATCTTATTTTGTTATTATTTAGACACCTGTTTGTTTTCTAGATATTCTAATGAGAGACAGAAAGGGTGTGGATCTAGATGGGAGGGGAGAAGAGAGAATCTTTGAGGAGTTTGGGGAGGGGAAACTATATGGCACCAGATGGCACCAGGAATCCTGGTATTCACCATAAATATACGCAAATTGGTTTAAAGTCTCCATAAACCCAAGATAGAATGGGGCTACCTAGAAATGTCCAAATTAAGTATAAACCTTAATGTTTAAATATACAAACTGTTCTGTTATAATTCCGTATACCCTATCACTTTCTGTCATTCTATGTTGTCATTGTAAATTTATTCTGTTTCTTAGAATGAGAGACAGACAAAACTATTGTCCTGAACTCATTATGAACTAAGAGATAGCTGGACCTTTGTCACTCTGAACTCAATGTGAACTTATGTAATGGATACATAAATAAGAAATGTTTAGCTTTAAAACATATACCCATTGTCTGTTTTCATGATTAATTGCCCTTTTTGACTATGAGATAATTTCCTTTTTTTTTTTTTTTTTTTTTTTTTTTTTTGCAGAAGTATAGGTACAGTGACCATCAATAAATGGCATTGAAATTGGAAAGCTTAACTTCAGTTCAAGTTAAGATGTTAAACTTCATCCACCTTTTCTCTTGAGTGTATGTGTTGAAATTGGGAAGCCTAACTTCATTCATCTTTTCACTTGAATGTATGTGTGTATGAGTGGTTTATTTTCTATCTCTCTATTATTTCTTAATTTGCTGTAGATTCTCAAATAAGTTAGCAGACTCAAAGCCTTACCATTAGTGTTTTAGGGCCTAGCAGGTCTAACTTTACATTAACTTACTGGGAATCTCTGCAAAGAGGCCTATGTACAGATCAAAGAGCCTCCTTTTATGATCCCCCTGCAGTTTCTAGCCAGAAACTGCCTTTATAGCTTCAGCTATAGGAAAATTGTGGTCAGTTTAGGTTTTCCTCTTTGGCTTCAGTACAGCCAGTCTCTAGAGAAGAAAGCGTGGGCTCCCTTTTTTCTTTCTTCTTTTGATCCTGATCAGTTGCCTGAGCCGTCAGCTCTGTAACCCAAGAGATGAAGCGAACTGGAAGGGCATTTGCATCCAGCCCCAGAGACCCTGCTCTGGACCTCTTCAGAGCCGCAGCTGGGCATTAACTCTTTCTCTTTCTCTTTCACTCTCTCCTCACTCTCACTCTCACTCTCTGTCTCTGTCTCTCTCTGTCTCTGTCTCTCTCTCTCTGTCTCTCTCTCTGTCTGTCTCACTCTCTCTCTGCATGCATACATTATAGGAAAGAACCTTCCTTAACAGGCATGTGTTATTGACCCAAGAAACTCCCCAGCAGGAGACTCAGGAAGTAGCTGGTGGTATAAGCAGAAAACACATGGTCTTAAGAGCTGAACATTGACAGAGCCACAGTGGTAGACTGGTAGATAGAACACCACCTTCTCACAGAAGCAGAGTACCAGAAAAACATGGTTCCACAATAAAATAGAGAGGGACAAAACTTCAGAGGAAAAGACAGACAGCTTGGAAGAGTCTAGACAGTGAGTTTGGTCGTTGTTGGAGTCTAATCTCTGCAGCAAGGCAACTCTGTCATAGGCGTCATTCTAAGACAAAGGTAATTAGAGGGATGCATTGTTTTCTTCACGTATGATGAAGCGAACTGGAAGGGCATTTGCATCCAGCCCCAGAGACCCTGCCCTGGACCTCTTCAGAGCCGCAGCTGGGCATTAACATATTAAATACATATTCTATACATATTAAATAACAGACATTGAGACTATGTGATGTTCAGACATCTAAAAAAGTTTTAGTGCAAGTGATATGATGACAAATCTCTCTGTCCTAAGGAGGTCTGAGGGTCACAGGGCAGGATGAATTAGGTGTCACCATGTTATCTACAGTTTATAAATCAAGTTTCAAAGAAAGAACATTTCCCACCACTAATTTCGGAAAAAGAACTACAGCTTAACTCCAGTTGACTTAAGGACAAATGTATTTGCATTTTTAAGATCTCACAACCATAAACTTTTGGCAAAATTGTGCTCATGTTTTCTGAGGCCTTTGGACCTCATGTGACCAGAAAAAAATCCTGATTGTTCTGGTCCTGAGATACATTCAGAATAAGTGTATTGCTCAGCATGGATTTTAATGATGACAAGGTAGGCAGCACTGGAAAGACTGACTGGCAGTGAGCCAACCTTCAATACGCATTGGGTGTTTGCGTCAGCTGTCTCTTCTCATGTAAGGATGGCATCATCCAAGCTCCCCACTGCATGCCTAAAACTCCACACAGTACTGAACCCGCAGCTACCTCACTGAACTCCTTTCCAGCTCTACTGACAACTTGTCAATTAAAGGCTTTTTTTTTCATGGTATGGCTTCTCATTTGCATATCCAAGTGACTACCATGGCTACTTTTGAACTCGGGATCATTTTCTAAGTAAATTAAGGTTAGTTGAATATGAGTGCTATGGCAACTCAGGCTGCTACTAAGTAACCCGCAAAGAGGTAGGGTATACAGCATGTATACACTGTGTAGAGGGATAAATTCTTCTTGAGGTCGTATCACTTAACTTAGAATAATGTAGAATAATATACAACTTAAAAGTTGTTTTATGGACTTTTCCATGTATTATTTTAACAGGATGACTGACCCTAACTAAGACCATGGGAAGGGATACTGCAGATAAGAGTACTATTGTGCTTTGACAAAATCGGTTATGCCAATCATCACAGAAGATAAGCACTGAATTTTAAGGATGAACAAATGCAACCTAAGCGGAGTTAAGAGGTTCAAGATGGAGTTTGCCATCAAAGCCTGCCGTGAAACCAAGGTCTGTCAGATTCTAAAAGCTATAGATTTTACATTTAAAATGGAACTTTAAAAATGCCATTATTAGATTGTTTTAGCAGTAGTATATCAGTAAAAATTTAAGTAGAACACTAAAATGTAAACGTTCTCACATTGAATCAACAACAATGAAATCTTAATCCAGTGTTTGGAGTACCTCAGAAACACTAACAAACACTCTACACCCACAACCACACTCAACACCAGCGACCTGCTGCCTTTGCGTCTTTCCTTCCACTTGTCCCTGATGCCTCTCCGCTCCAAGGAGGGAGCTTTTCCAAGTGGTAACCAGGCCGAAGAAACAGCTTTTGGTTAACTCTACCTTGTGTAGCTGCAATTTCATACTGCTGGAAGCCCTTGCTCTTAGAGAAACACATTTTTCCCTCTCTGTTATCAAACCTGGAAGACACAAGTAGCGCTTTACCCAATCTAACTCTGAATAAAATTATTTACACTGTCAGAAAGATTTCAGTGAAGTATTTCAGCTAGTGTAAAATCTAGCAGTGTAACCCTTCAGTGTACCAAACACTGGGCCATACATCATTCACACATGTAGTTTATGATACACTATGTTGAGTTTACTAGAGACCATGCTGGTCTTTATCATTATATGTCAAAGGGTATGCGCTAAGTAATTTTGAATTTTCATTGACTTGTATATGAGGAACAGATTAAAATCAGGAAACAGAATATAATAAGATAACTTTGTC
This sequence comes from Acomys russatus, assembly GCF_903995435.1. Classification (NCBI taxonomy): domain Eukaryota; kingdom Metazoa; phylum Chordata; class Mammalia; order Rodentia; family Muridae; genus Acomys; species Acomys russatus. The sequence continues at coordinate 23,516,033 of NC_067157.1, read as the reverse complement.
GTTTAGGAAGAAAAATATAAGCTACTTTACCTTTTCAGAGATTAATTTATTATCAACAGATACATTTACAAAATATTCCCCCACACCTAAGGATTAGGGGATATTGCTGAAGAGGAGACAGAAATGTTGTAGGACTCATAGGCTTAGGAAGCTTGTTGTGAGACTGTGTCTCCTAGTCATGTCAGAAGTTACACTCATAAAGTCTCACCAATATGGCTGAACAAACATGAGATAACAAGGGCAGCAATAATAGACATACCAAAGTGGATGGGTAAAAGCTCACAAGGCCTTAACTACTGACACCTAAGGAAAACAAAGACCAGTATAAATAGCCTTCCCCAGAGAAAAGCACACCAACGGTTTATCTAGCACCAAATGGCTAACCCGGGAAACACACCTACAGGTAGCATTACATACACTGAGCAGGTTATATTTAGGGATAGATATATTTATGCATATATAAGATAACCTGCAATAGAAGTGAAGGAAGAAGCCATGAATTTGAAAGAGAATAAGGAGGGGACATATGTGAGGCTTCTGTGGCAGAAGGAAAGAAAGAGGAGAAATGTTGTAATTGCATCATAGTCTTTAAAAATGTTGAGGGACAAGTAAGTTAAAATTAGACAGAGGTAAGCCAGAAGCCAGAGGCCAGTCAAGAACCTACCAAAAGGCACAAACTATAAGGAGTCAGTATAAACTACTCGAAAAAGTTACTGCCCCCCCCCCACTCCTAACCTGGGCCAAAGGAAAAGATAGGAAAAAGTCAGGAGAGAAATAGTCACCCTTTGATGCATGGTCTACTAGAGATATAACTGGGTCAGAATGCCTGCTCTTCCAGCTCTTGGCTGCCTCCAACCTTTAGGAAGTACTGAAGGAAACTGCAGCCAGAATACCTTAAACCACACTCTAGTAGACGGGCAGAGTGACTTACAGGAAGAGGAAGGGAGTAAGGAAAGTAATGGTAAGAAGGGGTGATCTGAGTCAGTAGCATTGGGAAGCCATCAAGCGGAGTCTGGAGTCTTCTATGCCTCTAAAGTAAAAGCTATATGTCAGCAGAAGAAGAATGGAGTGTGGAAGATGCTTGAATCTCACTCGGAACAGGATGTATAATTGACATCTGAAGTAGATGGAGTTAGGGCACTGGGTGGGAGGGAGGGGGTGGTAGGGAGGATAATAAGGGTGGGGATCAGGTTGCCAGAGAAAGGAGGAGTGGGGTGAGGGAAAGTACTGGAAGAGAGAATAGAAATTGGGGAGGGCATCTCTGGGACAGGGGAGTCTCCTGAGAGTCTATGATGGTGACCCTAGCTGAGACTCCAAGCAACAAGGTGTTAAGGAGCATAAATTCAGCACCTCCCACAGCCAGACAGGACTCCCAGCAGAGGAAGGGGGACACAAACCTACCCATAAAACTTTTGACTCAAAATGCATCTTGTTTTTTTTTCAAGAAAATTTAGAATTTTATTTTATGGTGTTTTTCAATGTTTTCTCATGCCATATAGAACACAAATATTTACACAAGAAATATATATATATATATATATATATATATATGTTATACTCATATGTAATATATACATGAATCTATTCCTGTACTATGTCAATTTAATTTCTATTGATGCCCTATGAGCATATACAGGGGGAGGAGGACCCCCTCAGTCACAGTCATATGGGAGGGGAGTAAGGGGAAAATGGGAGGGAGGGAGGAATGGGATGATACAAGGGATGGGATAAGAATTGAGCTGTAATATGAATAAATTAATAAAATATATTTAAAAAGTTATATTGGAAAGCTTATGAGTATACAAATCTTCATTGTGATATTATTCTTTATATGATATTGTAATATTAATATACAATGCATGTATTCATAAAATGAAATATTGTACAAAATATGTTGGTTATGTTCCTTGCTATTTAATGACACCAAAATGTATCTCGTCTGCAAGAAATGTAGTGGTAAAGATGAAGCAGATTGAGGGAATGGAAAACCTGTGACAGGCCTAGCTTGAGACCCTCCCTATTGGAGAGAGCCAGCCACTGTTACAATTAAAGATAACCTGCTATGTTTGAAGCCAGGAGTCTAGCATAACTATGTTCTGATAGGCTTCCTCTGGCAGCTGATGAGCCAGATGCAGATAACCACAGATAAGCAATTGGCTAAGCTCTGGGAGTCTTGTGGAAGAGTGGGAGGAAGGACAGAGGGAGCCAGTAGGGTCAAAGACACCACAAGAAGACCTACAGAGTGAACTAACCTGGGCCCATCGGGGCTCATAGAGATCAAACCACCAACCATTAGAGCACGTGTGGGCTGGACCTAGCTCCCTACACATATGTAGCAGATGTGCAGCTTGGTCACCATGTGGGTCCCCCTAACAATAGGAGCAAGGACTATCTCTGCCTCTCTTATCTGCCCCCTTGGGTCCCTTTCCCCTGGATGAGGTGCCTTGTCACTCCCTGGTGGGAGAGGATGGGCTTAGCCCTGTGACTTGAGGCTTCAGGGTGGTTTGGTACCCTTTGGGGCCTTCCCTTTTCTGGGAAGAAAGATAGGGAAGAATGGGAGGGTGAGGGTGGGGATGGGACTGGGAGGAGAGGAGGGAGGGGGCTGGGATCTGGTTGCAAAGTGATTACATAAATACCTAAGTGGGGAAAAAAAAGAAATGGATATTTGAGGGAACATTTGGGGCTACTCCAGCTCTGGAAGGCACACTTTGTGACCTTGTTCTCTTGCTTGCTGGAGATGAACTTTGACTAATTGTTCTAGCTTTGCCCATATGCAAATTCTTTTAACAAACACAGGAGCCTGGACTGCTGCTGCAGGTAGAATTAGAAAGAATTCACACAGGTCTCTCCTCATCCACACAGGCCTCTCCGCTTCCACAATAAATATTATTGCTCTCTCTCTCTCTAAATTGCAATGTAAGGTTGTAAAACAAAAGGGAACACACACCAGAGAAAGAGAGTAACAGAGGCAGTGAGACAGATAAGAGATTCATCTGAACACCACCACCAGTTTTTTCAAAAATGAAAATCTATATAGAATGCAGCAACACAGAAGACTTTCAAAAAGTGAATCAACGTCTGTTTATGCAAAAAAAAAAAAAAAAACAGTTTTCAATAATACTGAGATTTAATGTTCCTTTTCGGTCCCTTTTAAGTTTACAAGGGGATTTCTTTTGAAGGCTATAAGATGCATACCAGAGCTTACACAGAAGCAGGCATTAACGCAAAGGAGCCTCTTTTAAAGTAGACAGGAAAGCCATGAGAGAAAGGCTTTACACATACCATTTTTATGTCTGGGAGGTTATTATAGTTTATGAAAGTGTACTGTGTGTAGTAACCCAACATGGACATATTTCTGTTCTTAAATGAATTGATAAATACATATTTAAATGCCTTCTGTTTTAGTTTTTATATGGTAATTGATAGGTACACCCACGTGTATGCCAAAGCTCCTGAAGTCCTTGTTAATTTCAGCGGAGTTAAGAGGACTTCAGAAGACAGAGCAGCTGACTCTAATCCGGTCAAACAAAACCTTCACTATTTGTCACTGTCCACTTGTTTTCTTCTATCTGAAGTAAACTAAGCCATAGGAAAACCATCAGTTTCATTTGCCTGTGGATCCAAGGAGATATGAAATGACTGGCATATTTGGGCTTCATTTTATTGAATGAAATGCTGTCTGCTGGCACAATTGTAGAAGGAAAAAAATCCCTTTTATTCTTTGTACAATGGCAAATTCTCTTTTTTAGTGACTTAGCATATCCAGCATCCTTTCCAGTATTATGTGAGATTCCAAGAGTCCAAACTTAAAGGAATTCATGTCAATTGTCAGACACTGAGTAGGAACTGGAAAAGTCACTACACATTTATGTGACTGGGACCTGAGCTTTCTGGAAACTCCCAAAGACACCAGATCTTAGGATTTAAATCTTAAGGCTAAACTTCTCCACAGCGACAGACACTCAAGCAGTCCACAGATAACACATGAGAGCTGCCTAGACACAAGCCAGTTCACTCACATGTCAGGCACCATGCATATCACTTTAACTTATTATCTGGAGAACTCATGCCTGTGCATTTGTTGACTGCTTTCCAGTAAAGCTGATAGCTGCTTCCCAAGTGCAAAGGAGTGACATGCAGAGATTTTTAAGGCGCAGCCTATTATTCACTAGAAAACAGTATAAGGATTATCTCTAGTTCGAGTATATTTTTTTTCCCACTAAAATAGTGCAATGGTATTACACAAAAACCTGTCTCCCAGCTGCTGTGGCTGGCACCGTGAGTCTGGTACACTTTAGGAAGGAAGAACACAAATGCCACATTCCAACTCTTTTTTCCTCATTAAGTTTTAATGTATAAAGAAAAAAAAAAAAAAAAAAAAAAGAGAGAGAATTAAGAAGCAACTAAAACAAATTCAGTGTTTCAAAAATATTTCTTCCCACTGACCAGATTGCAATTTACAATCCTGCCATCCCATCAATGCTATGACAGTTCCCACTGCTGCCTAAATGCAAAATTGGCCAGGTTTAGCATAATAGCTGGCTGCATAAAACATGAGATTGCAAATGTCACAGGAAAAAGATGATGAATGGCTGGGAGATATTTATATACACTCTATACATATGTTGACTAAACCGCTTCAGGGAAATCTGTTAAAACCAATAGTTTCAGATTCAGATTTGGCCTCAGAATAGCTTTTTGTATTGCAGGTATCTAGGACCAGAGGGTGTCATAGGGTAGCATTGCTTAACCTTGTCCCTTATCCTATCTCTGGTGCCACACAGCCCTTCTCTTTGCATCATTGCTGCTCTGTGCCCTGAAGTGAAACAGGGACTCACATCAGGGCAGATAAAGGCACTGCTGAAAGTCTGGTCTCCCCCTGTGTATGACCTGTCTCGAAATTGTTCCTTTACTGTCATCTCTGGGCCTAGGAGGTTGCTGGATATGGCTGGATGCCTGATGATGCCTTCATTATCCACCCACTCTAAAGCTTCTTCCAAGAAGCAAAGTCATATCTGGGACATGGAAGTACTTGGATGATATTAGCATTAAACGATGTACTTAATCTCGATCTGGCCCACCCCACCCCCAAGTTCTTGTCTTAAGCAAATATAATCGTCAAAGTAGATGATTTCATCTTCCCCTTCTGATATAAAATGTGGTTGGTAACTAAAATCACTGTGTTTACTAGAGAGAAAGAGAGAAAGAGAGGGGGGCGGGAGGAAGGGGATTTGTTTGTGTCTGTTTGTGTGTGCTTTACATCCATGTGCATTTTCTCACTGGTAGTGTGTGTTCTGTATACCTGTGAGGGTCAGAGGTCAGCCTGTACTGCTGTTCCTTAACCAACATCCACCTTGGTTTTTTGGAAAAGATCTCTCACTGATCTAGAACTGTCCAAGTAATCAAGGCTAGATGACAGCCAGGGTACCACAGGGATTTACCTGTCTCCACCTTCCTAGTAATGAGATAGTAAGGAGGCACCACCATGGCTGGCTTTTCTTATGTGGGCTTGGGCAGTGGACTCAGGTTGTCATGCTTAAGCAGCATGCACTGTATGCTAGCCCCTGACTGTTTGTGTATAGAATATTACATTATGACAATAACTCCTAATACTATATCATATTTACTTCAGGTACTTGGTTCATTTAATTATTTCAATATACTCATAAGAGAGGCCCGCTGTTGTGTAAGAGCATAACATAACAAAATCCCCTTACTGCCATCATATGATTCATAGAGAAAGGCTCGGATTCAGAATCTGTTATCCTGGGAGAGAAGAGTTGGGTGGGTTGTGAAACACAAAACATAACACACTGTCTTTTTTTGTTAGACATAAGCACGGTACATGTTCCACCATGAGTTTCACGGCCACCTACAGATTTGGGTCAGATGATAATATATGCACTCACATTTTCATAATTTTAAACAGACAGCACCTTCATCAGATTGAGTTATGTTGAAAAGCCGACAGAATAAACCCAAAGTTAATATAGAAAGGTGGAAAGCTCTTCCAACGCTAAGTCCTCATTTTTAAAAAGCTGCTCCCATTGAAGACTAATGTAAGGAGCTTCTAGTTTTCTTGAAGGAACTAGACCTCATAAGTGCTGCTTCCAGTCTGACCACAAAGACAGCAGTATGGCATCCCAGGAGCAAAGTAAACACTTTACACATAGATGACACAGAATCCTGCGAAGAGGTTTCACATGGGAGAATGCCTCCAGACTGCAGTTCCTCCTCCTTCTGTCAGGGTCCGCATCTTCTGCTGCGTTGGTGCTAATTTGTTACAAACTCAGCTCAAAGGCTTTCTTTCTTTCTTTCTTTCTTTCTTTCTTTCTTTCTTTCTTTCTTTTTTTCCCCTTAATCGCTGTAGTTACTTGGGAAAAAAAGGCAGAACCTTGCTCTACAAACACAACTGCATAAGTAAGATTACCTGTGTTTTTGTTTTTGTTTTTTGTTTTTGTTTTTGTAGGAAGCTATTACAGAAAATGTAGCACAGGGCTCCATACCTAAAAAAAGGCAAACCACTTAACCAACCAACCAAAGAAACTCAACTTCTTTGCACCTAAGTACGACATTCCTCATGTTAAGATTACAGTTCCATTATACGCCACTTGATTAATGGAGGCTCTAGGCCATTTCTCCTAATAGGGGCCTTCTCACTGTTCATTGTGGAGGATCAATAAGTGAACAAGAAAAGTCATCAATATTTGGCCCTGTGATGGGCCAAGCTTCTGCAAGTTATTATAATAATGTATATATGGCATCAATATCTTATTTTTTAGAATATGAAAGTGTATTACTGTATTTCCATTGTCAAAATTTATGATCTTGGTCTTTCCTTCTTGCCTTTGTACAGGGTCAAAAGAGATATATTGGCCATTTTTACAACCTTAAATTGGACTCCTGGAATTTCACTTTTTTTTTTTTTTTTTTTTTTTTTTTTAACCAAATTCAGCAACCAGAACTTCATTGTTTTCCTCAATGAAGTTCAAGCAGCCATCATTGGGCATGAACACTGATGTCCTTGCTGTTCTTGAAGAGCTGCACCCTTACACACTTCCGGATAGCAGAATTTGGCTGTTTGGCTTCAACCTGTGAAAGGACCGCAGGCTTTGTCCCAGGTGAAAGCAGTCATGTGGGCTTTGCCCCTTGGAAACACCATGGATACCCCACTGACAGTGACTTTGTGATAGACTGAGTGGAGTCATCCTGGGTCCGAGTTCAGGAAACAGGACTCGGGCTATTGTGTTTCTAACTGAACATCGATGGGAGGAGGGATCCGGAGAGGAGACTGGACATTGCGCCCTAGAGAGAGAGGGATGCAGGTGAAGAGGAGAAGGCTGCTGTTTCCGAGCTCGAGCTCATGTGGATTGGGAGATCGCCAGAGTGCAGGCCAGAGACACCTAGGGATCCGTCCTGTGGAACAGACACTGGAAGGTTTACTCTTGTTTCCCTCCTGTATAGGATCACTGAGTTGTATAATAAAATCTAATTGTTAAGAAACAGAGCCAACTTTTTCCAGCATAATTCCCTTTGCATGAGAGGCACCTCCAAAAGGACTGGCCTTCGGGACTGTGCCCAAGTAGCTTTCTTATATCGTTTCTCATGCTATTTCTAGTCCCGGGGGACTGTGGTGCTTCCTAGCAGTGTGGGGACAACACTTGTCCATCTTGCTGGTGCCACGGGCCCAGGAGAAAGAGCATGACAACAGAATTTTAAGGAAATAGTGACAAGGTCTCTATTCTGGTTTTCAGGAAGCTAATTATTAACTAATGCATTGGTTTATATAGCTTTATATCATGCAAAATGCTTTCATTTAAAATATAATCCTCAATCATGCTTTATGTTACAAACTTAGCAGCTAAGCCTGGATTGATGGAAGCATGATTTCAACTGTTTTAAAAATGGAATAATTCTCTATGGAGATGGAGGTCACTTGATATGAACCAAGCGGAGTCTTTACCCTCAGCATACCAATGGCCAGATATAAGACCTGAAGAAACCATAGAGTTAAACCATTCTCATCTGTAGACAAACACCACCTAACTCAAGGCCAGTGAGGACCTTTGAATGTACATTAATTATATAGTCCTCCATCTGAAGAGCTTGCAACTAGTAGGAAACATATTCATAGACTAATAATTTCAAGCCTGACCATGTCCCCTGGAGGGGGAGACCTGGTGGCACTCAGAGGAAGGACAGCAGGTTACCGAGAAGAGACTTGATACCCTATGAGCATATACAGGGGAAGGTAATCCCCCTCAGGAACAGTCATAGGGGAGGGGAATAAGGGGAAAGGGGGAGGGAGGGAAGAATGGGAGGACACAAGGGATGGGATAACCATTGAGATGGAACAAGAATAAATTAATAATAAAAAATTAAAAAAAAGAGAGAAACCAATGTACACTATTAAACGTTACACAGATCTTTGAGTTTCCTGTAAATTAGGATAAAAATAGAAACAGGAAGAGTTAACTAGAAATCCAACAAATTAACAGGCTGAAGTTGAAGTAGGAGAAACAGAAACTGATTTATCAAAAGACATAAATGTTCTGCGATTATTGTACCCCACATCTTTACATGGCTAACTTGATAATATAACAGGAAAAAGAAATGAGGCAAATTGAAAGGTTTTTAGTAACTTTTCTGCTGATAGAAACCAAAGGTACCATTTAAACTCTCCAGTAAAGGTCAAATTGAATGTGTTTCAACTTGCTTCTGACTTAAAATGTTAGAAAAATACTGAAGGCATGGTCACTTAAATCTTCACTTAATGAAATAAATCTCTTTCTCAGTCTGGTTTTGACAGAAACAAGGCAGAAGGTAGTTTTTATTCATTTACTGAGAGCATGTTGGCCCATAAACTGTAATATTCTAATATATATTTGATCTTTAACTGTATTTGATTTCCATTCAATTGGAATATTTTTGAAATATGTGAACACTTGAAAGAAAATTCAAATACTAACAAAGAGCCAACATTGAGAAATAAAAAGGAAAGGGTTCTTGGGTTGAGGGCTGTACTGTGTTTAACATAATTTACAGAGCATATCTAATTTTATAAATTCTGAAATCATATTTCAATATTACAATCTAAGTCTTGCGAAGTATGTCTTGAAGGTTAACTGTATGATAGAGATAGAAATAATTTGATATGTTTTGTCATAGAGGTAATTGGCAGGATAAAAGTTCACTTCCTTGTTCTTGGCTTCCCACTAGAATCTTACGGTAAAACATTATTGCCGAAGAAGCCACAAGGCATGAAGAAATGAAGCTGGTGCCAACCTGTGCTGGCTAGTTTGCCGTGGTGAAAGGCTCCATGTAGTTTGCTGAGGTGAAATGTCATTAACAGTCTTATCCAGCTGACCATTGTAATTTATAATCATGTTTAGCCTGGCAAAAGATGCCTGATGGTACACTATTGGCATGGGTGGCATAGTGATAACCAACAGCTTTCCAATTGAAATTAAACCCTGCTTTATGGATGGGAACTCATGCCTGTAGTATAAAACTGGCCAGTAACTAACTCACAGTTGGGCAGGTTATATGCCTTACTAATATTTTGTTAACTTGATATTCTATTAAATTGTCATCTCAACTCATATTTTTCTAACTATACTTTGTTGTATCTCTGAGGCCTCATTGGAGTAGTTTGTTTGTGCAGTAGATAGCAGTTACTTAGAAACTCACGGCTTATCAATGTGAAGAGAATTAAGTGACAATGAAGGTCTCAGCCCTACATGAGACGTCTATACCATATTCCCTCTTTGTCATGGCCCAGAAAACATCACAGAAATGGCAGAATGTTAGAAGAGCCAAGATTTTGGAAGAAACATTGTTGTGAGATAAATTTTTCTAGCTATAACAGAGACATTGTTCTCAGGAAATCACTGCACTTTTGGCTGTCACCCAAGACCAAGCCAGTCAATACACTAGCATGGAGAGGGAAGAAGCTTGGTACACTTTATAACTAGGTGAGGAACAGTTGGCAGGTAATGGCCTGAGAGAGAAGGAGCATCCTTTTTTTCAAATGGCATGGCTTGTGATAACCTGTCCACGATGCAGTTGATAGTTCTGTACACCCACATGCATAGGGCAAATACTAAGTCAACTCACTGGTCCATAAAAATGGAACACAGGGGGAAAAAAAGACATGAAGTTGGGAGGGGGAAGATATGAGAGAGAGGTCATAGAGGATTTGGAAAAAGGGCTTAGGGGTGTATGACCTAAATATATGTTACTGATGTATGAAATTACCAAAAAAATGTTTAAAAATTTAAAACTATTCACTTCTTTCAAGTCTAGGAATTTGTAAGATATGGTTAAGACTGAAGGTTACCATCATGCCCCAAGCACCATAGACAGTGAGGGCTTGATAGCCTCAGTGGAATACTAAATGGAAGGGGCTTTGGACACATTCTCGAAGTGACACCCCGTAGGTAGAAATTTTGCATCAGTTAACTGTGCATGTTATAGCATTGGGGTTGTCTTGTGGTTGCTATATGGCTGAACTCTGTTCTATGGTGGAGTGGGGGCAGCGCTAAGGTTGTAGCTAGGGAATATGGTAAGAGGTTTCACCCATGAGTCACGGCCAGATGTCTAAGGGGCTTCATGTGAGTCAGGAGTAGGTCGATGTGTGGTGAGGACAGCAGGAAGTGATGGCCAGTGTCCCTGAAGGAAAAGACCAGTCTGGAATATCATCAGCTCCAGGTATTTGCTAACAGTAGGATGCAGAAAAAAAAAAGTCTCATCTTGTCCTTGAGGTTTGAGACCATTTTACAGAAGAGCGCAAAAAAAAAAAAAAAAAAATCACATGCTCACCTGCCTGCCAGCATGCCTGGAGAAGTTGCTCTTCGTCTTCCTAATGTTTAGAAATCATTTTGGAAAAAGAAAAGAAGAAAAAAAAGTACTGGTTCTAAGTAAAACCTTGAATTAGAAAAAGTGACAGCTAATATGAAGTATTTTTAACCAAAAGAAAAACCAAAATGCTGTTCACGGGACGTTTTAAATTATTTCTTTCTTGTTGTTGAAGTGGATAGGGCTTATGATGAAAGGTAGCATCAGTTTTGGAAAATAATGCATTTACTGTGATGGTTGCCAACTTGATTCAGGCTCACCTCCTGGATTGGATGGGCACATATCTCTGTGTGTGGCTGTGAAGGTGTTTCCAGAGAGGATGAGTAGAAAAAGAAGTCTGGAGATACCATCTCATGGGCTGGGGAAATGTATAGAGGAAAAAGCAGAACAACGAGAAAACCAGCGGAGCCATGGCCTTCCCTTTGACCATGTATGGAATTGTTCTCCTCTGACATGCTCTCCCTGCATGACATGCTGAACCATGAGCTGAAAGCATGAGCCAGGACATGTAGCTCACCCTTTATGCTCTCTCTGTCTGGTGTTTAGCCACAGTGGCGCTCACACTAACACATTTGCCTTTTCTTACAACTTCCCGATTGTGTGGGTTAACTTCTGACTCAGAAAACTCAGGAAGCCTAAACTGAGGCCTCTAGAGATGGGGCAAAGCAAATCTCTGCATCGCCACCGCCCACCTGTGTTCCCCCCCCCCCCCCGAACTTTTTTTTTCCAGGAGAATGTAGTCAGGTGACTAAGAAGCATTCTTGGACAGTCCTTATCTCGAAAAATAAAAACCATTCAGCTTACTCTTGGATTTCAGACAAACATTTGACTGAAACTCCACATTCACCAGAGAAGGCACTAGAAATGGTTCAGGCTTAAAATACTTCCCATTGGGAGAACTGTCCAGCACCCTGTCAGAAGAAATGCTTCAGCCCACCTTCTACAAAGCTCTGATTTAGAGCAGCACAGATTCTCCATATGCTTGCCAAAAGGAGGAGTGTGAAATGTATCTCCGGGAAGGAGACGTATCTACTCGCTGGACAGAGTTGTTTGGAAATCATTTATAAGGGGTATTCTTTCTAAAGATTTTATTTTCGTTTTTATTTCTGTATGCATGTGTATGCCTGTGTGTGCCACATGAGTGCTGTGGAGGTCAGGAGGTGTGGGATCCTATGAAGCTGGAGTCACAGGCATTTCTGAGCCACCCAGCATGGTTGCTGAGAACTGAACTCTGGTCCTGTGAGAAAGCAAAAAACCACTCTTCGCCCCCTAAGCATCCCCTACCACCTTATAGTGCCTTGAAGAAAAATCTTAGTTTGGAATTCAGTTAATCTGTGGCTTTTGCCTCTAGCTATAATGCTAAGATTGAACACTCTTGATTAATGCTAGTATAATTTTGTGATAGGCCAGAAGTGGAGTGCTTTTCTTCCCAGTTTCCTGTTGTACAAGGGTTAGTGTCAGGCGTGTCCAACATCATCTATATATTAAAAACACAATAAAGAAAGGATGGGCTTTTTATTTAGTGGAGTAATGTGTCATGAAGTACCTATCTGTCCTATGCTCCACACCCCAAACCTTTACCAGGGAAAACAAATGTCTCCTCAGTTTTGTGTGTGTCCAAGCACAGGGGCATGGAGGACACAAATGCACATCAGGTGGCTTCATCAACCACCCTCCATGTTATTCTTTGAGAAACGGTCTTTTTCTTACCCTAGAGGTTGTCAGTTAGGCACGACCAGCTGACTTAGGGAGTCAGCCTTCTGTTGCTGGGTTACAGCGTTGCTGTCACACCCAGCTTTTACACAGTGCTGACAGTCTGGTCTCATAGTCTTATTGCTTGCATGACAAGTGCTTTACTAACTGAGCCATTTTCCCAGTTCACCCTTTGTTTCAGTTTTTTATAGTTCTGCTTATGCAGGTCAAGCTTTTTCAGTTGAGTTGACTAGGAATTTATTTAAATCCTGTGTACAACACTGCTAGTTTGATTCTCAAAAGTAAATGCTGCTAAGAAAAACCTATGGGGTTAATGGTCCAATGATACACCTCTCTGGGTTTCCGTAAATGAGAAATTCCACATTCCCAAAATAAATTCCAAACTTGAGAAATGTTTATAAAATCTTTGTGTATGTGTCACATAGATGATCAATGCATGCTAGCTATACCCATATCTACCATAAAACGGCACTGGAAAAATTCTAACAACAATTATGAAAAGCTTTGAACTTGTGCCCACTAAGGAATTCACTGATGCAATAAAAAATATTTGGCCAAATGAACTTAAGTTTTCAAATTTCCCCTCCAGTTGTTATTAAGGTTCTTTCTTTCCTTCCTTCCTTCCTTCCTTCCTTCCTTCCTTCCTCCCTTCCTTCCTTCCTTCCTTCCACACAAAGTGAGATTTCAACAAACCAGATAGTTATGCTTCAAATTAAAAAAAAAATGCCAGAGGGATCATTTTGTTTGTGTCTTCCAGCAAAATCTATGGGGAATATTAAATTATTTTATTTGTATTGTCCAATGTACGCTTCTCTCAGCCTTGTCTGTTGTGAGTTTGGTTTTGGTTGTTATTTCTTCACTTTTAAAAGATTCTTCTGTTTGAGACAGGGTCTCATTATGTAGCCCCAGGTGACATTTGACTTGTGAGGTTTCCGTCTCATCCCCTAGTGTTCTGAGATGACATGTGTATGCTTCTGCACCTGGATATAACATGCAACTCTTATTTGAGCTGTTTGAGAGTAAGCAACCTCAAAAAATAAAAGTAGACAAACAACTATTCCAAAACAGAAGTTTTAAACTTCTACAAAGGTCTCAAGACAGCTGAGTGGGTAAAGGCACTTTCTTCCTGATGACCTGAGTTCAATTCTGGAAACTTCCACATTAGGTGGAGAGAATCCATACCATACACACACGCACACATACACACACACATGCACACACATATACATATACCCATGCACACATGGGTGGGAGGACAGAGAGAGAGAGAGAGAGAGAGAGAGAGAGAGAGAGAGAGAGAGAGAGAGAGAGGGAGGCAGGCAGAGACAGATGAGAGAGAGACAGAGAGACAGAGAGATTTGCAAAAGTTTTAATTACTTATTAGACCTGGACCTGTTTTTAACCACTGAGATCCCCAAACTCTGCTTCATGGCCAGGGAAATAAATGATTCATTTTCCCCCTTTCAACAAGCTATTGGCTCATTCTGAAATCTTGCTTCTGCCTATTTTTTCACGGAGATGCAAAAGAAAAGTCTTTTCTACCTAAATATTTAACTCAATAAACTTGCTTCATTGGCTATCTTAGCTATTCAGTAGTGAAAAATTAGCCATTTTATAAAAAATGAAATTGACAGAGTAGATGCTCTCCAACGTTTTCACCACTTCTGAAGTTTTACAAATTGTTGTATATGTATTTGTATATTAAAAGCAGCAGTCTGAGTTGGCAAACAGCTGGATGTAAAACGGCAGGCACTAAAGATCCCTTCAACTCTACCCACTGGGTACCAGGAAGAGTCTTGCCTCCAGCATCACTCAGACTTGTGTGTTTGATGTGCATCCAACATTTGCCCCTTTCTGAGATCCACAGCAAGTGTCACATGGTCACAGGTTTTGAAGTTGGGTTGGGACATGCTGAAGCAAAACTAAAGCATACACTAGAGTTAGTTTATAACTTATTTAAAGCAAATAGGGAGGTGAGGGGTCCTAATGTTTTCACTAATATATAACTGCAACTCAAGTTTCTACATATCAAGGAGTGTTTCCATTAGGAAGTATTCCTCTTTCAGAGCTAATGGCTGTGTACTCAGGTTAAAGACAACTCCAGTGAACACAGTGTGGATAAATCCACTACTTCCATTCAATATGCCGTTGTGCAACAGGTCACACACAGCTTCCAATGATTATCAACTGGAAACTAACTTCATTAGCTGCTGAATAATTACCAACACTCTCATGAATAATGGTCATTGTAATTTTAGAGACAGCCATTTAGCTGAGACATCAAAGGTTACCAAACACATCTCACAAAGTAATGACTCTGACCAGTGGAAAAAATGAAACCGCATCTCCTCAGCAATTTGTTTTCAGATAAGTTAATGGATTTTCCTACCTTCTAGGCTTTATTTTACTTTCTGGCTGTATTCATATGACCTTGATTGAGAAGAATTATTATTTACAGTTGAGCAATTGGCAGCGGAGTCATGGATTTTCAAACTTGTTATCCTAGTGGTCTTGTTGGAGCTCATCATGACCTCCACACACAATTATCTTCTCAACAAACTAGGATGGATTGTCTTATTGACAGAAAGAATATCATTTTTCCTCTCTTTGTTGGATGAAACCACTTGGGAAAGGATTCAATTCTCATGTCTAAAAATGCTGTTAAAATACTGGGACTAGGAAAGAAAGAAAGGAGAGGAAAGAAAAGCAATGTCAGAACCTACCTCATTTAGGAGGAGGGGAGATGAACTGGCAAAGCTAAAGGGTGAATGAAGCTTAAAGAAAATGTCACTTTTTGTTAAAGAAGAAGGATCTTGTATAAATTCCCTACACCTCTCAACTCTAGTTATATTGTACTCAACTCAATTAATAAGTTAACTTACGATATTGGAGATGTATGTGAGCATAGTGCACTTACTTGCCTACTGTGAGTGAGAGCCTGGTTCAACTTCTAGCACCTCAAAATTTAGTTAACTAAATAGTCAATCAGTTTGTAGCTGCAAAGAAAAGCTAACTGTTTTCATATGATGAGAGATTGATAGTACCCAATCTGTATGTTTTTCTATTATCCCTGTATCTAGTTTAGTTTAAGGAATTTATATTATTATGCTCCAGTGTCAAACACTGACTCACAAATACTTTCATCTCTCACTTCTATTTCTTTCCTAATTATAGTCACCCAGCAAAAATTCATATCTGAATCCATAAGATCTGCCTACCTCCTCTCTGACTGAAAGAGACTATCATGCTTTCTATGCATGATTCAAATCCCCAAGTGGCAAGCCACCACCCTCAATCGCTCTCACTCTCTGTCATATTAGGTGTCACAACTCATATTCCTCCTCAGATGCTATCACTTCCAGTTACTCTTCATAGTTGACCTTAGTTGGTATGTCACTAACAATACCAAGAAAAGCAGAATAATTTTCTACATTTTATCAACACTAAAGTCCACTTGAAACTGAAGCTTGATATCTCTCTCTCTCTCTCTCTCTCTCTCTCTCTCTCTCTCTCTCTCTCTCTATCTATCTATCTCGTGTTCTATGTTGGGAGCTTTTCATGTCTGGTGTTACCATAATCTAAGCAAGATAGTAAGTAACGATACTAATTGAGCCAAGGACTAAAACAAAACAAAACAAAACTCCCCCAAAACCCCCCATACACCTAAGAGTTCATACCCATATAAATGAGAATCTAAATAATTAAATAATCCACTAACTAAATTGATAGAAAGTTGATATCCTTGTCTTACATAAGAACCCCAAGTGATAAATATTTAATGAATGGGTAAAATATAAATTAGCACTAGAGTATCACAGACAAGGTCCATTCCTGGGGCTGACGCCAATAGAAAAATAGAATCATCCTGAGTCTTAGGAGTAATAGGGTGTCATACAGATGTGTATCATTTAGGTATGAGCACTCTTGAATCTCTTATTCTCTGTACTAACTTCCATCTACTATACAAAGAAATGTCTCTAATGAGTGTTGAGAGTTGCAGCAATCTATGGGTATAATGGCAAGGGAATATGGAACAGTTTAATATATACATATGCAAATATATACATACATATATATATATGTGTGTATAGGGCCCATGAACCAGCCAGTCACAAGTATTTTTTCCCTGTTAACCATACCAGGATTCAGTTATGTTTTGTCGAACAGGCTTTAAAACCAATTAGAAAGTAATTGCTTACTCCCATAACAGTGTGCCACTACTGTACCATTAGGCATGCCTTGCCATTCTGGCTATTACTATAGTTTGTAATGTTTCCAGTTGAGTAGGATGATTACATGCTTTCCCTAGTGACTTAAATAGAACCATCCAGCACTGTGAAGCCAGTAAAGATTAAGCTTCCAGGTTGGTACCAAAATCATTTTTCCTTGTCCTATATGACTCAAGTATGTGATGTCTTCAGAAGTAGGGTCTGAAACACAGGCTTTCTCTCCTCACAAGGGATCATTGTAAAAGAGAAGGTGGGAATGTCATAAGATCTGGGATAGCAGACATCTGCAGCAAAACATCATTTGTTGATACTCCAGGGTGGTTTCACATGAACTCACAGCAGCTATGACTGCATGCACAAGAACTCACACAAAATCAGGACAGTCACAATCCAGCACAGATAAAGGAGAGACTCATGATGTCTCACTCTTAGGTGAGTAGTTACTGGCAACTGATGACTACATGGGAGAAAAAAAATCAGTTTTCTTCAGTCTAGGGTTCCCGAGAGGCTATACCAGCCTGAGGAGATAGACCTAGTACCATCAAAATTAAGTGGACTCAATGCATTTAAAATCAGGAGTCCATGAAGTTGGGAAGGAAAATTAGTGAAGTTATACGGGAAGAATTACAGGGGTGAGTGGGTGAGGGTTGGATTTCACTGAAACACATAATATACATGTATGAAATTCTCAATTAGAATGTAAAAACAGAAGCAGTATGCCTGCATGGTGTCTACAGTCTCCTCCCAAACTACTAATTCTAATGAGAAAAATGGCAACATTATCTTGAGAATCATGGAAAAATGTCTCTTCTGCCATGTAATCATAGTCAATAGCATCTGTGGTATAGTCCAACAACGGATGCCTGATAAGAAACGCTGGAAGGCTATGTCACCATCATGGTTTGGTGTTCTTTGTGATGACTGTTTAATCAACAGAAAATACCAGACAAAGCTGAACTGAGACTAACTCTATAAAATACTTGGATTTTACTGCTCAAAAACATCAGCAGTACCAAAGCTAAGGGAAGTCTAAATGAGTTGGCACAGATTGGGGGACACTAGGATTCATAACAGACAAACAAAATTTGAGATAGGAAATTTGGAATAGGAAAATACATCAGCAGAGATGCTAAGCTCACCACTCGGATTAACTGTATGATGCTGAAATAATCCACCTTTCAAAAAAGTTCTATATTTAATTAAGAGATTAAGTGGTAGAAGATAGGTGCATGGCATATAGGGAGACTCTACTTTTTTTCATATTTATGCAATTTTACTAAGTAAGTTGTATCCTAGAAAAGCTTTCTGCAAGAGTGCCATGGCTCTGGAGTCTGTATACATCTTACTTTCTGCAGCAACTAATTCATGCTGTGTACTCTCTGTTCTCTCTCTAAAATTGTCATCAGTTTGTTGCATCCTGGCAAAACCCAAGTGATGGTTTTCATTCTAGTCTACCTCCATTTCTCAGCTGCAGCAGTTAACAAGTGGATATGTGCCCTTCCAGAATGCATCGCCTTCTCATGGTTTCTGAGTCTACACACCACGTTCCTGATGTTTCTAGAGGGTTACTGTTTGCTTTCTCTCCTCCTCCTCCTCATTCAGCCTCCACCTCTGTGAAGCAGTTTCCAAAATCTACACTTTGGTTGTTATTTTTCTCTGCCTTCATCCCAGCATCCATCCATCCATCCATCCATCCATCCATTCCCATTCTGTAATTTGAAAGCTATGCATGCGCTTGCATCTTCAGCCACCATCTTTTTCCCTCTACACTAAAGCTGACAGTCCTTGACTGCCTGAGGGTTTCCACCTTTTCTCTTTGGTGGTAAAAATCAGATGAAGTATACCTGAGTGCTGCTGCTCGTCCTCTGAAGTATGCACTAAGTTTCTCTGTGAATTTAGAAAAAAGCATGAAGCGATCTTTTAGGTTTTTTTTTTTTTCTCTTTTCTTTGATTTTTTAGGATAAATATCATTTACCATTCAAAAAATTTAAGCATAGGTTTTTATATTTTACTATTAGAATATAATATTCTAAAAAGCATTATGACATTTTCAAAAAAGTGTGTTTTTCTGGTCCTCATTTCTCCCATTTCCCCAGACCTCCTTCTAGTGTTTCCTCCCAATAGCCTCTGCAGGTTTTTGTCCTCTTTCCTGTCCTGTAAACAATTTTGTTCCTTCCTTATTGGCTAATGTTATGCTTTCTTAGTGGAAAGGGTGTGGAGAGAGACACTCACATTCCTTCACTGTTGGCAGGTGTGTGAGGGAATGAAGATTGCTACAGCCATTATAGAAATCAGTGTTATAATTATTAAAAATAATCTAAAATGAGAACTACCATATGGCTGCACCATTTTATTCCAGAAATGCACCCAAAGGACTCCATGACCTGCCTCAGAGACAGTCGCACATCTGTGTTTATTGCTGCCATATTCAAAACAAGAACTGCAAGCATAGCCCAAATATCTATCAATACATGAATGGGTAATGAAAATGTGGTACCTGTCCATAGTGCAACACTGTTTAGTTCTAAAAAAAGTGAAATCATGAAACTGACAATGAAAACGGATAGAACTGGAAAAAATAATATTAGGCCAGGTACCTCAGAAAGACACACACAAAATTATATTCTTCCTCATATAGGGATCATGGGCTATAAAGTGTATATGTATATAAAAAGGTATACGTGAGCAACCCTAAAAATTTAGAAAGGAGAAATCCTAATTATGGTAAGTGCCAAATGAGGTTAAGAATTTGTTATAATGAATTATGCTACCATTTGCTGTCATTTCATTTATAATTTAAAAAATTCCTTGATGGTATCTTCAGATGCCTATACATTCAAAATTCACTAGTTAGTAGGCATCTTACAGAAATCAATGCATGTGTCATTCACCAGATGATCATTAGAGACTTGACATACACTGGATCAATTCCTTAGCGTAGTCTGTGTAAGAAATGTGGCAGCACACCAGCTTCTCTTGCTTCCACAACAAAAACCAAAACAATGCTTAACATGGTGCACTGAGGCCCAACTTTGAGATTTTACTTCAGATTTGTTACAACAGTAACACTGAATCTACATCAAAACAAAAAATTTAATGACTATCTTAGTGCCTATCAGGTTATTGCATTCAAATGCATTCAAAAGTGGGCAGAAGGAGTGAGTAACAATGGCTTAGGCCGCTCCTCTTTCGTGTAAGGAATAGTGTAAGGAAGGGATAAGGTCCGATTTCAATATCTGCTGTTTATAAACAACCTAAGTGTGTGTTCCTAAGTCAGGCACCGCTTCACACCTGCTTTCCCCTATGTTTGTTTCAGGTTTGAGATTTCTTAGGATCTTATGTTGACTTCCAATGGAACTTGGTGAACTCTTAACAGATATAATAAACAAAGACAGTTCAGATTGCAACAGGAAAGTTAGAATGGATATGAATATGCACATGTCTATTGTTTTGTGTGCCAAGATAAGTCCCCCTGAGGGGAGTGAGAAAGGTGTATATTCTGTTGCCTGCTTTTCAATCACTTCCCCAGTGGCGGGGCTCCCTCACCAGGCCACAGCGGAAGAGGAAGAGGATGCAGTCAGTCCTGATGGACTTGATGTGCTGGGATGGGTTGGCTGGCTGGGACTGGAGAGGCAGGGTCGGCATCTCTCCTTTTCTGAGGAGTAGGGGAGGGAGGGTGGGACCAGGAGGAGAGGAGGGAGGGGGCTAAGATCAGGGTGTACACTGAATAAATTAAAAAAAAAAAAAAAAAAAAAGAAAGAAAAGAAAACCATCTCAATATACTTTAATGCTCCTATTCTACCTATCAGTCTTACTTCTGTTAAGTTCTACATCTTGGCTCAGTGAATAAAAAAACAAATAAACTTGATGTATGTGAAATTTGTACTTTGTCTTACGTATTTTTCTTCATGCCATTCTTTATTATACAACCTAAGACTGCTAGCTGGAAATAGACTCAAATCAGGAAGCAAGGAATTGCTGTTTTTCTTCACTTTTATTTATTTATTTTTCTTTTCCAGGGAAAGCTTGTTGAAAATAGAACATTTAAAAAAAACTTGGAGACAGCAGTCTTTAAATGTTGCTATTTCCTTCTAATGTGTCATTAGAGTATACAGTATCTGTCACTAACGTGGGGTGAAATAATGAAATTTCATGGCAGAATTCCTGAGACTAATGTTTGTGTCATTTCATTTTGTAGTTGCGTTGCGGGAAAGTGAAAGCCAATTTTACCAATTATAGTGCTATCATTTAGCAGAGTGCACATAAACAACTCTATCAGTGTCATCAACTAGAACAGCTAGAATTTGATGTGCGCATGTGCACAGAAGTACAGAGCCTGCCACCAAAATAAAACAGAATACAGAAAAGCTTTTAATATACTTATGTATGTATATGAAGCTCTTACGCATATGTTCTTTCTACATTATTTTGAGCTTCAGAAATGTAGAAAACAAGCTGACTTAAGATTTTGTTGGGCAAATAATAAAAATGTCAAAACAAATAAACAGTCACCTTCCTCCCAGAATCTGTACTGTACTGTACTGTACTGTACTATAATTGCCTTAGTCGCCCAATGAGCTCATCAGAGAACTGACCATCATAATTATCCAGGGTTCTATAACTCTATAATGCTAAGATGCCAATGTTTTGTCTCTTCCTGGGCTGAATCTATTGCTTGTCCTAATGGCCGAGCAAATGTAACCTTAGAAAACAAATAGAGGGTAGCCTCCAATTTTCCCTTGACCCATCATCCATCATTTCTAATGAATGGAAGTTTTCATTGCCCCCCCACCCCCACCTAAGTATTTGGGATACATTTTAAGTCTGTTCCAGTTTCCATTTGAAGGTCAAGTGGTTGGAATAAAAACAATTTTCTCAACAAGCACTGGAGCAACTTTGCTCACACACACTGTGCCTTAGTGGAAGACACTTAGTCTCAGACCACTTTGTGTAAATCAGTTGCTATCAACAGAGAGTACTTGCCCTTTAAGTGAAGTGACAACACCTTGCAGGTTCCTATTAGAAGAGTTTTAAGTCACTGCCCAGAGGAGGATTACTGATCCTTCCATGATATGTTTGATTTACCCGGTTTCAAAAGTGTAAAGCACCTGAGCAACTCTTTGTCATCAACTTGTGTTTATCTGTTATAGAGATACATTGGGGGGACTTCTGTAGGTTTCTGGGATTGAAAGAATGATTGTCAATGTTGGTTCCAGCCCATCATTGCGTTAAGGATGTTTTAAATTATTAGTAGGCCTTCAGTAAAATTGAATGTATTTCCCCTTAATATGTTGAAAAGATGGGATTCCGTTAATTGAATCAGAGACCTTTTTTTTTTTTTTTTTTTTTTTTATTTCTTCCCCTCCTGGTTAAATTTTACTGAGGTGAGGAAGCTACTCAATGTCCTTAGATTTAAATATAGACTTTTCTGTGATATTTCTGTTACTGTTAATTGCTAAGAAGGTACTTCTAAGTGGTCAAACACAAATTCAACTCCCTATTTGAAACGTTCAACTCTACGTAAATTTCACAAGCCTCATATTATTAAAAGTTCCCGTTGTTTTGCACTTTCCATAGCTGTATATGCTGCCACAGTGACTGTTTGATGCCTCCTTTTTCTCTCTTGTAGAAAGTTACCCATTTTCCATGGGTTGGTTGGGAAGTGGGACTGGAGTAAGAAGGCAGAGAAGATGTTGTTTATGCATAATGTTGGTGAACGGCTTCCTGAGCTCTTGGTCAGGCTGTTACTTAAGCTGGCTTGATTTCTGAAGCTTTTTACCGTCACCTGATTAGTGCCAGCAGACCCCATCTCACTGTGGGACTCTGAAGTTCTACCTGTAGCTTCTTCTCTCTCAGGAACTTGTAACCTCCAGATGCCTTCTCTGACAAGTCCTCCCATGATCCTCAGTTGCCTCTCACTCTTTAGGTTGCCTGCATAGGTCTTTTGGGAAGCAAATCTGTATTTTGCTTCAGCAAATACTGAGGATATAGGCTGATGTCGGCACCACGGCAACTCCTCCCATTCCTCAGTTGGCACCGTCTGGCTTAGGATTATCATTTTAGATTTCGAAGCAGGAGTCAAAACTAGCCCAGTGTGCCTATTAATTGCAGCACTCATAGTCCATTTTTTTTTCATGTAGCCTATTTGAAGATCTTTTGTCTTTTAAAAGGGTATGTTCCTCCCTTGAGGTCATGAGGTCTGATGCCTGTCTGTAGCTTTCCTCTAAAACATACATTCTAGTCTCTCAATTTGCAAAAATATTAGGCCTTTGGCAGTAAACAGGGCTACTATAAAAAGAAGTCAACAGAGCCTTGCAGCATTTTAGAATTCAGTATCTTCTGTGTTTTGTTTCAGTCAAAATTTCTAGTTCAATACCCTATTGTATAGTCTCTCCTATCACAAGTTAGTGGAGTGGTTTTCCCATATATATTAAACATCAAATTGGTTAAAGTTGATAAGGTGCTTTTTTGTTTTGGAGTCATATCTAATAAAAGAAAATATCATTTTTCTTATTACAATGAAAAACTCATTGAGCTTGTAGGAAATTAGTGTTTAAATAACATATACAATGGGGGTATTTACTAATCCCTGCTTTATGATGTGCTTGCAAAAGTATTAATTGCTTGGCTAGGTAATGAAAATATTAGTTGTATAACAGCATGCAGATTTAAGGAAATGGAGTGCAAATTTTGATTATGCTGACAAAACATCAAACACATTTATAAATTTTTGAACAGTTGATGTTCATAGTGTATATCATTTAAATTCTATTAAATGGTAAACATGGGGGAAGTATCTAATAAGAAGAAATACTCCTTTGACTTCACAGTGGTGGTTTGATTATTTTTATTATTATTTAATATTCACCAAGCAGCCATGCTGAGCAAAGCTCCAATTTTACATTTATTAAGTGCTGGAAAATACTTAGATAAAGGAACCAATTTAGTACAATTGTGTTGAGAAGCTGAGACTACATAGTCATCAAAATATTTAGTAAATCCATATTTTTTCCCTTTGCTTCTAAGTCTTACTTTAAAATTTGACTTGTTATGGGTATTTTTCCTTTGGGATCAGATTTTTTACTTGGTATATTTTATAATCAAGATAATAATTTAGATGACATTGTATTACACTAATGACCATGAATGTATGATAAATATCACTAAAAACATGGCACACCACAGTGGACTTGAGTGCTTGAGGCTCTCTACTCGCTTCCCCGCCATTCTGAACAAAGAATATTATTTCCCTTGAGGATTTTATGACCAAGTTCCTTTACATAATTTGAACTCACAGTTTATGTTTTTCTGTGGAGGAGTTGTGAACGACTTTGCCTAGTCTTGTAATCAGAAGATGCCAGTTTCTTTTTCCTCTCTGACATTGACTGATTGCACAATAGCCCAATCAGATTCTCTGATTTTTCAGTTCAGTCAAAATATACCAATATCAAGAAATGTGGGAACCTATGTGTGAAAACTACAACTGTACACTGAGTTGAAACATTTCTGCTTTGTCTCCATGCACACCCCTGCACTTTGACATCTGTGAACTCAAAGACATAAAGAGGTATTCTAGGTAATTTGTCTTTAAAAATAGTAGTCGCCAGACACTGTTGGCAAAGACACCACATACGTCGCATAAAGGTCTTGAAGAAATTGAGAGAGAACGGACATGGAATCCTTCTCCCTGAGGACTGTTTCTCTTTAGGTATTGGTACATGCTATGCAACCTGCCAACGGAGAGAAGCAATTGATAGCCCCACTCAGCTATACATCCTACAAACCACAGCAATGGTTAGCAGAGGAAGGCAGTCTCAAATGGCGCAATAGTAGTGTTTTTCCTTGGTGGGTACCAATAGCTGTCTAACTGGACTTAAAGCCTGGTCAGCAGGAGGGCACATACCTAGGACTGTAATCGGAGCTAACCACCAGTGGCTGGAGAAGGCTCTAGAAGAGAACCTATTGCTGTCATTCTCCTAAACCAGCACAGTTGCTACCTGTAGTCTAAATACTTTTGCTTTTTGCAATGGATGAAGACTATCACAGAGGCCCACAGCAGTTTAAAATACAGAGAATAAGTGGCTTTAGGATTCACAATCCCAACTGATATGTTTGCAATGCAACTCCTTCACCCAAGGCTCAGGAATCATTGTGAAAGATGGGGTAGAAAGACCCTTAGAGCCACAGGCCCAGCATGCCTACTTCTAGAGTTGAAAGGGAAAATGCACCCATGAAATTGCAACAATATGGTTGTCTGAGAAGACAAGCATAATGACAGCACAGTTGATATACCAATATAAACAGAAGAGATTCCTCATAGTTCCATTACCCTATGAAGAGCTACAGGTGGTAAATGCTGCTGAGAGAGGAATAACTGGTTTTCTGTGGGGATAAGTTCCCATATAGGTTGTTCATATGGTTAGCACTGAATACATAAACATATGGGAAACACAAAATGGGTTTGGTAGGGTGCATATACACATCTGTGCATGTTAATAGTGTGTGTGTGTGTGTGTGTGTGTACATGAAACAGCCATGATAAAGCAATAGATCATGAATTTGAGGGAGAGGGTACATAGAAGGATTTTTATGGGAACAGAAGGGTAACAGTGCTGTAAAAGCAGTGCTCATGTATGAAGTTTTCAAAGATAAACTAAAATCAGTGTTATACTCAAAGCAAGGGGTATGGCTGTACTGTAGTATATATTCAAATTGCAAAAAGGAAGAGATAGCCAATACATATTTTACAGGGTTTCATTTTCCTATTAAATGTTACACTATGGCATTTATCTATCTTATTTCTGAAATGTGTAGTTCCTAGTAATTATACTTACATTTGATTTTTAAATAAATTTCTTGGCTTGGCAAACAAATTGGTGAATATATAGCAGTGCCTTTTCTTCTAGTGTTTATGGTTATATCATGAGAATATATATATATATATATATAAAACCTCACGAAATATTCACATATTAAAGGATTTAAAGACAAAATGAAAAGTGTCATCTTGCATGTAATACAATAGATTTGGTCTCACACTAATTCTGTCCACTTGCAACTTGGAATATGTTAACAAAAGTCCCCATGGATGTCTCCACAGTGGCAGATGCCCATGGTAGGTAGGAAAATAACTTAATCTGCTAGCTGCGCTCTCTAACTTGTGTCATCGATGGGACTCACAGAAAATATTGGAGTATTTCTTTAGACACGTGACCCAGTATTTACTTAGTTGAACAGGTTTCTAGTTGTATAACCATTGGTTTTTGCTCTTGAAGGTCACACAGTAGAGATGTTTGTCAAGCTACTCAGCAACAAGCAGAGGACAAGCTCCTCCTCAAGGGCATCTTCCTCTAAATATTGCCCAAAGTGTGCTCATCAAAATGGCTACAAAATAAAGAAGTTACATTTACTTTAACTATTTAACACTCCAGGTCAAAATAACCTTTTATATCAATTAATTCACTCAACAATTTATATAGTGTCGTCCTTCTTTTCATTTTAAAAATGAAAAATCTAGGGCTTAGAAAGTTAGTTGTTAGGCCTTTCTTCCGAGTTTGTAATCAACTAGTAAGACAAAGTATTTTAATAGTTATGGTTAACAGTATACATATTTTGGAGTTATGGATTAAATAAATGTATATATGAAAGTAGAAATAATCCTTGATCAAGAATTACTTCCTAAATGATTGCCAAATATATGGTTTATAACATACTCTCTTATTTTACTCCACAATAACATTATGGAACATATACTCTCTGACTGAGTTTTCAGTCATGTAAGCTGTGGCTTAAACAGTTGTACAGCCGGGGATGGCTAGGCTGGGACTGAAAACCCAGGTCTGTTTGGTTACAATGCTTCTGTTCTCAATCATCTAGTCAGCCTTTCCCACGAAAACCATTTCCTTTCAAATGAGTGGTAAGATGAGGATCATACCTTACATTTCCATATTTTGATGCACAGCATGTTAAACACTTAGTAAAAACAAAACAAAACAAAACAAAGCAAAACCCTTCCCCCAAAAAATAAAACTCAAAAGAGAAATAGATGAACGTGTTTGTGAGTACTGCTGTTCCTTAGAAAAGAATGCAAGTTCAGATGCATAAAAAATTATCAGTGGATAGCAGGAAGGGAGCAAGATGGCTACATAAATAACCCCTGGCATATTTAACTCACGGAAACTGTTTTTTATTAAAGTAAATTACGAAAGCCGCTGACTTAGAAGCATGAGTCTTAATTTCTTAATTTGAATTTTTTAATTGGCTATATATGCAGTAGGACAACTGGAACTGTGGTCTGTGAGGAAGTTGCCTTGTCATGGGAATTAGCTGCAGTTTAATTCATCTAACATTTAAGTATGTGCAGAAGTTATTTATTTATTTTTACAGCCCACTATAATCCTGTTCTTCTCTCTGGCTATATCATTAATTTTCTTAGAAATCAAAGGGAAAATCCACATCCTTTCTGTTACAGAAGACACTGAGCACGTTCCATGCATAAGTATTATAAAACCTTGCTGCTTAAATAAGATCTTCAAGACTGACTAGAATATATCTTCCAAATCTATAATGAAAATTTCCGTTTTCTGTCTTTAATAACTTAAGTATATTCACCAGAGCAATTGAGTTGATTGAGCACGAAGTTGCTCTTGCTAAATTTCCCAAGATATATATATTTAAAGCAATAAACACATTATCTAGTCTTAATTCAAGTTATAAAATATGTTCTTATATGAACAACTAATTCTAGATTATTAATTTGAATAATTTGCATACTTGTAAAAGTAAAGTGGTAAAAAGTGGGTGAGCATATACATGTACACATGAATAAGATCAATGGTTAAAAACACAGATTTTAGTGAAACAAAATAGAATTAAAACCGAGATTATATAGTATGAATATGTTCCATGTGGACATTTTATTTAACTCAGAGAATATTTTTTTCTGTATCTCTAATCTCTCACCATTCTACAAGAGTAGTATTGAAACTTATAATCTCTAAACTCAAACTGAAAGCTTAATATTTCCGACTATGCAAAATCTGAACACAGACACATTCATTCATTCATTAAAGGGTTTTCTGAGGTCCTACTAAGTACCTAACATGTTATGAAACAAAAATATAAAGCTGTAAAAGTATTTGCCTTACTTTCCATTTCAAAGGAAATCAATACCATAGAAAACCCTGAAAAGGAACATGTATGGCTGTTTAGGAAACTTGATGTCCTAGAGGAAGAGATGGCTTTCATTTTAAAAAGGCAATGATAGGATATTCTTCCTCTGGAGCCACTCTCACTCTCTGGAGCTCTTTTCTTCCTTTCCTTAATAAATGTATAGTCTTCTTAGAAAAGTAGCAGTAGTATATAATAAAACCAAGAAAAAATAAAATGAAAACAATTACCTTTGAATATACACAAATATTTTATTCAATATACTCATTGAATAAGGGAGAGTTGATTATAGGTAGAGTCTAGTTTACTGCACTGCTGAGAAAATCAATATACCTAAACCAATGTGATATGTAACACTGGACAATGCAATCATTAGCATTGTACTCAAGTGCATTAAAAAACATAATTAACACCTTGAGTTTCTTATTTTTCTTAACCCAAAGTTTATAAAAAAAATTCTTCCCTGACAAGAACACAGAAATCATAAAGAAGCAACATTCAAAGGCTAAATAACCAAGAATCTTCTAGGTGGATCTATGCTCACACAGAGAGATGGTTTCTAAGCACTTGGTGTGTACTGCATGCAAACACAACACAGGAACCCTAGTGTAAAGCAAACTACAAAGTCATTTCTACAGATGAGAAGATCAGAATACTAACCACTAAATTATGGAGCTGTACTAAGAACAATGGATACAAAGGAGAAGATGTGCTGTAAGATGGGAAAGTTCTTAGGTATGTATTTTTTTTTTCACCTAAACTATATTAAACAGATATGGTGGAATATGCCAATAATCCCAGCCACTTGAGAGTCTGAGGTGGGAGGACAGAGTGAAATGCCAGCCTGAAAACATAGAGAATCTCTGTCTCAGAAAGAAAGGAGAGAGTTGGGGAGGAACAGAAAGGAGAAAATAACCTATTGACCATAAAAGGATAGGAAATAGATGAAAGCAATACAAATGTTTGACATGAGTGAAAATATAGCTGAAGTGACTAGATATACATACGTGTTTAAATAATAAATATGATTAGCTAAAAGCAGAGATCATGACTAAACAAATTAAACACTGTTCTGCATTTGTCGTTCGGAAGTAATATACCTTACATATCAAATTCATATAAAAATAACAAAAATGATTACAATTATGTACCTGGCAAATACTAGTTACAGTGAGAAATCAGGACCATAGTACAGTGATAATATTGTCAGTCAATGTGACATTTGAACATGAAACAGCAGTAGGGATGAAAAGATACATAACATGGGAAAAAACAAATATTCAGAAGTCATATATAATAATAATGAATCTGTAGGTCACAATAGAGCCAAAGACTGATGACTAAGACCAAGAGAAAGAACCCAGGACAATTTGGGTTTTCAAAACAGCTGAAAAATTCCCAGAGATAATATAAGGAATAGTGAGTATATCCATATGAACAACATCAACAATGAAAACAAAACAAAACAAAGCAAACAACAACAACAACAAAACATTGGCTTTCAACACCCATGTTTGGATGGATATATATATGCATATACTTATAAAACACTGTGTGTGTGAGTGTGTGTGTATATGTGTATCTGTGTAAAATCACTACATTTAGGAACATAACATTTTTACTCTTAAATATATAAACTATTTATAAAAGTGGTAACTGAGTGCCTGAGAAAACCAAACCTATTGGGCAAAAGGAGGTGTGATGTCTACTTTGTATCCAATCACACGCAGAGCATGAGAATTTAAAGGTCATCAGGCGAGCTCTCCAGCCACTGGATGTATGGTTTGAAGAATGCATCTTCGCTCTCCTTCAGGCTCTACTCTCAATCTAACCAGTCTCCCAGGGTTCCTTCTCAGGTGTGGTTTAGCTCCAGGGAGGTCTACTTGGGTTGAATAGGAGGGGTTCTTTATCCACAAAGGTAGAAAAATGAGTGTCTATTGACTTTCTACCGCTGGGAAACCCGCTCCTTCCACACCCGCCCTGTGTTCATAGGGTGGCAGGCTCATTGTGTGAGCTGGGGCCAGATTAGCTATAGTTTAAATGTGATCAAATGCAGCCTTCTCTCCTATAGCCGAAGATCCAAGCAAACCAATCTTATTCTGGGTTGTTGGCTGTGGAACACGCATCCACCATAACGTTAATCATACCCACTTTTGTTTTGCATTCATTTTGCCTTTTTGTTTTTCTGCCAACTGGGTTCCATGCAAGAAGGCATTTCAAAGGTAC
Source organism: Acomys russatus (assembly GCF_903995435.1). NCBI lineage: Eukaryota > Metazoa > Chordata > Mammalia > Rodentia > Muridae > Acomys > Acomys russatus. The sequence goes on along the minus strand of NC_067157.1, from coordinate 23,485,839 downwards.
AGTGAAGGGGGAAAAAAGTCAAACCAAGCATCCTGTGAGAAGCATTGCCATTCCAGTCGGCATTTGAAGGCAAGTTGCTCTGAGCCCTTGAAGTACGTGAGATAGCCTTCCAGCCTTATGATAAATTTACCTTTTGGGTTAGCTAGCTCATGTATTTTTCTGTTAGCAATTGGAAGAATCTTAACTAAATCATGCAGGTTCAAAAGGAATAGTGCTGACATCTACGGAGGGAGTCAGGAGGAGGATGTGCGCACCCCGGGGGAGCTTCGGGTGCAGGGTTTGGGTGTCCAGTGGGTTGCACAAGGTCTCTGAGGAAGCTTAACGTGAGCTTGTGAAGGAGATTCGTGGAGGACATTGATGACTGTGGTTTCTACTTTAGAAGTGTTGCCGAGGGCTGGCCTGCCGAAGGTGCCAACAAATAAATAAATCACACACGATAAGGAGGCTGTGGCAAAGAGCTTCAGGGCAGAAAATATTTAGAGAGCTCGGCAGAGAGAGCATTCATGTGTTCGTTTTTATACGTCTTTCCGATTTTTGCCTGTTTCTGAGTGCTGCTCGTGTTCAATGGCTATTACTAGGGAGTTTGAATTTTTTTTTTCCTGAGCGATTTCTAGTTTAGTGGCCCTTGTTCATTTGTAAAGTCCACATTGCTCTCTGACTTATCTCTCCCTCCATAGGATACTCTTCCCAGGCCTGCTCCCTGCCCTGCCGTGACCAGTTGCCGATCAGCAGATTCTCTTGAGCATCTTCTGGCCCATTTGCTTGGTAAAATAATGAGTTATTTCTTCCTCAAGCCAGAACTGTTGTTCTTTGCCTGAGGGGAGGAGGAAGCATTTCTCCCTCACTATCTTTACTAGGGCACAGAAAGAGAAGTGTAGGAGTTTCTGTCAGGGGAGCATGGTACGCTCTAAGCATCTCTTGGGGAAAAAAGGCCTTGAACTTTCATCAGAAGCAAACTTACATGTCAATTATTTCAGATCACTGGTGTTATCTCTGTACTCTTCTGTGTTCAGAAGACACAAGGCAGTGACAGGAAGTCTAATGGAGGCTTGGTGGTAGAGCATCAAACAGCAAAAATCCAGCTTATCTTATCTTAAGGGCAGCCTGGTGATTTGTCTGCTATACTTTCAACATATTTCTAATTTTTAAAAAATTGACTTTGTTTATTTTTTCATCACAATAAATGATTCTGATTCTGTGTCAAACAGACACTCTGTAGCATAAATGTCATGCCTTAAAAGCCAGTGTATGCCTAGCTGAAAAAAAAAAAAAAAGAAAGAAAAAAATAAATAAATAAAAAAGAAAACTACTGATTTGGGTACTGACCTAAATATAAACAAATAATTTCATTATAAACCCAGAAAGTCATCATGATTCAATTAGTGGACCAAACTACCTGCGTTTTCTCAAAGGCTCTTGTAAACACAGCAGCATGCTGTTGCCCTAGATTAGGAATGGGATGGGCCTGATCTGTGCCCCCAGGCAGCTTAAACTCAGGCTGCAAAGAGATAATTAGTATAGGTAGAAACCTCAGAATTAAAAGTAAAGCCAAACCCTACAGTAAATGTTTTCAAGAGCAATAAGAGCTAAGAGACATCAGTATGGGGTTAGGAAAGGAACTGTTTCACGAAGGAGTTAGCCATTATTAGTGAGGAATGTTGATGGGGCAAGTCAAGGGAGTCGGTACAAAGGACACAATCCGAACACGCTTGTGACTTTCCCAAAGCACATATTCTTGGTCAAAACATGGCGTCTGCATCCTGAAACACAATCTGGCTGGCTGGGATTCTCAAACCTACCTATCAAATTATGAAATCACAAGCATTTAGTAAATAGTATCGATGCCCACAAAACACTGGGCACAGCTGTAGAAACTTTGAGATTTCCCACCTCTAGAAATGTGAGAAACATAAATATATTGTTTAAAATACCCAGTCTGTAGTTTTTTTTTCCCCCAAGCACTCTAAAGAGATTGAGGCAACCTACAAATAAACACTGACGTGGAGCTAAGCACTTTTTTTTATTCTCTGACTGAGATCCTAGTAGATCCACTTATAGAGAGCCTAGGGTATCTGCCAACTGGTGTCCTAAGGACCCTGAGGAGCAGAAAAACACATACATCATAGATTCAACCATTAATCAACAAGCTGGAGCTTTTCAGTTGACATTTTCTAGGATGACCAGACTTACAGTGGAGTAAGAGGCTTTTGATCGCCCCTTCTCCCACAGATATTGCAGAGAGAAGTCTACCCCAGTAGATAGCTAGTACCTACAGATAAAAGAGTCCAGATCACTGTACAACTGAGGGAACATCCATAATAAAGCAAGCAAAGAAATCAAAGACACTCACACACTAACCCCATCCTGAGCACAGTGCCACATAGCCATGAAGGAGCCTCCAAATCTAAGTATGTTTTTGAGAAGTAAGGAATTAAATCGGCACCCAGTGCCTGACTGTCGCAGTCCATGATGATGGGTGTTGGGGGTGGAGAGAGAAGGTCTTTTAAATAAGCAAACTGGAAGAAGGGCAAGGATGGGCCCTCAGAGGAGGGTTTTAAGTTCACTTGGATCCTGTTAGCTGCAGCCTCACACCCCCACCCACATTCCAATTCCCTGCAGTGGGCTTGGTTGTGTGTTTTTCCTACTTTCCTTCCTTCTTTCCTTCCTTCCTTCCTTCCTTCTCTCCATCCCTGCCTCCTTCTCTTCCTTTCTTTCTTTGCTCAATAGTGTTTTTTTAAAACAAAATAAAATATAATAAAAATAAAAAGATCATATCGAAGCTGAACAAGACAAACCAACAGAAGGAAAACTGCCTCAAGGGAAGGCACAAGAGTCAGAGACCCACTGACTCAGGCATAAAGGAGTCCCATAAAAGTACTAAAGTGAAATCTATATTATATACAGGGAGGACATGGTGCAGACATGCATAGTCCTTGTACTTGGCTATTTCATTAGCTGCTTGTAGTTCTGCTCACTAACAAGCAAGTTAACAAATAGTCCCCTGAGCCGGCACAGAAAGATAGCTCCCTGGGCCTCATTTCTTCTGTTCTAATGATAATTCCAGTCCTATAATCTTCCTGTGGGAAGGAATTGGAGACCTCTGGGAGCAACAAGTATACAGAAATTTTTTTCTATGCCTTTCTGCTTCATTTTGACCCAAAGACAAACGTCTGAAGTCCTATGTTTCTAGGAAAAGAACCTGTCCTCATGATGGTTAAAGTGATAGGTGGGCACTCTCTCCACCTCTCTTCCTGGTTTACTTCAGTGGGAACACTGGAGAAGAAAACTCCCGCTATACAGAGAGTGTGAAACTTCCTGCCTGATTGAGAACACTTTGTAGCTTCTTCTCCAGAGGTTGCAGCCCTGCCATCTCTCCATGGGATTTCTGTTGGTGGGCACTCTTTGCAACTCTTCCCCAGCCTGCTCTGGATAAAGCCTTGTACTATCTTATTGGAAGACGTGGAAGGTCCCCTTTGCACTGCTCTTTCTTGATTACTCCAGTGATAAATCCTCATCACTTATGATAACATTGATAACATGTTCTAACCTGCCTGGAGAGTTTGAGACATTCATTTCTTGCCTGATAGATGAGCTGATACACCTCACAAAGTCTTCCCAGGCTTTCTCCAGCAATAAATCTAAATGTGCAGGCTCTCTCTGGTATTATTTCCTGTATATAGGATCATATTTCTTTCAACCTTTCACCTGTCGGACTGACCCCATCCTTGGAGATGCTGGAGTTCCAGACCTGTGTATTTAAGAACACTGGGACCAAAGAGCTGCCTTTTAACTCAGAAACACTCGACATCCATGTCCCCAGTTTCTAAATAAACAGATTGAAAGTTCCCATAACACTTCCAGGATTTCATCTTGACACAGGAAAGAATAAGAGGGGTATAAAATAGCACTCTCTGCTTCTGCTGGGGCAGAAGAAAGATTGTGTTGTTATCACACCAGCTTTTCCTGCAGCACAGCCAGATACTGGCTTCTGCTTTCCCTGTCTCATAGCAATACCACAATGTGTCACTGTCTAATTGTGATGCATTTTGACACGGGTCTCTTGGGTTTATCCTATTATGTTTCTATTGATCTTCATGGGTTGGAGTTTCTATTTCCTTGTCCAGGCTTGGGAGGTGTTCTGTCATTGCTGGTTTGAATATACATCATCAGTTCTAGCATATTTTTCATTTTGACTCAAATAAATGGTAATTGGTTTGGTACATAGTAAAGTCCAGTATATTTTCAATCAAATAAGAGCCATGACTTCAGTGCTGGGCAAAAAATAGTAAGTTAAAAAATACTCTTGTTTCATGAATAGCAATTGTGTCTATTTACTAGGAGTAATATGATATTTCCTTTATATGTCCAATGCAGAGTCAATCAATTAGATAAAATATATAATGCCTTATCAACATATTTTTGGAGGTAAAAATGCTAAAATTCATTTTATTACCAATTTTGAAACATATAATTTTTTTATTATAAACTATAGCACCGGTACACTGCTTAGATGACAACTTTGCCCACAGTGTAACTGTGGCTCTGTACCTGTGGATCATGGGTTTTACTTTCCTTATTATTCCTTGTTTGCCACCTACAGGCTTCTGGATTATATTTTACTTTTTGCTCTCAGTTTCCATTGTATATACTTTTTTAAGATTCCACAAAAATAAAAACATAGGAAACTTGTCTATCTATTCCCACCTTATTTTACCTAACACTTTATTTCACATTCTACTTGTATCATCGGAAACTAAATCACTGCCTTCTATTTAAGGCTCCGCAATATTCTATGTATATATTATATTTTACCCACTCATCTGTTGACAGGGAATTAGAAAACAGCGACCAAAAAGGCAACAGTGATTTTGTATATTTATCTTTAATTACTTCAGAATTAATAGATTAAATTTACTAAGCACATGACATCAAAGAGTTAAGTGTATAAAATTAAAACATGCAATTTTACTTTGCTGTGGGTGGCATCATCTGCTCCACTGAAGGCTAGAAGAAACGAGGGAAACCCGGTCTTTCATTTGGATCCACAAAGTAAACTCTTGCCTGGCCTCAGATATCAGAGGCTTAGCTCTTGTTGCTTTGTACTCCGGCACTTACACCACCAACTCTATTCGTCCCCCTGTCTAAACCATTAGCTTTGAACTAACAGTTATCAAATCAGACCTCCTGTGCCTCAGGTCTTCAAACTAGGACTGAATCAAATCACTGGTACAAATATGAAGATAGTTGATGACTCTTTGGCCTCTCCAATTCCAGCTTCCAAACACACACACACACACACACACACACACACACACACATACACACACACACACACACACACACACACATGCATGCACACCTGCCTACCCCACAGATTGAATAAGAGAGAGATTTAGAAAGACATGAATCCCACAATTAGGGGTTATAAGTTAATCACCACACTTCTGACCTAATTACCTCCAAATGTTTTATAATTTATTAAAGGTTCAATGTTTGAGCTTCATGGGGACATAAACAATGGATGTCAGTCCATTGTAGTTTAATAAGAGCTGATATAGAAATTCCTGTCTCTGTAATTGTGGTATGCAACATTTACAGGAGAATTACAAACATAGCGTGGAGACCATCTGCTGTTGTTGCTTGGCCATCACTTGGGCAAAAGCACCACTGCTTCCCTTGAATATCAGTGCGGGTTTAGGCAGTCAATTACCTGGGTATGGATCCAGTCTTTGCAAGACTTCGCTTTTCTCGCCTCTGAACATAGTAGTTGCTTTAAGATACAGATGGCATCACTATGAATGCTGAACTGAGTAGAGTGGTTTCTCTAAAGAGAAACTAAATAGAACTCTAGTCATCCCATTGAGACTAAATATAAGAGTTTACTCTGAATGCTCAGAAAAAGAATATGGATTATTTGTTCTGGACTGATGATTTGTGGACAGAAGGTAAAGTCTCCTCATAGTTGAGTCAAATCAGAGATAAAAGTAAGTGATGCTGTGATGATGGCATTGTTTGTTCTACATTCAGTATAAGACTACACAGTTTAGGATAGAAATTCTCCAGTTCTTCTTCCCCTAATTCATTTACCCATCATATTGTTATGAATTAGGTTTGCATTACATATTAATTAACACAAAATATTAAGGCAGAGATAATACTAGACATTAACATTAGTGCCAGGATGAAGATAAAATTTATTTACACCAAAGGACCCTGTATTTGGTGGTACCACAGTGATCAACTACTTATGTCAAATCGGACAAGAATGTAATATTAAAGTGAAATACACTCCAAATCACTCTTGAGCATAAGAACTGTTTTCTGAGTTTCCTGAACCTTTACATTCGAAGAAGCTTTATCACCTTTAAAAAGTTTCTATATGAAAACTTGATTTCAGCATCCCTTTTGGCTGTAAAACTATGAGTCTGTAATGTTCTTTTTTCTTATATGACATCTCTTAATTGCACTGAAATCTTCGTTGTTGTCTCTGATGAGTTTTACTGCTAGTTTCAGAAAAGTAAAAACTACTTCATTTTTTTACCTTATTAAGTAGTAGGTACAGTTAAAAGAGTTTTTAAAAAAAACAATTCCTTCTTAAGGTATTTTGCTTAAAGGTGCACTTGTGTTATTCATCTTGCAAAATTAAGATTTGCATATTACTCTAACTTCCAGTTTTGAATGTCCCTGAACCAAGAACTTGATAACGTTTCCCCACAAGTGCTAACTAAGCTATCAATGCTACTATAGGGTGGTGGAATTTACAATTGATCCAGATAATCCATGGACAATTATTTAAAGAATATCTGTGTAGAAACACATAATTAATACATTAATGTAAAATGTAAAAGTCCTCATGAATATTCACTCGATGAAATAAAAGACTTCTCAGCAATATTCAACCTATTTTGGAATAAGACATAAGTAAGAGGCCATAAATAAATAGTGCTGACGTATAGATAATGAAGAGCTTCGTGATTTCTGTGGCAGGAACAACTAGATTTCTTTTGATTCTTATTTCTTATAAGCTGCTGAGAACATTCTCTGATCAAGCAACACAGTCTTTGCTGATGATTTCAATATCTATATGGGTTTCTTCAATAGCTTTGTGATAGATCCCAGTCCTACAGTCTTTATTCCCTACAAGGAAATCTCACATTGCTACTGATCTTTCCCAGTATGAAGCTAATCATATCACTAAGCACCCTTTGGGTAGAATGTAAACTCACTTGCAAGGGAGACAAGGCACTTCATCTATTGGCTGGTGAGATCTACTCCAACATTTGTCACACATGGCCGTATGCCGTGCTTACTACATTGAATTAACTCCAGTGATACTTAACTGAATTGGATGTTTTAGGTATAGTCCTTTTTAAAGACTCACCTTTTAATAACATTATGATTATAATTAAATTTTAATTTGAGATTTAGGGAGAACTTGCAAACCACAGCTTCTTGTAAATCCAGATTGAGTTTTAACATCTCTTAAGTGATACCTCAATACCTCTCTGTAGACTTCAAACAAGATGGTTAACCATCTTGTACCATGTTGTCTACTTGTCTGTCTCCTCTACATTTTCACAGGCTTATTTACTATGTATAGTTTGTGACTTCTTATATATGGTCAACTTTACCTAACCTTACACATAAGTGAATTATTTTATCTTACTTAAGTTGTTCATGGAACAATTGAATGCAAACTGTCATTTTGACTTCACTATAGGAAAGTTTATGAGACTAAAGTCAGGGACACACTCTGTGTTGATGATATGCCTTCAGACATGTTTACTGCTTAGAGAAGTTCAGAAAAAAATACACCTGTGCTTAAAGGCAAATCATGGAGCACTTTCCATATTTTAGAGAAGTTGCTTGGAAACAGGTTTAGAATAAGATCACAGTGGATAAAGGAAAATTATTTCTGTTCTGACATTCATCAATGTTATATGGGATTTTTGCCAGTGGTATAAGCACAAAAAATTAATTATTCAATTTACATTAAAAAAGAAACTAAACACTAAACTGCCACTGTAGTTTATTCTTACTCTACAATGACTCATATTGACTCTACATTGGGCACTTTTGTAAATACAAGGCATTGCATTGATTTTCCAGTTTGTTCTAATTACAGTAGAGTATGGGTTATATACTGGATAGCTCAGGGTTCGGTACAGATTTCTTGTTTTGTAGAGAGAACCGTAATCTATTCTGAGTTTTCAGGTCTCTGGGTTACATAGACATTGAGCAGCCCAATATTTAATTCAAAGAATACCATAACACACTCAAGCCTCTTCCTGTAATAATTGAGGCTAGGGAAAAAAACCTACTAAGGCCAGGGCTCAGGGAACTTCACAGTGGGGGGAAAAGGATACTGTGCAAGTATGAGAACCTGAGTTCAATTCCCCAGTGCCCATGAAGGACCCAGGCATGCCTAAGTGTACCTGTAATCCCAGCATTTGGAGGAAGATTTTCAGAGCTCATTATCCAGCCAGCCTAGCCTAAACTGTAAACTTCAAGTCCAGCAAGAGACTCTGTCTCCAGGAAATAAGATGGGTATCAGTAGAGGCAGTCACCTGATCATTTGCTCTGGCTTCTGTATATTCAGACCAGATGAATGGTCCTGGAAATATATCCTTTTGGGCTATTGTACTGGTAACATATTACTACAATGAGCATATAAATTCATCACTGATACTATTACAGATTTCAATGTCTCAATATCCAGGCATGAAAGTAGTGTCAGTCCGTACCTTTGTTTGAGCCTTGCACAGCACTTGGGACTTGGGGGTAATGTCTTCTATCAGATATATTCAATGAAATCTCATTAACTAGGAGACTCACAATTTTTGTTACAGCTTTCTCCTGGCTCCCCAGGGTTCAAGAATTATGTGGGGTTGTTGCTGCTGTTGTTGTTAAACTCTTCTCTTTTTCCCTGACTCCCCCAAAACAAGAACAAGAACAGCAACAACAAGAAGAAGAGCAACACTTTTTAAAGGTTCTGGTGTCTTTCTTCTGGAACCATCTCTGAGATGAACATCTCTGTGTTTATTTTAGGTCTCTTAGTACCCCAGTAATAACAATGCAGAGGTCTGGAGGCATTCACCTTTTCCATTTGGCAGGAAGAAGCAACCTCGTGCATTCTGCAGGTTTCCTGGACCATTTGAAGACATGTAAAAAAAATTGTGAGGTATATTTAACCCAAGCACTTGCTTAGTTTAAAGCTTATCACGGGTTTCTTTCTGTCTCTAGCATTTGGTATGACATGCCGTGACACTCATGTGTACATCACCAATAGCTTAGCATCCTCCTTACCTCACTTGCTTTTTATACTCCCAACGTCTTCCCAGAATCACTCCCCGACCACAACCTCTCATACTGATCTCATCCACCTTATATAATTGTGTCCTGCTCTTACGCCCTTACACTCTACTTTTCCTTTTCCCTATGCAGCACACCTTCCATATATACTACCTTCCTTAAAACTTACATTGACAAGTTCCACTCTGGTAACAAGTCCCAAATCATAGACAATTGTGACCTTCGTTGATTCTTTGTTGTTTTATACAGGGTGATAGGGAATTTGGTAAGTATTCTTAAATCGCTTCTTGTTTATCAATCCAATGAGTCATTTTCTTCCACTCTTAAAAGCTTCCCAGCTTTGGAGTCCTAGATCTTTAAGTCCCTACCATTTTTAGCTTCAGAATATCTGTAGTGTGTTTTCCCCCCCAAATCTCAGCTTTTCACTGTTTTTTATACATGTGTCACTTAGCATTATAAATATAGTAATAACAAGGAATTCTCTGTTGTATTCCTCCTCCACCTTATGTCACGATGGAGAGTTTGAAATGAACTACTGGGTTTATATCATTAGGACGAAACAAAACAAGACAAAAACCACCCCTTTATTTATACTTTAAATTAGCCATATTATGTAATGGAGAGTGTCCTATGCTATATAATATTCTTTCCACCATTGTTCCTTTTACCCACTAAGTTGTTATGACACACACCTTGTTAGGGCCAGCTAAAAGCTGTAAGAAGAGCTCATTTCTCTTCTTGGCTAGATCCTCATCTTGTTGTGCTGACTATTGTGTGGGGAAAAAAAAAAAGAAAAAAAAAGAAAAAAAAAAAAAAAAAGAAAAAAAATTTAACCCAGAAGTCATTTCTGCCATTAATAACAGACAAGAACTTTATGAGAAAATATTTCATTTGGGGTTTATTTTTAGATCACGTAAGAGAATAAAGGCAAACTTCCTGCTGCCTACATGACACAGAGTTCTAAGTAGAGGAAAAACGAGTTTGACTCCCGAGAGAAAGGCCCACACGCCGTGGACAGGGCCATGGCACCAACCTCTCACATCCTTCATTCTCTTCCTGTGTCTCTGGAAGCCATTGTCTCCGTTTCATTCAGCGGCTTGCTCAGCTGTAGAAGATCCCCACAGAGCTAAAAAGCGGCTCAGCTTCTTGTCTCAGAAACTCACTGCTGTGTTCAACTTTTCGCTCCCATTTTCCCAATTGATTGCTTAGGTGAGTTCACGAGGCAAGGTCTGCAGCCCTAACTGGTGTTCCCTGGCGCCGTATTGTCTCCACACAGATGTTACGGAACCAGTACATCAAAGGCATGTGAGTTGGGTTGGGGGACGTTGTATGTGTTTGGAAGCTCCCCAGGGCTTCAGCCTCAGACACAAATGTCTTTACATCTTACACCTACAGAAACCAATGATGTCACAGTTCCCGATTATTCACTATTATAGTCAAAATTATTTTCATTTTCTTAAGCACAGAGAGCCATTGTGAGTAAAAGGGATTTGTTAAATATTAGTGAGTTCAGTAAACATATGCAAATCAAATAAATTGTAATAGTTGTATGTTTAGGCCACAAACTAGCTTTGTCATTTTAGAAATTTCTTTCATTGTTCTGTATCCAAGGAGGTACTAACCACATGACTTTTTGTTTCTTAAGTTTTCTTGGAGGGTATTAATGCAACAAGTCATTTGAAACATTGGAAAAACAATTTTATAGATATGGCCATGGACAATGTATATGCAGTGAAATTTATCCATAAATGTATTAATGTGCTATTGTTTTCATGATTTATGTTAAAATATGTCATTCAATATTTGATATATTTAATAGATTATGAGCAGTTGTTTTCTGTAGAATAGTAAGCTTCTCCAATCAAGCAAATACATTTAATATATAAAATATGCAAATAATAACATATAATCATGAATAAATAATAAAACACTCTAAACATTATCTAATATCTAAGCAAATGTGAGCATTGATTTAAAAAAAATTTTAATCTATTTGGTAGTAAGGTAATCCCAAATTTACTTTTCTAGTAAGCCAGTCACTGAGTATGTATAAATTATTGATCTTGTTTCATCCAGATAAATACTATATTGTCAAGCTGACTTTCCATTCTTTTGTGTGTACATGAAAGAGGAGTAACTGCTGAAAACAAATATTAAGCTTCTTTAACAAAGAGGTCATTTATAGAATATTACAAACAAAGCATGTTATTCCATGCTGAAAGCATGTTGAAAACAATAGTTGGCTTGTTCTGTTTATCATGCATTGGTTTGTTAATAAATAAGAAATTAATCTACTTTGCAGCCAGGCTATTGACTATTATTTATAATATTACAGAAATGTGAGATTAATATATTTAAACACTGATAATGAATGGTCTAAGTTGAGAACTTTGGGAACACTGTTATCCCCGCCCCCCCACATTGTTCTTTTCTGTCTTTGTTACTTGACCAGGCTTTGTGTAGAAAGGACTATAATAGTTCCTGTTCTATCCACAGGTACCAATGGTCGATCTTGTACAAAGTTGACTGAAACAGCTTTAATTCTACCAAGTTCCAAGTCACCACAGGAGATATTTTATCGCTGTGTCGATAAAATGATTGTTAGCAATCACTGGACTCAGGGTATCTATTTCATTTCTACTCTAATGGTCCAACACAGTTCGCATGTGTTTGTGATTACTGTGTTGCTGGGGCAAAGGATAAAAATGACATGTAACACAGAAACTTCCCTGGCAATTGACACTTAACATGGCTCCCCTTAAAGGCAGTGCAGGAGCTAAGAACAAGCCATGGCCTCAGAATCAAGAGAACTGTAACATAATCATCCTACTTTGCGGAGAATATAGAATGTTACATTCCACTCCTTTGCCAGAGGCAATCGAAACCTAGAAACTCAATTTTCAAACTTGTTTTCAAGCATAAAATTTGGCTTTTAACAAATATGAGGACTGTGGTAATAGACAGCAATATACAGTTACAAATAAAATTTTGTTAATCCACAAACATTCTCATGAAACTGACATGGCCTTTCTCTCTAAACACTTCAGCAACAATATTTTATTAGCACAGATGTGTAAATGAAAGCATCTCTCTTAAATACATGCACTAAGGAGACAGCATGTATATCAACTACAGAATTGTACATAACTGGAAAAACATATTAAAGATAAAATATGAGGGTAGTTTGTATCTTTCTAGGTTTCTATTTTTAATACAAAAAGGAGAAACTGCAGGTTGTCTGTCACTTAAGCAAGTGACATTGTAAGCTGACAAGAAAATCATAGTGCTCAGCTGGAGGCTAAACAACTGCAACATACTGTTGCCTGAAATAGTCTCTATTCACATGCACACATATCCTAGTCTCCATCCATGTTGTTAATACAGTCACCCACACATTTGCTCTGCAACTATAGGAAACTGAGCTTTGGTCCACCCATATAGAAACCAAGCATGTTATCATGATGGCATGATGCACCTTTAATCTTGGTGCTTAGATGGAGGTGGTCCAGAGAGGGGGAAAACCAATGTCCAGCTGTTCCTGTTAAAAATGGTGAGCTCTAGGTTCACCAAATGACGGTGTCTTACAAACTGTAAGATACAGAGTGATACAGGGAGACACTAGACTTGGCCTCTGGCCAACTGTGAGCACACGCACAGACAAAGTCACATACACAACACAAGGGGGAGGGGTAGACGGACAGAAAGGTAGAGAGGGAGAGAGAGAAGCATTTCCTGGCAATTAAACCAAATGCTATGTTGTGCTTAAGGAAAAACACACACACACAATTGAATGGAATATTCTATGTATGGAGGATATTTTTTTACTTTGACATAATATGATTATATCATTTTCCCTCTTTCTCTTTCCACCACCCCAATATACTTCTCCTTGCTCTCTTTCAAGTTATTAGCCTCTTTTCATTAGTCCCTGTTATATATATAACTTATAAATACCTCAGAGAATTCTGATGTCTGAACTAGAAAATTATCATTTAACAGTTTTCAGAATTCTAAAACATAATCCATTATTAACAACAACAAAATGCCCAAAACTAAGAGTAAGGGGTAAAACATAGCGTAGAAGGTTAAGAAGTCCATGTAGGTGTACAGACAGACAGAACACTCACATAAAATAAATAAATCTTCAAAAAATATTTTTAAAAAGTTCCTAAGTGTTTTTAATGAACAAGGCCTGCTAAGTGAGCTGTTTCCATTTTCTTTTCCTAATTAAAAAGTTAAGTTTAAAGTATTTCATTGTAGAGGATGAAATTATTTGAAAATAAGAGGATGGATGTGTGCATATGAACACACAAAGTCACTTGTACAAATAATTCATGTCTTTACATAATAATTTTAATATAGAACATATATAATATTCATAAATAACCTATGATACTCAAGCATATTGAAGAAACAACTGATGCCATGACCAAAACAATTTACCAGTCAGTGATTTCAAAGTTAGAAGAATAAAAATCATGCTGTCAGTTGCACTTAAACATTGCAGTCTCTGGTGAGTTTCAGAAATAAATATTTCATTTGTATAGAAAAGAATTAAATGTATACAATAAATGTAAGCATTGTAACATGGAAGTATATTCAGCACTATCATAATATAATAATAATATTCAACAAAATTACAAAATTCATATTATATAATTTAACTTGTACTATGTATACAATATATGGTTCCTGCATACTAGCATAAAAGAATTAGAAGAAGATTTAAGATTCTAGATTGAAAGAACATTTTATCTTCTGAAAGGCTGAAGTAATGGTGTACGTCAACTCCATAAAAAAGGGGAATATGTGATCAAGATGTATTACACACATGTATGAAAATGCCAAAGAAAATAAGAAAACATAAGAAGAAATAAAATCAAACGTGTGGTAGGATTTTGCTATGAATCCCTCTGGCACTCAATTTTTTTTTTTTTTTTTTTTTTTTGCTAGAAGGCTTTTTATTACCATTTCAATCTCCTTATTTGTTATTGATCTGTGTAGGGCTGTTCAAGAGACTCACAAAACACCACAGACTATTGCTATTGGCCTTTCTTGCCCTTTAGAAACGGAAGGTAAATCCCTATTGTTGACGATACCTTGTACTTGAGATACAAGGCCCAGAAGCCCCTGGGCTGAAAGTGACCTGAATGCCTCCTCCCTGAGGACTGCCTTTCACTGGTGGCAGAAGACGGCACGCACGCTTTTAAAGGAGGGGAAACCACCAACAGTTATACCCAGCAATGATGCCAAAGAGCTGCATCAATCACCAGGATGGCACGATCAGCTTCAATGTGAAATAGTGAATAATTATACTGACAATATATATTATATTTTTTATTTTATATACGCATATGCATATTCACACACACACACATATATGCTAGTATGCACAAGTATGCGTACCACACTGGTAGCAACTATCAGCTCTCTAATTAGATTTAAGACCTGTCTCATCAGGAAGAAGAAAATCAGGCTCGGTACTGGGAGCCTAGACCACTACCCAGGCCTGGAGAATCCTTGGGTATTGGAAGCAAACCTACAAACACCACTGTCCTAAACCAACAAAAGGGTTAACCACATTTTAGGTATTGGTCCTTATAACCCCCCCTCCCCCCGCAAGACAGCTGTGGCCCTTGTCCCTCACCAAGGACGCTTCTCTTTGTAGCATACAGAGACCATTACAGAAAACCACAACCAGTCAAACTGTAGAGCTGCACAGGCCAGTCCCAATAGATACTTTATTTCCCTTTTTAAAATCTACATGGAGTGGTTGGCTGAGTATTACTACACAAATGTAAGTGTGTTCCCACGTGTCCTGGGAGACCGAGCTACTAACTTGGAAAGCTAATATTAACGTTGAGGCGCTCTGTTTCTATAGAGTTAGTCTTCTGTATAGATACTTATTAACACTCTAGCACTCAAGCTGTTCTTAATTTAACACTCAGCTTTCCAAGCCTTCCAAATCAGCAAAGAAGTTTACGCTCACTCAGAAAATATGAGTTGCTTAGCTGCAGCAACATTTTCTAGTGTGTGGTAGTACATAAAGTTGTGATTTCAACTTCTTAAATACATGATTCTGAATCATAGTTTCTATACCTAGCTCTCTACAGTGTAAAACTTTGGTGCTATTTTTATGACCTTTGGAAACCTAGTACCAGTGGTTAAATTCTTTTCATCAATTCATGGTCAGATCCCCAATGGCACTTGGTAACCACAGGCTTCCTAATGATTTTCCAGCCACATCCCTCCAATAACTTGTACTTGATTTCATTCTTTCTCTTGTATTCTACTTATTCATATTCCTGTTTTGTATTCTGTCTGTTTTATTATTCTACCTTTTTTTTTTTTAACCCTTTCTATCTGATTTAGGGCCAAGTTTCTTTCCTGATTGGTCTAACTTGCCTCGCAAACCGCAGCCTTCCTTTCCTTACTGATGCTGTGTGCTTTCACATGTGCATTGATGACCTTTTCTCACCAGCTAAGTCTGGGTCCTTCCACATTTTGTTTTTAAGTTCATTCTCCTAGGGGAATTCCTAAATGCTTCTCAACCAGGTGATATTTTAGAGATTATCATTTCAATAAACAACTAAAATTTCAGGGGACAAGGGATCAAAGTTGGGACGTAAAACACTCTGGGAAACGCCCCTCTTCCATGAGTGGCGTTCTATAGGGAACGTGCTCCACAGCACCCAAGATCCCTGTTGGCTCTTGTTAGGCATGAAATTCAGCTCTACCTTACTCCTCAGACTTTCTTTTCTTTTTCAAGTGAGTCATCATTATTCTGATGATCAGTGGTAGAGAGAAGGACATGTCTACACAAGGGAGAAATCTCAGTGTCATTTCCACTGTGCTATCTTTTTTTTTTTTTTTCTTGTTTTAAAAACCAGGCCCCGAACTGATCACTTTGGTCATGGCCTGAATTTAATAAGCTTTTATAGATTGCCATTTCTAAAAATGTGGCCAGCTCAACAAACATGAACGAAAAACTGTGCCTGGTTTTAAAGATAGTATAGGAAATGTAATAGCATAATAAAATAAACTTATTTCATGAGGCGTACTTGGATTTCATGATAAAATGTCTTAAAGACATGAAACTTCAAAATGTTAAAAAGTACATTCATTATAAAACGAAAATAAAATTTGACTTGGTTTATTTATTCCTCCATTAAAATACTTAACACTATAAACTGGGTCAATTTAATATAAAGGCTTAAATTATTTCCAACCAAGTAGTAATTGCACCTCCGACAAAGTTTTTGTTAAACAGTTTTTTTTTTTTAGAAGTAAGAAAGACATTTACAAGCCCCTCCTTGAAACACAACAGATAAAAATAGTGCAGCAGGAATTTAATACTTATTTGCATATTGGTTGACATATTCTTTCTAGTCTTATTAATAGCGGTATTTTTTTTTTCTTCACAAAAAATGTGAATGTAGAAACTAACAGTTACATGGCCTCTCCAGACGATCATTAGAGAAGTTAGGGAGCATTTGGCAAGCAAATACAGGAGGGGAGCTGGGCAAAGAGGGACCAACCACTGTTATTTCTGTCTGTTGATCGATCCTCTTCCGGTCTCCATCGAAATCGGAGTATCAAAACTGAATAGTGTATATATGAGGGATGGCTTGGATGATATGCCTTGGGGCAACAAAGAATGCTGACAACCTCTACTCAGTCCCTGGGGCTCAGGTGGTGGCAGGAGAAAATTGATTCCTGCAAGTTGTCCTCTGACTACACAAACACAGAATGGCTAAAATCAAACATTCAAGTGACAACACATGCTGGTGAGGATGTGGAGAAAGAGGAACACTCCTTCATTGCTGGTGGGAATACAGACTAGTGCAGCCACTTTGGAAATCTGTCTGGCACTATCTCAGAAAACTGGGAACAGGGCTTCCTCAAGACCCAGCTATTCCACTCCTTGGAATATACCCAGAAGATGCTCCAGCATACAACAGGGACATATGCTCAACCATATTCATACCAGCCTTATTCAGAATAGCCAGAACATGGAAACAGCCTAAGTGTCCCTCAGTAGAAGAATGGATAAAGAAACTGTGGTACATTTACACTATGGAATACTATTAAAAACAAGGAATTCCCAAAATTTGTGGACAAATGGATTGAACTAAAAATGATCATAATGAGTGAGTTAACCCAGAAGCAGAGAGACTCAAATGGTTTATACTCACTTATATCTGGACACTAGCCTAAAGGGACAGGTCCCAGGAATGTCTTCACTTACCAGGAAACTGGGACAGAGGGGAGGACATCCTATTGAGATTCTAGGTGAGGAAAAAGATAAGGGATGGGGAAATATGGATCCAGAGGGTCCTAGAAACCTACAAAAATACTATGGTGGGTAGATCTGAGCCCAGGGTTTCTGCTTTATCTAAGGCACCAACCAAGGACAATACATGCAGTCATCATCAAACCACTACCCAGATCTAGCCAAGGGACAGAATGTTCTCGACAGTTAAGTGGAGACTGGGGACTGACTTTCACACAATCTCTGGTGCCCCATATTTGGCCATGTCCCCTTGTTGGGGAGGCCCAATGGCACTTGGAGGAAGGATAGCAGACTACCAAGAAGAGACTTGATACCCTAGCACCATATTCAGTGGGAGGAGGTGCCCCTCAGTCACAGTCATAGGGAAGGGGAATGGGGTGAAAGCGGGAGGGAGGGAGCAATGGGAGGATACATGGGATGGGATAGCAAATGAGATGTAATATGAATTATTTTATTTTTCAATAAAAATGTGTTAAAAAAACAAAAAATCACACATAAAACATAAACATGTAGAGCCATCTGCACCGCCCCTGCCCTCAACTCTAAATAAATGGAAAACACTGTACTGAGCAACACTGGTGAAAGGCGCTACTATGTAAGTAACCATTCAGAGTTTTTGGAGGAAAAATCTGCAAAGCAAAAATAAAGTGAGTGTACTGACTGCAGATTCGTGTGTGTTTGTGTGTGTGTGTGAGAGAGAGAGAGAGAGTGAGAGAAAAGGAGTATGTGTGTGTGAGAGAGTGTGTGTGGGTGAGTGAGAGTATGCATATGTGTGAATGTGCACTGTATGTGCATGAACAAGAGATTGTATGTGTTTGTGAGTGTGTGTATGTGTGTGTGCATATGTGTACATGTGCCTGTGTGCTCATCAGTTACTACATCAAATAAAAGAATAATTAAGCTGCCCTAAAGATGCTTATATATTATTGCTCCTTTTTCACTTTTAGAATGACTCCCTAAAGGATGACTTCTAATTACTGAAAGCATTACAAGATTTACTTTGAACGTTATATACTCATTCATAGCCTCTAATTTATTCGCATCACCTGTGATGCCTCTGAATTTCACTTGAACTTAAGGGCTTTAAGACATCATTACCAGGAAATACTAATGTGAAGTCTACTCAAAATAAAGCCTCCTAAGACACATTGAAACGGAGGGTGCGAGCAACTCTTCAGGGCACGTGCGAAGAACTCGAAGCCAGTCCCAGCCCTGGATGCCAGCAAAACCCAAAGATATACTCTGCTCATTACGTATTTGTGGGATGGATTAATTAAGTAGTTAAAAATTAAGCCTGAGGATTTTGTGTGTGTGTGTGTACGAAAAGCAATTTTGAAAATGAGGTTTGGGCCAACGAGCAAGGTCCACATGCAACGTTGCCTTTCTAGTCCAAGGCTGCATTAACTAAACGGAAGTTGCTTTGGCTTGGCTATTTAATGAACAGAGGAAATCAACACTAGGGGCACAGTGTGATTCTGCTACAGGTGTCTAATTGGCCGGAATACAGGTGTTATTAGGATATACAATAGGTTGTCTGATTAAAACACACATACACACTCAATCCTCAGGTACTGAACAGTATGACTGTGTTTGGTCCACAGAAACAGCTGCAAAGGTTTTACTGTGCCAATGCAGCAATAGCCGTATTAGCTAGGACAGAAAATGAGCGAACCGGAGGAAACGACACGGAGGATACGAACCGGAGGACTGCAAATCAGGAATTAAACATCAGCTAAAAACCTCCCGTAAAGTGAATCAAGTTGAAACACAAGAATGGAGCAGTCCAGGCTGATCAGAGAGTTTTTCTTCTGCTCCCCTTATACTCTTAAAAGCAATACAAAACAATTTTAAAAGCCCTATATATTTTTTAATGACCACTATAGCCTGATTGATTTTTTTCCTTCAAATAACTATACCTCCTCCAATCTTGGTCCTGTTTGCCCTTCTCCACGAGGCACTCACTAGCCACAGGTATAAGACTCCCTTTATCTGCCGTTATTTGCTGGTGTCCTAGCACCCATCACCATGTTTACAGCAGGCTACATACTACAGTAAGTACGCTTTCCACATGCTTTATTCCCTCTATGAACATAAAACAGTGCAAGGAACATGAGAGGAAAGAGACGTTGTTGAACTTTTGAGGCAATCATTACTTGGATTTATAACTAGCTACACCTACACAAAAGCTGCCAAGTAAGCATTTAAATGGGCAGTAATTGAATACTGAAGACTCTAACAAAATTGTTTATGATAGGAGAAGGTAACCAGGTGCTGAAGGAGGAGTAAGAGACAATTGGGGATGGAAAATGAAATTAAGGAAGAAAAAAATGATAAAAGATTTCCTAGAAGAAAAAGGAGAATGTTTTAATTACATGCTTCATTTTTCTGTATCCTTGAATATAATGTGGTTAATGACGCTGTACTCCAGTCTATAATTCATCGGAAATTACTATTACTCAGACAATGTGAAGTATGATTCTTTAGCAATAGCTCTGTAGATTATAGTCTTAAACATTATATTTAACCCAGGGACAAAGTTTGAGATATTTTAAAAGTATAAAAGTATATTTCCTTCTGTTTTCTTTACTGTCAAAAATTGTTTTTCTTTCTTTCTTTCTTCTTCTTTTCATTTCCTACAGTCAGTGGGAAAAGACTACTTTCTGATGCAGTATCTTAAAAGTTGACTTCAGACTATGAAATCTGTATAGAGGTCCAGGCAGGGAGAGAGAGAGAGAGAGAGAGAGAGAGAGAGAGAGAGAGAGAGAGAGAGAGAGAGAGAGAGAGAGAGAGAGAGAGAAAGACTTTTTTAAAACACACTTCAGTTAACTTTCTCAAGTTTGACAACCTATAAATTTTCTGTACTCAGTCCTTGGCAACTTTCCATTTCCAGAAGAATCTGAAGCTGGAAATTAATTCCCTCCTGCTACAGACCATCAAAGCAGAAGAAAGTTGCATGAATAAGTGTCAGCCACGTGTCTTTGTCTTCAGTGTACTTTTACAGCATATGAAGAATTTAGCCAAGATATAGATGCATTGTGACTTTTCTAAAGAATTCAATGTAGTAGATAGAAAATGGGATATGAAAACTTGTTTTCTAATAAAATTCCAAGTGAAGTAGTTTATCTGAAAATAAATTCTCAAGAGTTATATCCTAGAGAAAAGAAATTTGGGCAAGCAACTCATCCGTGCATGTATATCTCTCTGGGAGAAATTAAGTGGGGTTATTTCCAAACATTACTTCTACAATTAGTTTTTGGAAAGGGGAGTAGAAATCTCCAACTATGGCCCAGGTCTAAAATACATACTTTGTAGGTTTCTAGGACCCTCTGGGTCCTTCTATTTCCCTATCTCCTATATTTCTCTTACCTAGAGTCTCAGTAGGATGTCCTCACATCTATCCCAATCTGCTGGTAAGTGAAGACTTTTGTGGGATATGCCTTTTGGGCTAGTGCCCAATTGTAAGTGAGTATATACCATGTGAGTCTTTCTGCTTCTGGGTTAACTCACTCATTATGATGATCTGTAGTTATGATGGGTGGATTGGGGCACTAACCAAGGACAATACAATAGTAAACATTGAACCCCTACTCATATCTACCCAATGGACAGGACATTCTCCACAGTTATGTAGAGAGCGAGAACGTACTTTGACATGAACTCTGGTGCTCCATATTTGACCACCTCCCTTTGGTGGGGAGGCCTGGTGGCACTCAAAGAAAGAATAAGCAGAATACCAAGATGAGACTTGATAGTCTATGACCATATAGTGGGGGAGGAGGTCTCCCTCGGTCATAGACCTAGGGGAGGGGAATAGGGTGAAAGCGGGAGGGAGGGAGGAAAGAGAGGATACAAGTGATGGGATAACAACTGAGACATAATCTGGATAAATTATTAAATTTAAAAAAATAATAAAAAATTAAAAATACATACTTTTATGGACCTGTAGGCTAGAATCATCTCTAATACTTCACACACAGCCAACTGAGCTATACCTTATGTTAACTTTATGTATCTATGTGATATGTTCTCATATTTCTGGGATAAATTTTTTTATTACTTTTAGAAAATTTAGTAGACACTGTTTCAATAATTTCATTCTCAAATATCACTCCAATCATCTTGAAAATATCATATATTTTCCTTCTTTTTTGGTAGATTCTGGATTAAATTAGGTCAGTGCATAAGTTGTACCTTCAGTATGAAATGTTCCCCATGGGCTAATGCTATGAATACACAGTCCCCATCTAATTTGGAAAAGTTTTAAAACTTTGAATAGTAAGATTTGCCAGGAGAAGTGGGAAGCAGAGGCACGGTCTTGGCTGATGCTGCCCCTGCCTTCCTTCTGTCTGCCATACCATGGCCTGTTGTACCACATCGTTATAGGTTAGAACACTTGAAACTGTGAGCAAAATAAACCTTCCTTCCTGCTAATGGCGCTTTCATGTGCTTTGATCAGAACAGGGCAAAAGTAATACATGTATGTGATCATGTGATCATTTTCAGCTTGAGTGACCTATCTAGCAAAACACAGGACCACAGTGGAATGTCCATCATTCTTTCCTTTGTGATGACATCACTTGTGTCTTCTGGAGACATTTCTACATGAAACTCTTGGGTTGGCTCACTAACTTTTACCTATTTGTTGATACCTTTCTAAAGAGGTATCACAAAATGAGAAGCCTTTCACTGATGATTTACAGGAAATATTTGTTTCTCACATAGTTCTGATAATTAAATAACGTAATAGTAAAAAACCTTATCTTCTTTTTACACGTACAGAATGTACATTCCTTTCCAAAGGTGATATTGGGTGGTGTCAAGAGTGAATCCGATGATGTAATTTTCCTGGGACTATGTTACCACTAGGAAAGAAAATGAAGACGATGTCTCATTGAGCGGGGCACTTCTGTCTGGATATGTATCCATCATTATACAGATGCATAGAAACCAAGACAAAAATGCAACCCTCATCTGTTAGTTCAATCACAACTCATTCCCGCTTTTCAGTTGCACATGATTGCAGTGGGGGGGGGGTGCTAGAGTGTGTAACAAGTGGAAGGCTCATCTTATGGAATTCAGCATGGCCTGATTCAACCTCTTTGAGGTTATCACAAGCAGATGCTTCTGAGTCACTCACGAACCTGTAAATAAGCCCAGTAACCTCACTGGTTCCCAAGTTGGCCTTGCATGGAATTACTTCTTTATCTAGTCCTTGATGCTGTACTTGGGGTAAAAATGGTAGCCATGCTTCTTTGAAAAAAGTGGTGGTGCAACTAAATGACTTCATAAAATATAAATTTATGTAGGTCTTGTTCACCAATCCACTTATAGTTAGTTCTACTGAACTTAAATTATATATGTTCTTGATTAAATAATATCTGTTCCTTCCAATATAGTCAGAGTTACAGGGATTTGGGAAATTGATAAAAAATCTGTTTGCATATGAAACTGTAAGATTATGATTCTGTGGTATGTATAAGTGCAGTTTCTGGGGTACATGTATATAGCTATAATATATACAGTAACATGTATTTTTCAAGTATGTATCCTTTCTATTAATCTTCAGAGCCTGACTTTATAAGAGATTTGTACAAATATGTATCAAAAATGCTTCTTCTGCAAAGTGATTAGTTTAGGAGATATTTAAATTAGTTGAGTTAAAGTGTGAATCATCCCCAGAAAGCAAAAAACCAAGAGTAAAACCATTGAGGAATACAAGAAGAAATTATTTCTGAAATCTTTAGTTGTTTCCACATCTATAAATACTTTTTTTAATAAATATAATCTAAAAAATTGCTTCAAAGAAGATTAGTCCTTTTGAGGGTCAGCCAGGGTGCACATATTTCTAAAATGAAGAAGCAGTTATTTATCTTCTTAATTGCTTGGCTATGTGATAGAAGCTTGAGAAGAACTCAAGAGTCCCTAAGTATACTTAACACTTCAATTACCGTTAGCCACTCACTGATGATTTACAGGAAATATTTGTTTCTCACATAGTTCTGATAATTAAATAATGTAATAGTAAAAAACCTTATCTTCTTTTTACACGTACAGAATGTAAATTCCTTTCCAAAGGTGATATTGGGTGGTGTCAAGAGTGAATCCGATGATGTAATTTTCCTGGGACTATGTTACCACTAGGAAAGAAAATGAAGACGATGTCTCATTGAGCGGGGCACTTCTGTCTGGATATGTATCCATCATTATACAGATGCATAGAAACCAAGACGAAAATGTGACCTTGAAGTGTATTTAAATCCTTTTATTTTGTTTCTGCACCACAAATACACTGATTCTTTTTGTTTGTTTGTTTTTGTTTATTTTTTTTTATTAATTTATTCTTGTTACATCTCAATGGTTATTCCATCCCTTGTATCCTCCCATTCTTCTCTCCCTCCCATTTTCCCCTTATTCCCACCCGCCCAATGACTGTTCCTGAGGGGGATTACCTCCCCCTGTATCTGCTCATAGGGTATCAAGTCTCTTTTTGGTAACCTGCTATCCTTCCTCTGAGTGCCACCAGGTCTCTCCCTCCAGGGGACATGGTCAAATGTGAGGCACCAGAGTATGTGAGAAAAGTCATATCCCACTCTCCACTCAACTGTGGAGAATGTTCTGACCATTGGCTAGATCTGGGTGGGGGTTTAAAGTTTACCGCCTGTATTGTCCTTGGCTGGTGCCCTTAGTTTGAGCGGGACCCCTGGGCCCCAAACTCCTTAGAAGAAAAAGTGGGGAGGAGCCTGGAACATATTGGCATGGGAGACAACTTCCTGAACAGAACACCAACGGCCCAGGCCTTAATGTCAACCATTAATAAATGGGACCTCATGAGGCTGAGAAGCTTCTGTAAGGCAGGAGACACTGTCAAGAGAACAAAGCAACAGCCTAGCAGACTGGGAAAAGATCTTCACCAACGCTACATCTGACAAAGGTCTAATATCCAAAATATATAAAGAATTCAAGAAATTAAACACCACCAAACCAAATAACCCAATTGAGAAATGGGGCTTGGAACTAAACAGAGAATTCTCAACAGAGGAATATCAAATGGCTGAGAAAACACTTAAAGAAATGCTCAACCTCCTTAGTCATCAGGGAAATGCAAATCAAAACAACTCTGAGATTCCCTCTTATACCCATCAGAATGGCTAAGATCAAAAATTCAAGTGACACCACATGCTGGTGACGATGTGGGGAGAGAGGAACATTCCTTCATTGCTGGTGGGAATGCAAACTAGTACAGACACTTTGGAAATCTATCTGGTGCTATCTCAGAAAAATGGGAATAGGGCTTCCTCAAGACCCAGCTATTCCATTCCTTGGAATATACCCAGAAGATGCTCCAGCACACAACAAGAAAATTTGCTCAACCATGTTCATACCAGCCTTATTCATAATAGCCAGAACATGGAAACAGCCTAAGTGTCCATCAGTAGAAGAATGGATAAAGAAACTGTGGTACATATACACTATGGAATACTACTCAGCTATTAAAAACAAGGAATTCCCGAAATTTGTCGATAAATGGATTGAGCTAGAAATGATCATAATGAGTGAGTTAACTCAGAAGCAGAAAGACTCAAATGGTATATACTCACTATATCTGCATACTAGCCCAAGGGGCATGTCCCACAAAAGCCTTCACTTACCAGGAAACTGGGACAGAGGGGAGCACATCCTATTGGGACTCTAGATGAGAGAAGCATGGGAGAATAGCAAAGTAGAAGGATCCAGAGGGTCCTAGAAACCTACAAATACACTGATTCTTAATATTGTCTTAATGATTCTTTTTTTACCCCCAAGATAGAATTTCTCTGTGTAGCTTTGGCTATCCTGAACCCACTTTGTAGACTGAGCTGGGCTCCAAACCACAGCGATGCCTGCCTCTACCTCCCAAGTGCTGGGATTAAGTCTTAGTGCTTCTTAATAGTCTGTGAACTCTGAGTAATTCAGTGCTTACAAAACTGTGGCTTGAGGAATATTTGTAGCATATAGTAAAAAATGAAATGAAGTTACAAAAACAATCCCTATCATTGTTATTAAAAACAAGTTGACTAATAGGATATGAACACAAGGGTAGGAGGGCCCTTAACAGCCTCAATATTTCCTCTACTGAACTAGTAATGCCTGAACTATATACAAACGAGAGATGTACTTTTTTTGTGCATGTGTAGGGTTAGGATACTTTCTAGTTGTTGTTCATCAGTAAAGACCCCCAAACAGTATCACCTCTTGACATTGCCTCTGCCTCACAGACGGAGATTGTAAGACTCGACTCCTGAAGAAACTCCCTGCTTCGGGTGTAGGAACACCCAAAAGTTCAGGCTGGAGCTGTGCTAAAGGCTTCCTCTCTGGTGGCTATCATAATACTGAGAATGCTATGCAGTCTGAGAGGGGCAAAAAGTCACCAGCGCTCTGACCCTGCTATGGACGCTGTGAGCATCACAACACAGCTGCCAGCTAAGATTTGCCCTGGTGTAACAGTGGCACGGTTTCTATGGGGGCTAAATAGGCTTTATCTGAAGCCTCTTCCATGGAAAGCTATTCATGCCTGATGAAGTAAACCTGCTCCAAAACCCACGGCTGGAGATGCCATAGGTCTAAGAGCATTTCTATCGTTCATTTCCTCCTTCGGCTTGCTATGCTCATCAAGCTACCTTCTAAATACTTTTGTTTCGGTCCAAAGATTAAACTGCTCTAGTCTTGGCCAGGACAACCACCTGTTGTAGCAGGTGGTAATACTACAGACTCATAACTGCTCAGAGCACTGAGACCTAGACTGAGTGCATGCCATTCTCTCCAAGGCTCAGAGTATACCACGGAAGAATGGACAGATACATTAAGATTCTGAGGATGGGGAGGAGTGCCACGCAATGATCTCTTCCAGACCTGGTCTCTGCACCCAAGGACTGACAATAGCTTTCTTTAACTGCACAAGACCTGGACAACATCCAGTAATGGAAGGGGGAGGGGTTCTTGAAGCTTGCCAGTCCCCTGAAGAGCTATTTGCAGTTAATAGTTGCAAGGAAATGAAGCATACACATATTCAGTGGTGGGGCCACTGGTAAATTGCCCATGCTATAGTCAATAAACTCCTCTCCTAATCATGCTTATGCAAGCTACCATATTAATTGACAAGTCTCTCTCTCTCTCTCTCTCTCTCTCTCGCCTCTCTCCCCTCTCGCCTCCTCGCTTCTCTCCTCTCTCCTCTCATATACACACACACACACACACACAAATATTCACACACACACAGATACATAAAATCTGAAGGGGACTAATAGAGAAGGAATTCAGTGAGTGGGGAGCAACAGAAGGGAAGGCAACCGGGTGAACATTTAAAAAATACATTATATATAATTGTCAAAACTTAATAAAATAGGATTGGATACATATCCATATGTATTAAAATAATATGTCTCATCAAGACAGAACAGGAATGATTTTTATAAAAACTGATTTTAAACCTTGAGTATAAGGATTGAATTTACACACACTGACTCCATGCATATGTGCAAATGTGTCCATCAGAAACAAAGCAAAATGATTATAAGCCCCACCTGGGAAGGTATTGACAAAATATGCCAGTTATTTTGAATCATTAGGCCAGCTATTTACTGAGGACAGGTTTCACACCAACTATAGTGAAAAATCTTACGACAGATTTGTCTAGAGAAGGGTTAGAAATGTATAGAAAGCAGAATTTGACTTAATTGAACACACACTGGGAAAAAGCAGTCATTTCTATTTTTTAATTGCCTTTAGTTTACATGTGTGGGCAGTCTTTGGAAGATGGCAAAATGTGACCTGTGATTTCTTTTTCTATTTCAAGAAATATACCCTGAACTCAGGGGCACAATTAGCATGCAGAATTGCTATAGGAAAGAATGCATCAGATTTTTACCAAGCTTAGAGAAAAAAAATTCTTTAGCCTGTTTTCCCCCTATATTTGGCCTAAAGAAACATTTATTGTCTCTGAAACTAAAATACTACAGATTTGTAATAAATAAAAAATTTCAGATTAAAACCAATCCCTGGAAGTAACCCTTAAGTCAACTGTAATTTTTGTTTCTTGATGAGGACTTGGGATGTATAACTGGTTTCTCTGTTTTGAAACTTACTACTGCTGATTGCAAGCTATTTGAAAATTGCATGACAATTTGGTCCTTGAAAACACATAGTTATCAAAATATATATAACAATCTACCTTTAGATCCTCAACGAATGCCTTATGTGCAGATTGAGATGAAGTCCTCCTTTTATCATCAAACAGGTATGTGTTGAAAGCACATCTGATGTAAGTTTGCTGATTGGTAATGCTACAAATATGCAGCTAGAATGCTTTGCCAACATTTTGTAGGAAGGCACTAACCCAAATACTTTCTACACATGGGTAAAAATAGAAATACACATTTACTAAAGTTATTTCTAAGCAACTAGACAAAAATAATTATAAGAATAGCCATTAATCAAAACATCATGCATAGTCTCTGCCAACCATGAAACTCACAACTAGCTCAAGACAAAGTAAAAGCATCCAGGATGCCAATGACCATACTTTGTAAAATGTCAAGCTAAACACCTAACTGTGAGACAGATTGCTTAGGGTTCATGCCTTTCGACTGTAAATATCAAATTCATAAAGGACAGTATGAATCTTTCAACTTTCTAAAGATGACATGCAGGCTCTAACATTTTGAGAAAATTAAATCACTTAGCAACATTTATGAGGAAGCATGTATTTAAACATCACACTGGATACCTCTGGATCAGCTATGCGGACGTCAAAATGCCATGCAGAATACTTTACAATGGCAGTAAAGGTCTTGTGAAAGAAAAGACTCAAGTAATTTGTTAGGGGTCATTTTAAAAAGTGTGGGAAATACTTTGATAGGACAGCCTTCCCAGGCCACAGGGGAACAGGAAGAACTCAGTCCTGACACAACTGGATGAGCAGGGGTGGGTGGGTAAGGGGACTCCCCTTTTTAGAGGAATAGAGGAGGGTGAGGGAGGGTAGGTCAGGGAGGAGAGAAGGGAGGGGGCCATGACAGGAATGGAAAATGAATAAGTGAATTTATTTAAAAATATGGGAAATTAGATCACATGCTAATTCTCCTATTTTTAAGATAAATTGAGAAAAACTGGTACTATGTATCTGTTAATAGGGCTTTTTAATTTGATCTTCACTACCATTCTGTGAAAAGCAGCATTCCACCTAAATAAAAACGATTTCTCTACTAACACATTACAATAAGCATTTTGCACAATTTCAAAATTCAGGGCAGTTGGGGCCAGGGAGGTGACTGGGCTGATAAAGGCACTACTGTCCATCTACACAAGACTAAAGCCCAAGGTTTCCATTCCTGGTATCCAGAAAAAGACACAGACTCTTAAATATGCGTTTGCAGCATCTTTAGTCCTAAATGAGACAGGAGGCAGAGTCAGAAGAAACACCCTGAAGGCTGCGGCACAGCTACCCTGGGGTATGGGACGCAGTAGCAGAAACCAAGGAGAATCTGCATGAACTTGAGGCCTTATGGATTTTTCCAATCCCACACAAAGAACTATGGGCAAAGGAGGAATTCTGTGAGTGGGAGAAATAGTCTTTTCAGGGAAGAGCACAGTGAGCCCTGAAAACATATATATGTAACATGATATAGTCTAAACAGATTATACTTATATTAACAAAAAAAAGAGAGGCTATGAAATTTAAAGATAGCGTGGGAAAGTTTACAGGGAAATAAGGGGAAGGGAGAAATGTTGTTTTATAATCCTCCCATCCCCCCGAAAAAAGATTCAGTGCCAACTGAAGTCCAAGTCTTGCTCGATCCATTTAGAATGGTAAAACTCATTTAGAATATTAGCATATCTTTTTTTATAAGAATCATAAAATGATTTATATTAAAAATCGGTGTTATATACATATGTTTGCCACTTATTAAATAAATTAAACTTGCATATTAAAAGAAAATAGATACCACACTTCAAGAATGTAGGGGATAGAAAAAGCAAATCCTCTGTTTTCCTCTGACCTCTACACATGTATGCTACTCACACGGGTGACTGCAGAAGCATGCAACTGTATATTTAGGACTGTAAGCCCCTTATAAACTTTTCTGTAAATTTCTTTGGTCCTGGTATCTCTTCATAGCAATATCAGACACTTCCTACAGTTTTTCACTATACTACAATGGTTTTTTTTTTTTTTCATTTTTCTAGTTGGCAGTCTTTATTTGTTTCTTCCATATATGACCAAAGTGTGTTTCCTGGTTCTATGACTTATCTGATCATCTGCCACTCCAACCATTTTTATTTTTACATTTACACACACAAATACAGTATTTTGTCATCCAGAAGCCAAAGTGCTTGATGAAAGTCACTGTTCTCTCACATCAACAATAAAGCGATAAGATGTGGACTCAGAATCTTTAATTCTAAAAAGTAGCATATTAGAAAGCATGGACTTTTATAAAGTTTAAATAAAATAGTCAAATAAGCTGAAAGTCTAGTTTAATGCTAATTTAAAAATGAGAGTTTAAGTATATGGAGACTTAGACCTGCTTATTGTAAATCAAAAGGGATAATACGTAACTGCTAAAGTAAATCCAAAGGTTGGTATACCCAAAGGTCAGTATACCCAAAGGTTGGTATACAATGGGTTGGGCCCTCCCACACATTGATCACTAATTGAGAAAATGCCCTACAGCTGGATCTCATGGAGGCTTTTCCTCAACTGAAGCTTCTAAATATATTCAAACCAAGAACCACTTTAAGACTTGCAGAAGTCACCTAACTTGGACCTTTTATTTTCTGTTTCCTAAGTACGAGCACTAATCTTACACCTTGTGTCTTGATATGAAGGAGAGATAACTTATTCTAGAGTCATTTTGCGTACAGAAAATAGATTTAGATTATCCTAAATTCTTCTTCAAATTTATTTAAAATAAATATAAATAAGTAAATAGCACAATCTGCATTCTAAACACCTATAGAAATGTCTGTAATTTAATCCCCCAGCATCGTAGTTAGGATTCCTATTTCTTCAAAGAAATACCATGACCAAAGAGCAAGCTGAAGAGAAAAGGCTTATTTGACTTACACTTCCATGTTGCTGTTCATTATTGAAGGAAGTCAGGACAGGAGCTCAAAACAGGGCAGGATCATGGAGGCAGGAGCTGAGGCAGAGGCTGTGGAGGAGTGCTGCTTCCTGGCTTGCTTCTCCTTCCTTGCTCAGCCTTCTTGGAGGCAGGAGCTGAGGCAGAGGCCATGGAGGAGTGCTGTTTACTGGCTTGCTTCTCCTTCCTTGCTCAGCCTTCTTGGAGGCAGGAGCTGAGGCAGAGGCCATGGAGGAGTGCTGCTTCCTGGCTTGCTTCTCCTTCCTTGCCCAGCCTTCTTTCTAATAGAACACCTGGACAACCAGCCCAGAGATGGCCCCACCCACAATGGGTTGGGCCCTCCCACAGATTCTTCACTAATTGAGAAAATGCCCTACAGCTGGATCTCATGGAAGCATTTTCCCAACCAAAGCTCCTTCCTCTCTGATGACTCTAGCTTGTGTCACATTGATACATAACACCAGGCAGTACACCCAGTGAAAAGTGTTTTCTTTTTTTTTTTTTTATTAATTTATTCTTGTTACATCTCAATGTTTATCCCATCCCTTGTATCCTCCATCCTTTCACCCCCCCCCATTTTCCATTATTCCCCTCCCCTATGACTGTTCCTGAGGGGATTACCTCCCCTATATATTCTCATAGGGTATCAAGTCTTCTTCTTGGCTACCTGCTGTCCTCCTTGAGTGCCACCAGGTCTCCTCCTCCAGGGGACATGGTCAAATGTGAGGCACCATAGTACGTGAGAAAGTTCATATCACACTCTCCACTCAACTGTGGAGAATAATTCTTGACCATTGGCTAGATCTGGGAAGGGGTTTAAAGTTTACCTCCTGTATTGTCCTTGGCTGGTGCCTTAGTTTGAGCGGGACCCCTGGGCCCAAATCTGCCTATCATAATGTTCTACTTGTAGATTTCTAGGACCCTCTGTATCCTTTTATTTTGCTATTCTCCCATGCGTCTCTCATTTAGAGTCCCAATAGGATGCCTTCCCCTCTGTCCCAGTTTCCTGGTAAGTGAAGGCTTTTGTGGGACATGCCCCTTGGGCTAGTATGCAGATTTAAGTGAGTATATACCATTTGATTCTTTCTGCTTCTGGGTTAACTCACTCATTATGATCATTTCTAGCTCAATCTATTTATCCACAAATTTCGGGAATTCCTTGTTTTTAATAGCTGAGTAGTATTCCATAGTGTATATGTACCACAGTTTCTTTATCCACTCTTCTACTGAGGGACACTTAGGCTATTTCCATGTTCTGGCTATTATGAATAAGGCTGGTATGAACATGGTTGAGCAAATTTTCTTGTTGTGTGCTGGAGCATCTTCTGGGTATATTCCAAGGAGTGGAATAGCTGGGTTTTGAGGAAGCCCTATTCCCATTTTTCTGAGATAGCACCAGATAGATTTCCAAAGTGGCTGTACTAGTTTGCATTCCCACCAGCAATGAAGGAGTGTTCCTCTCTCCCCACATCCTCGCCAGCATGTGGTGTCGCTTGAGTTTTTGATCTTAGCCATTCTGATGGGTGTAAGATGGAATCTCAGAGTTGTTTTGATTTGCATTTCCCTGATGACTAAGGAGGTTGAGCATTTCTTTAAGTGTTTCTCAGCCATTTGATACTCCTCTGTTGAGAATTCTCTGTTTAGTTCCAAGCCCCATTTCTCAATTGGGTTATTCGGTTTGGTGGTGTTTAATTTCTTGAGTTCTTTATATATTTTGGATATTAGACCTTTGTCAGATGTAGGGTTGGTGAAGATTTTTTCCCAGTCTGTAGGCTGTCGCTTTGTTCTCTTGACAGTGTCTCCTGCCTTACAGAAGCTTCTCAGCCTCAGTGTTTTCTTTATTATTAAATGAAGTAATTTTTATCGGATGGGAGAGGAAAAGGCTTGGAAACTGTGCTGTGCTCTGTCCACTCTGAGTTTCATCCACTCTTTCATGTGAGTTAAAATACTCTTATGGGTTGATTTTTAGCCTCCATAATTCTCTTAAGTCTAGTTTTTGGCTGTGCAAGTGGTACACTGTTAGAGCAGCCATAGAAACCAATCCAGGCTCCTTACATCAAATGTAGGAAAATATCAAACATAAAAGCTAAATGAGACAGAGAACATTAAAGAACTCCTTGAGACTTCCTGAGACAAACTTAAATCTCTAGTTACAATGTGAGGACACGACTTCTATTTTAAGATGCTCATTTCTTATTTTTTCCCCATCACTAGGTTAGCTACCATATGGAACATCTTGGTGGAGAGAGGGCTATAAAATGTCATATTCCAAGGCCGAGTGGTGGTGGCCATGCCTTTAATCCCATCACACGGGTGGCAGAGGCAGGCAGATCACTGTGAGTTAGAGGCCAGCCTGCTCTACCAAGCAAGTGCAGGGTAGCCAGGGCTACACAGAGAGATCCTGCCTCAAAAAAGGAAACAAAACAAAAACTGTCATATTACAGATGCAGTAAAGAGAACTCAGCAAAGGGTAGCTCAGGTAACTACATTTTGGGTGTTAACATCAAAACCTTTCTTGATTTTACTATTTATAAAGAGTAGAGTGGATAGTTGGTCATCTTATATTAATCTCCTTATGATGAAAGCAAATCTAAATTCTACAGAGCTTCATATTATAGTTGATCATATGAAATAATGAGCTTATTGACATAGTCTAAAAAGGATAAGTTAATTACTCCAAGCATATATGGAAACCTAGCCAAAAAAAACAACAACAACAACAACAAAAAAAAAAAAACCAAAAAACCTCTCTGGTATTAACATATAGTGGTCATAATACAAAAATTAGAGAGACAGATTCATGGAAAAAATACAAAATTGCTAACTCTGTAATAGAAATATAAGATAAATATGACACATCAGATCCACACAGAAAATAATACCATAATTTATAGGTTCTAAGAAAACTGGTTCCAGATTATGAAAAGGAGATCCTTGACACATAACAAATATTGGAAATGGAGAAGTGTAAATTAAATTGTGGTAATATCCAACATTGTTGTGGTACTGTAAAAATACCCTTTCAAATAAAATTAGTAAAACCCTCCACAAAATAATTTGATAAGGTATACAAAGAATTTTATAAAGATGTATATGCTCTTCATGGCTATCATGTATTTGGAAATATTCAGAAATCATATTAATCATAATTAATAACAAGATAGTGAAGCCACTCATGTCAGAGTACCTTACACATTCATGTTGACATGAACCACCTGCCCCTCTTGATTTTATTTTTTTTTGGGGGGGGGTTCTGTTTTTTTGAGACAGAGTTTCTCTGTGTAGCCTCAGCTGTCCTAGCCTGGACTCACTTTTTAGAGCAGGCTGGTCTCCAACTCACAGAGATCCGCTTGCCTCTGCCTCCCCAAGTACT
Source organism: Acomys russatus (assembly GCF_903995435.1). NCBI lineage: Eukaryota > Metazoa > Chordata > Mammalia > Rodentia > Muridae > Acomys > Acomys russatus. The sequence continues at coordinate 23,451,746 of NC_067157.1, read as the reverse complement.
AGGATTGCAGGTGTGTGCCACCATGTCTGGCTACCTGTACCTCCTGTTAATATCAGCAGTTATGACTCAGCCCAGTGATGGGACATGGGTGTCTGCATTTCTGACAGAGAAGATGCCTATGTGGCACATTGCCTATGAAATGCCAAAAATTAGGAATGGAACGCTGTGTTTTGAATAGCAGTATCTTTTTGATCAGGGCGAAGAATACCTCGCAAAACCATGAATTATATCTTCAGACATGGCGTCTACATTGCTAGTGGAAATGTGGAAATGTGTCTATGTATTCATCTGTCTTCTCTCTCTGGTTTCCTTTCTATGTAAAACTCTAATAGGAGTGGTTTACCGAGCAGGGAGTCCCACACAGGCATGTGGCTTGGGCTTTCAAAATTGTTATTTTGCTGCCTGGGAAAGTTTCACTGGCAATTGCCCTGGAGAACGATCTTAAATGTGGCTCCTGTCCTTCAGCTAAGCGCTACCATGCGAGCTGAGAAAAGCCCACAAAGAGCCATCCTGGCCAACTTAATAGCACTTCAGTGCACTGACCCTTTGGAGATGAGTCCACAGCATCCTCGCCCCCATGGAGAGAATGGCTGCCAGTTAATACATACTTGTTTGGCCTTACTGTCCTGCACTCAGAACAACAGAGCTTCAGAGATCAATTCCTTTGACCTTTTACAACACTGATCTTCACCAAGAAATAGTTCAGATATAGGGCAAAGTGAAAAGGTACAGATTAGTTTGGACTGTAACATCTACTGTACCAGACAAATGAAAGGTTCTCATAGTTTTACACCTAAAATGTATCTGAAAGAAATAGCTCCAACAGTGGCCCACTAAGTGCCCTTAGGAGTGCTGACTGTCAGAAGAAAGAAGTTACTCCAAGGAAAAGCAGGCCAGAAACTTCAGAGGAGGCCAAAGTAGTTCCAGTAATGCCTCCCCAGATGTACTGTTTTTGTTTGTTTGTTTGTTTTTTGGAGACACGATTTCTCTGTGTATTCTTGGCTATCCTGGACTTGCTTTGTAGATCAGAGTGGCCTCAAACTCACAGGCCTCTGCCTCCTGGAGTGCAGAGATTACAGGCGTGCCTCCACTGCACCCGGCTACCTGATGTCTGCAAGCTGCACTCACTTGCACTTGCAATGCTTGGATCTGTGATCTGAGAGACCGTACCAGACCCCATCAACAAGGAAAAAGCATTCTGGGTTAAAGAAATATGCAAGTATATATTACATTGGGCATTTTGACATATCTGGCAGATGAAGTATTTTGCCCGGATGAGTGCTTACAAAACCACAAATCATTTAGTACCCTCATGCATATAAGGCCCTTTGGCCCATTTCCTGCCTTGGAAGGAATGTTCAGGTTACAAAGCTGTCCTGGCCAAGAGTGGATGTAGAAGACTATATTCCAGACACAAAGGCAGGTCCACCTCTTTGAGTTCAAGGCTAGCCTGATCTACATAATAAGTTTCAGGCCACTTTGGGTGAGAACCTGTCTCAAAAACTAACCAAATCATAACAAAGCAAACACGTCATCGCCTCGGTATGAAATTATTTCTGCAACATCTTTCTGCATAGAAAGGTTTCTGGACACACTATTAGTGGGGATTTTATGGAAGAGATTTTCATATTGCAGTGCATTAGATATCTTTTTCCCACTTGGCTTTAATGTATTTTCATTTGAATACATTGAATTGATTACACAAACTACACAGACCTCTCCACGGTAAAGAAGGCCAAAAGGCACTTGAACTTCAAGGCTACATTAGGAACCAGAAGGAACGCTGAATGTTTTACTCTTACTGCATATAAAATGTAAACACAAGAATTTGCTCTATCTCAAAAAGGAAATGAGGCTTCTTTGCGTTTTTATCTCTTGGATGGATATTTCAGAACCCTTTGGTCTGTTTCGTTACAGCTTAGATGTAATCCTCACCTGTGTGTTTTTACTCTGATGTGTAATGATGTGATTTAGGGATGGATTTATGAAGGTTTCTTGCCCATTTCAGTGATGAACATGTCACAACTCCCAGATCGGGCACACAGTCCTTCAGCAGCAGCTCAGGCTCCAGTGAAATGTGGCCACATACGAACAAGGACACAGCTAAGGCACGGCTCCTCCCGCCACTGCTTTAATTCTCTGACATTGCAGGCATTGTTTATTCCATTATTCCTAAGTCAGCTCTATCCGTAAATCCCCCATCTTAAAGTAGCACTGAACAACTGACTTTCCAAGTTTTTTAAAAATAAAAAACTCATACATTTGATCATATAGATCTCCTACTCAGCCAACTTTCTATACTTCCTCTTAAAATAAAACAAAACCTCAGTCCCAACAAATAAACAAGCAACCAAACAAAAGAAGCAGAAAGCAAAACAAAAGAAAGCATGAGTTTATTTTGTGTTAGCAAACTACTCCTGAGCAGGGAGCCAGCCCTAGAATGAGTCCTTGCTCCCAGGAAACGGATTTCGCCTGCCCTGGAGGTTCTCAAATTGCAGAGCTTCTTAGTAGGGATGATGAGAATCTCGTCTGGGTGCTGGTATTCTGTCTAGCTTTAACTTGTGCATCTCTAAAATGCTATTTCAAGTATAAAATATGATATATACTATATATGTTTATGTGTGCATGTATGTATGCATATGCTTACATGTGCTATACACAGTGCTTCTTAATCCTTTCAATTCAGTTACTCTCACCATAGGAGACATAAGTGATTACTTGAAAAATGGCTTGGACTGAGCCAAAATAGTCTAAAATATTCTTTTTAGACTTTAGTGTTGGAAAATAGTAATTTTCTTAGTAAGCTGTTGATGAGTTACTCTACTATCTGCATTTCAAAAGAAGTAAAAGAATTTTTGAAGTAGTTTATAATCACTTTAATGCAAAATTTAATGTCAAGTTTCTTCAGGTAACATGTGGTTATTCTCTCATAATAGCAATAGAAATCAGCATACCTTTGAAAAAAGATAAGTGGAGCTTTGCGCACATTGTCAATGTGTAATTTCGGTAAAGTTAAAAGAGTTACTCCCAGGGTAAAATGAGTACACAGGTAATTGGTACACAGTGATGGCTTATTTACTTTACTAATGTCAGCTTCAGCAGAATGCTAAAATATAGTTAAAGCAGGATGGGGGATACTGATGGTGACAATTATTTTTGCCTCATATTGTTTTTTGTAGAGATATACACACCCAAATACAAATATATATGTGAGCAGATACATGTATACATATGTACACCTAATTGAAAATTAGCCATTGCTAAAATAAGCACTATATGTTGAATATAAAATAGGCTAACACTATAATGGGACTGCACTACAAATATCTGTAAATCTACCATAAATAACTTCAATTTATAATTTTCTTGGATGAAAATCATTATTTACCAAATTTCTCAAGTTAATATGCAATTAATACAGTCTGTTCCCTGATCAGACCTAAACAGTAAATTAAACAAGTTTATATTTTCATTTACAATGTCATTTCCTTCTGTTGGGATGTGTGTTCTCCCCTTGAAAAGGCTTACAGAGGCCCTTAATTAATTTCAAACACTGTCCATCTTAAGAATTTTGACTGTTTGTTTTTACTAGTTCATCCAGGTTATTTTTTGGGTTTTCAGTACCTAGGTCTGTGTCTGGTGCAGAGTACATACTTAATGACTATAAGCTTAGTGAATAAGTATTAATTTATAAAGGAAGGAAGGATACTTGTGATTGGCGTAAATGCTACATAAAATAATTAGAAATTAGTATATTCTTCCTTATTTAATGTCCTTTAAGAATCTCTATTGAATGTTGTTACTAAACTGTATTGCTATTCTGTGAAAGATCTTGTGTGACTTAGTATTGTGCAAGTGAATAATAGTTTGTGGTGTTTTGGGTCAATAAAATCTGCGCAATGACCAAATAACTTGTCGCTTCGGTGACTTACCCTTACACTGTATCTGGAAGAGTATTCCAGGGGATGTTTATATGAAGTCAGTAGACCTAAACTGGATCTCTGTAAATTTAGTGTCTAAACCTTATTTGACTAAGTGCTATTTGATCAGAATTAGAATTCAACACTAGTTGAAAATTACAATGGATTAAATGCCTTGTTAAAAGTAATATAAACTAACATACCTGGAAATTTGCAGTATATATGTAGAATATTTTAACTGATGGTGGAAAAATAGAAAGAACAAGACACATTGTTCTGAGTAGAAAGTTTAGTCATCATATAAGAATAAGTAGTATTAACATTAATCTTTAAATTTAATACTATTCTAACACCACACATATTTTTCTAACATACACAAGGTCATTCTAATATTCATGTGCAATCACAAAAACTATACATTGTTGAATCTATAGCAACTATTAAAACATGGTGCACAGACATATTTCTGCAAGAGCACATAAATTATTTAAATAGGCCCACTCTATAGGACACGAGCTTGTCCTATATAGTAACAAAACTTTGGGTTATCAACAAATTTGAAAATAAAACACTTCTGAAAAATATTGACAATATTATCATCTCTTATCTTATGCTAGCATCTAAGACTTCAATATAGAAATAACTCATTAATATTCTTGCTGAAACTGTGACTTTTTACAATAATCTTGGAATAAATTTGTGCATGAACTATTGGGAAATATGCTTGCAGAACAAGTACAGATGGGGGACTTGCATATTCATTTTTCTCTCATGAATGTGGAGAGTGCTTGAGGGACTCCCAGGAAAATGATAGTGAGTAGCTACAAGACACTCAAGGAGTGACAGGGACATTTTCCACCATGCGTTCTTTTGTTATTTGAATATACAGTAATTCCATTTTGAACAGGAGTTTAATATAAGGGAAAAAAACAAAATGGAATGTAATGCTGCATCTTTAACTTTCAGTGCCACCAAGACAACACTCTAAAAGATGACCTCTTCTCTGTTTGCGGCCATATTTCACCCATCCCTTGGTGTGTTCACTCAGTCTCATATATGTCAATCCTTTCTACTTACATTATCTGTTCTCCCTCCACCCAGCTCATGCATTCAAGGAGGACATACTACTTGCAAATTCACATTGTACCAGTGGGGTGTGTGTGTGTGTGTGTGTGTGTGTGTGTGTGTGTGTGTGTACTAACTATGGTACTAACTAGGGTAATACGAACTAGGATAGAGGTTGAAAGTTCCATGGTGGTGCATATGGGTCAAGGCAAACCTGGATCCTGGAATTTGTGTCAGGATCTTGGGCTTCCTTTGATGTAGGGAGGTATGGAAACTGATTTGCATTTCAGAAAGACAATCTGATAGGGTACAGAGAGCTGACTGAACGGAAGCTGTAAGGAGGTACCTAGAAGTAACAGGTGCAGTTCTGGACAGCTGCATGTGAAATAAATTACCTCCATATCGCAGTCGATCACAGAATCAGCTTGGTTGGGACCCTGGGACAGATAGAGCTAATTGTCAACTTGGAAGGATCTATAATCACCTAGGAAGTGAGGCATTTGGTCACCTGTGAAAGATTCTTAAGCCTCTGGTGTGCCTGTGAGGGATTGTATTGATTAGGCCAATCTATGTGGGAAAACCAGTCGTTTACATTTGTGGGACCATTCCCTGGTCTGATAGAATGTGGAAAGAGACGTGAGTTCTGCTTACACTCTGCTTCCTGATTTTGAATGCAATGTGACCAGCTGCTTCAAGCGTCTACTATTTAAACTTCCTTATCATGATGGATTATATCCTTAAACTGAGAATCAGAATAAACCCTTTCTCCCTTAAGTTGCTTTTGTCAGGGTGTTTTATCATAGTAACAGGAAGTGAATTAAGATATAGCCTTGAAGGTATTTCCTTTCTAATTAGACACAGCTAATTGAAGATAACACTGGGTGCATACTAACAGATGCCAGGCACTATTCCAACACAAATTTTGCATGCTTTAAAACTTACAGTAGTTTCCGAACATAGGTAATGTTCCTATCTGCATTTGATGAATGGAAAAAAAGATTGTCTTCACTTCTAAAACTCGCCCATGTTTACACAGCAAAGGATTGAGATGGAGGAGGAGGAGGAGGAGGAACAATGCAGTCACAGGAGCACTGCACTTCCTCTTTGGACTGCAGTGGTGCTCTGTAGGCTGGGGCAAGCACAGGTCAGTCTTTTCTGACCCCTTAGATAAGTAGTTTCTGCCTGTTGACCACACCCTTTCTGAGTTATCCATCCAGTCTCTGCAGCTTTCATGCCTGCACTACACTCCTTCGTATTGCCCAGTGTCTCCATACTACATGGAGTTTTCTTCATGTGTTAAGCAACTTTTCTTGAATCAGTATCTATGCTTATTGTAGTTATAAAAGTCATTTAGACTCACATTCAGTATTTATATTGTGCTTCTGTATGGTTGCCTTAACACACCCTTTCCTGATTTCCTGCTTGTTTTCTTTTCTTTCTTTCTTTTTTTTCAATCAACTATTAAATTCAGTTTCAAATAATCCAGCATGGTATACTGCCTTGTACTTATAAGTTGTATCTTTCCACTTATTATTTTTTCATAAAATGCATCCTTGTCTTATTTCTCTTTAATACCTGTAGTTCTTGGTGGAGTGAGTGCAAACTCATGATAGAAGTTGGCACATATAATGCACACAATAGATGACCGCATGGCACATTCTGGTACTGTGAGAATTAATCACTGGAGAGGGAGCTTGCAGTGTGGTTTCAGCTTGATTTGTCCGTTACCTGCAGGAAAAATGTGTGGTCTTTTTGACAAAAGGGTCTTAGCAAAGGGTTTTGGTGTGCAACCAAAACCAGTTCTAATAGACTGCATGCTTTTGACAGCCTCAGGAGCCCCATTTGGAACTATAGGAAGGAAGCTAAGCCCTGGCATTGGGATTTTCATTTACTAGCCTATAGTTTCTGAGACCATCTTTATATACGAATATGGGGTAAACATACAGGATCTACCTTCATTTAAGTTTTTTCCTTTTTATTTACATTTTTAAATAACTTATTCCCACTACAACCCGATTATAATCCCCTTACCCTTATCTTCCAGTTTCAACCCTCCCTCCCTCCACAGCCCTATTCCCCTCCCCCAGACATCTGACAAGTGGGGTCCTCCTCCCTCCTCATCTGACCTCAGCAATTACCTTAAGAATTGCAGGTTTCCTTAGGTTATTAAAAGATTACTTCTTTGAGAATTTCCTACAACATGTTTTGGTCATATTCACATTCATTTTGCACACTTTGTCTTCCCAACTTTTCCCAGATCCGTCCCTCTTTCCTACCCACTCAATTCTTTGTCCTGTTTGTGTTTTTAACTATGCTTCATGACCAGCTTATGCTCCCCAAACATTCCTGCATGTGTGGTCTTTCCCTGGAGAACAGTCAAACTGCCTCTCTCTTTCCCAGAAGCTAACAGTTGTCAGCAACTCTGTTATAGGCTCTGCAATCATTAAGGAAGAGGGAAGGAAAGAATGCAGGAGCCAGAGGTGATGAATGGCCTTAAGACAGCATTACCCCTGTTCACGGTAGGGAAGCCAGGCATATAAATTCACAGCAGTTGTGATAGCGTGTACAAAGCCTTAGGCTTTATTTTTTTTTAATCTAAAGACTATACATAATGACAGATAGATGGTAGAATAGATCCATGAAAATCTGCTCTACTCACTTCACAGTTCCTTTTTGTTTGTTTGTTTTTGTTTTGTTTTGTTTGTTTTTTGAGACAGGATTTCTCTGTGTTAGCCTTGGCTGTCCTGAACTCACTTTGTAGACCAAGCTGGCCTCAAACTCACAGTGATCCACCCGCCTCTGCCTCCCGAGTGCTGGGATTAAAGGCGTGCACCACCATGTCCAGCTTCACAGTTCCTTTTTAATACAATGCTTTTGCTATACTTTCCCAAAGGAACAAATGGCCAAAAATATCCTAAATGCTTCCTATTATTGGTCAACTTTACAAATTTATATCCATGAATACCACTGGCTAAGAGTGAAAAATAAAATAATTGAAAAGTCTAGGTGAGAGAAGTATGGGAGAATGGGGAAATAGAAGGATCCAGGGGGTCCTAGAAACCTACAAGAACATTATGACAGGCAGATCTGGGCCCAGGTGTTCTGCTCAAACTATGGCACCAACCATGGACAATATGTACAGTAAACATCGAACCCCTACCCACATCTAGCCAATGTACAGAACATTCTCCACAGTTGAGTGGAGAGTGGGCACTGACTTTCACACGTGCTCTGGTGCCCCATATTTGACCACATCCCCTTGATGGGGAGGCCTGGTGGCACTCAGAGGAAGGATAACAGGCTACCAAGAAGAGACTTGATACCCTATGATCACATAGAGCGGGAGGAGGTCCCTCACAGTCACAGAACTAGGGGAGGGGAATAGGGTGAAAGCAGGAGGGAGGGAGGAACAGGAGGATACAAAGGATGGGCTAACAATTGAGATGTAGTATGAATAAATTAATAAAAACAATAAAAAAAAAAGAAAAGTAATGTGTACCTGATAAAAATCGATTATGCCAGTAAGCAAAGATTTTAAGTCTTATCTTTGCGACATATTTGGGGTTGTCTGGCATAAGTGTAAATTAACACCTCTTCTATGTATTCTTACATCATATTCCATCACTGTGAAAGCCCTCTATTCAAAATGACCTTGCTTCCATTTGAGTTGTGAATATAATGGAAATAGATGCATACTTCTCTGGCTTTATTTCTTGTAAATGTTTCTATGTTTCTTGGCTAGCTGCTCTGATTTGATGAGAATGCAATATAACACTTCTACATTAATGATGACCACTATCACGTGTGACACAAGGTATGATGGAAAAAAAATTTTGAAATGTCAAGTTTGTAAAATTTAACAACAGCCACAACACCACAAATTCCATGCTATTATCCAATTGTCAACTAGAATCTCAGGGAGTCCTTATGAAGTGACTGCTGTGTGCCAGCTGGTGACAGGATGACACTAAGAAAAACAACAACAACAAAAAAGCCCACCCCTGAAACCCAAAACCTCCCAGTGTGCCCCAAGTCAGCATGACGGCCACTCACTGAGATGGTCTCTTAGTAGAGGTTGCTTCTGCTGTCTCTGTGGTCATATCTGCCCCATGATTTTCTCCTAAATTTTTTTGCCTCATGAATAGTCAAGGATATTTCTGATCACCGAGGGCTCTAGTCTAAGAATCTAATCCAACCTCCCTGCTTGGCTGTAAGTCTCTCTGCACATGCGTACTGCCAGTCTTCACACCTCAGGGTCTCTGCCTCATATCCCCTGACACATACCATGCACTCATATGCAGCTTGAGTGAATAAATGACTTTTCTGTCTTTCGTGCTCTTCTGATTTTCTCTTAAATAATATAACGGTGTATCACCTAAAACATTACACATGATCTCTCTTCTAAATGATTGATATGTGCATTTTGTGGAGTTGGGGAGAGATTATATGAGTGTACATTATTAGGAAGTCAGTATGGAACTGTTGGTAGGCCTACTTTTTCTCAATAGAGTGATGCCATCACTTCACAAGGGAATACTTTGGATAGTTTAAATTATTTCTATTTTACTTATTTTTTTTAAAAACAAATTTAAAACTGTAACATATTAAAAAAAGCAGAAACATATTAACTAAAATCTCCTGAATTTAATTGCAAATTTGGTGTTATATTCAGCGACTTGAGAGAGATGAATAAAAAAGCACAAGATATATGGGTAACATATTGAGACTTTGACTTCATAAACACTGTACCTAAGGAAAGGTATGCTTCCAACTGCTTAACATAGTGTTTCAAACAAAATTCCTTCCATCTGGTTTTACTGGTTTCTGGAGGAAAAAAGTGCCAGACACTAATATCTCAAGTGGAACAATCATGACTACATATTATTGAGATTTCATATTAAAAGTGGCATTTTCATTAAAATCCTCTTCCTAGCTGTGAAAAGCTATGATGATATATTATCTTCTTCAAACAAATGTGATGCAGAAAGTGCCTAGGAGGTAATAACACAGTTTATGAAAAAATTAAATATGATGGCTAGCCAAATACAATTTTCACATTGATATTTTTTCAGTGGCAAGTCATATATCTTAGAAGAAAAGGGTGCACCTGAAGCATGGATAGAGAAAAAGGTTGTATGTTTGTGAAGCTAAAAATTCATCAAAATAGTTGCCTGGTTCCAGTTGTTTCAGTAAAGCAACCCCTGAAGCAGAAGAAAGTTAAGTGTGAAATTATTCTTATGGTTATTTCAGATAAAAGTAAGTTACCTGTTGCCTTTGCCATCTGTCCATGGGGTATGGACTGAATCTGCCCCTCTCTTTCTGAGATCCTTAACATGAGGAAGAACCTTCTAGGTCTTCTAAGATGCAGGATGTCAATATGCTTGAGAATAGCCCTGGGAACCCCAACTTAGGTTTCACCTATAATGTTCACTGTCTTTCTGACACCTGATTTATATCATCCTATTCAACTACAAAGATGTTTAGAGATATCAATTCTCTTCCTTTAAATAAAACTCGTCTCTTTTCTAAACACAATAAAATCTGCCAGCCAGTGCTGTGCAGAGTCATAGGCAAATAATAGAACCCTTCCCTACACTCTGTTCCTGTGCTGTCTCTCCACTTCTGCTACTGGTTTCTACTGCCAGGCTCTTCTTAAGTAGTACAAGCCTTTTCCTCTTTTTGGGTGTCATTTTCTCTACAGTAATACTCCTAGTGTCTTTCCACCTTTTTCATATTTAAAGCACAATAAGAATTAATAATAACCAGAATAAAAAGTAATACTTTCTAGTCTCTAAACAGCTTCCTCATTTCCCAAGTTACATGATTGTCATTGATTCTGTCCCCAGGAACAAACAGTGCTTAGGCCTGGAAGTCATCTTGTGTTCAGATGGAATAGTCTTCCCACACACTCGACAATAAACTAAAGCATCTGCACCTTTCTAACCTTTGATCTATGCACATGCAGTGATGGTTTGAGTGAGAATGTCCCCCACAGGCTCGCCAGTTTTAATACTTGTCCCCAGTAGGTGGTGCAGTTGGGATAGTTTTGGGAGATGTGAGTTTGCTGAAGGAAGCATGTCTGTTTTGAGAGAAGAAAGCCTCTCCCTATTTCCAATTTTTTCTCTCTTCTTCCTGCTTGTGGTCCAAGAAGTGAGCTCTCAGCTTGCTGCTCCATCCAGCACACGTGTCTTCCTGTTCCCTGCCGTGACAGATGCTTTTTCCTCTAGAACCATAAGCCCAAATAAACTCATACTCTATAAGTTTTTTTTGTCATGTAGTTTTCTCATGGAAATAGAAAAGGAACTAACACCCGTGATTTTATCTCTCTCCTATGTTACACATTTTCTGAGTGCAGTGCATACCATTAAATCTTAATATCTTCCATGGTGTCTCTGATAGACTTCCTGTAGAAGAAATTTAATTACTGCTTATTGTTCTGAGGAGTTAAAAATTGTTATTTCACTACTTCCCTTGGCAAGAAGTCAGGACGAGATAAGATTGAGGGTGTGAAAGCACTTGGCAGGGTAAAAGTTTTTTACTAAAATGTAAGACCACATAGCTGGGTTACTATACAAAACCTTTGACCAGAATAAAACCTCTTCACGTTACTCATAACTGACAACTCTGAAGTGTGACTTGGCTACTTAGGAAATTTCCTGGGCTGTAAGTGTAGCTTTGTAAGAGACTGAGATAACAAGTTTAGAGAATGTTGGAAGAAAGAAAATGCCAAAAAGGACAGGTTTTTTTTTCCCCAGAGCTGTCAAGACATCGTAATTTGTTTTCATGCATAGAGACTTGCCAACCTACATTTAACCATCCTCTTCCCTTCTTGTCATCACAAAATGTTTGTACATTGTGCCACCTCCACTAACTTGGTAGCCAAAAGCTTCAAGTCTGATAAAGCAACAGCAGAAAGTAAATGTGTTAAATTGTCACTGTTGAAGTCATCATAGCTTAAGACGATCTGTGTTAGAAAACCTAAGAAGTGAGAGGTGGATTCTCATAGGCTGAAGCCGACAGTCTAGTGTGAAAGTCAATGTCAGGCAGCAAGTCACAGTCACTCTGTAGCCATTCCTTTCTGAGATTCTGAGGCATTCTTTCCTGTGGGAGGGAGGCAGGCAGTGTAAACACTACGTCTGGGAATACAGTGCTTAAGCAGCTCAGTGATGTGCTATTTACCAGTATCCTTTGAATCACCCTGAAGCTATTTGAAAACACAGGATCACAGTGGCTAGTGGGAATCTGAGTTTCAGCAAGATCACGAGTTTAATTTGATTGCGAGACGCATTGTTCTAAGCAAGGGATCTTCAAAAAAAAGAAACATAACTTTTGCTTCTCAATGTGATTCAAAAAGTTTACACACACACACACACACACACACACACACACACACACACATTCTTTCTTCAATTAATCTAAAATGATTTGTAAGAACATTAGATGATTTTTCTAAACTGCAATAATTGAAGTTGTTAATTAAGATAGAACAAAAAGAGAAATAAGCCCCAGTGCTAAGGAATTTCTTATGACAATAATATAGTATTTTTATTTTCTTCCAATATGTTGTCATCTAGGTGCAGAGTCACTGAAAATAATTCATTATTTACTCAGCATACCAAAATTTACCATTATGCATGCCAATAATATAGCCAATTATTGCTAATTAGGTATATGCTATTATCATAAAGTATAGAGTAAGCTAATGACTATTGAGTATAAATTGTAATTGCGGAGAAATATTCAAAATGTTAAGTATTATATTTTATGTTGTTAGTAAGAAGAAAATTCCTTCAGAAAAACATTCATGTGACTTTCTTACTTTCCTTTGTTAACCTTTATACTCATTTATTGTTTAGCAAAAGAAATGTAAACATGCATTGAAAATCATGTTATTCCTCAAAAAAACAACACAAACAAAGCAAATGATCTATCAAATGAAGATTTAAAATGTCTTTTAACAAGAATATGACATGTTTAGTATGCAATTTTCAGTCTAGTTTCAAAGAGGACCCTTGGTTTGGATCCCCAGGACAAGGGAACATGTAATTCAGCCACTAGTTGTGGGTTTTGTGGGTGTGGTGGCAAGTCGTAAGCATAAATGGCAAAGACCCCCCATAAGAATGAACAAAAATATTAATGGAATAAATATAATTTATAGAGTATAAGGAAGACACACATACACATACTAACTCATCTCCTCACCCACAGGCTTGCTCCAGATCTGCGGCTCTGACTTGATAAGTGTAGTTCTTACCATTCGTCAAGGCACGTTCCTTTTGAAATTCTCAGAGGCCATTACAGAAAACCATACTGGTCAAAATGCAGGGAACAGTTGATAGTGGGGTTCCTACCCTTAATGGTTATATCTACAGCACAACTCCTTCACCTAAGGCTCAGGGGACATCATAGAAGTGGGAGTGAAAAGCTTGTATGAGCCACAGCACCAGGAAGTTTCCTTTGAGATTGTGAATCTTATAAATTTCAAGTAGGTTTCATCCATGACAGCTCAACAATATGGCTGCTTAAACAAGATCTGAGTAATGCCAACACCAAAAGATGTGTTATGAGGGAAGTAAAGAATCCTACAGAGCCTCAGCCTTAAGAAGAACTACTGTCAATTAAGGAGTGGTGACAGAAGATTATTCTTCTCTAATTAGTATTGATTAGCCCTGCAATTGTATACATACAAGCAATAGTAAGCAAGGTTAGTAGGTTGGATTTATATATTTATGTGTATATATGTAACAATAAAAACTAAGAAAAATAGGCAATGAATTTGAGATGGGCTGAATGGAGTAGCTGTTGGAGGGAATGGTAGGGTGGAGGAAAACAATGTAATTATATTTTAATAAATATATTAAAAAGTACTTGAAATAAATAAGCAAATAAAAGAAGACATAGGTAGTGTATGACCTAGTATATTCCACCAAGAATGGCAAAGTATACATTCTTATTCTTATATGCAATGCTCAAATGATTCCCAAGAGTATAAGGAAAAGATAGCTACAAATCACAATGAGCCCTTATGTGTAGAAATTAGTTTATATTATGAAGCAGGCTGAGCCCTGAGCACACCCTTCCTGCTCATTATCAGTCAATTGCATGCAAACACATCTAATATAGTTCTGATGTTCATGGTGAAACCTATTTTCAATTTATATTACTTGGAATCCATGGGGTATTTCCCCCACTGAGATAATGCTCAAGATGTATTTTTCATTATTGTCCTTCTTATAAATCTGAAACAACTGCCAGACATTACTATAGGTTAAAGGTGTCAAATTCAACAATATTTACTCATCTGAAGCTTCAATATATTTGAAAGACCGTATCTAGGCTAACTATGTTTTACATATTTCTAACTCAGCTCATTATACATTAATAAACCCTGGCTGCAATCAAATAATGTTTGTTGCATTTCATTATTCTTGAAATTATATCAGTAATGGTATTAGATAATCTTTGTGAGAGTACTCACTATATTCTGAAAATAGCCCATTATATTGATTTTCTAATATACTTAGCATGGCACCCTACTAGTTAATCCTGAATCAATTCTCCTTTATTGATGAAGTCATAGGCTGACAGAGGCTAGTATCCTTCCCAGACTCATTTCACCAGTGCATGGTTGGGAGAGGAGCTATACCTAGGCTATCCAGTCTTTAGTATATGATACTCTTGACTGCTGTGGTGATCCATTTTCAAGATATTAGAGTAGCTGAGTTTCAACATATATTTTCATGTTTAAAATAATATTTCTTAAACTACTGCAAAAGTTTAAATGGATTATTTCATAATAGGTATCACCTAGATGTGATTGTAGAGACAACCTGCATGAACTTAAAATCTAGTTGACAAACCAAACATCATGTTAGAAGTCATAAGGAGAGATGTTACATTGATTAGGAAGTATCTCCTTGGTCATCAATACTCTGACTTCTGCTTTCATGTCTCCAACAAATTTATTCTCCTCGAGATACCTCCTATTGCACAATATTGAATCAAGATAAATGATATGCGTGCATGGAGATTTGTTATATTCTATTAATTAAATGTAGTAGAGCAGACATATATAAAACTGATTCTCTGTAAGAATCGTGGCCAATAAGTTTTCCCATCCCTCCACTCTCCACTGAGTAAATGTCATTCTTTGTGAATTCATCATTGTCATTGGCTTCCATGGTCCCCAGACCTCAGGGCTCTTTGCTCCAATGGACTTCAAGGTCTGTTGCAAATGTATTCCGGGCTGAAGAGGAAATCCTGAGACAAATGTCAGCGTATTCGTATGCAGAGTTCACTCTTTTCTTTGAAGTAACATTTTAAGCTATCTGGATGCAATAACTTAAATGTTCTGCTCTTTCTGAGCACCATGCCTTGTTGCTAATTTCTGCTAGAGATATTTTACTATCCTGTCTTGGAATCAAGCACATTATCTGTCACAGTACATGAACTTGGCTATTAATTTACAAATTTTAGAATTCTTGATGTTGTAAACTATTGCTGTCCATCTGGATCTTTTCTACAGTCTATGTGGAAGTTGCTCACATTTTGGAGGGAGGGCGGAGACAGTGCAAGTTCACGTGAAACTTGTATAGAACCCAGAATAACCTCTACCTTCAGATCCTGTGGCCTCTGCCTCTGTAGTGAAGGGTTGGCATTACAGACCTGTGACACCATACATAGTATGTAAATCACACCCTTGTCTGTTATTTTTTCAGGGTACTGACTAGCTTGGAGATATATGACAAACAGACAGACAAACAAACAAACAAACAAACAAAACCTATCAAAAATTTCAAGGACCTTCCTACATTTAAATTGCTCTTAAGGAAGGTAGTGTCCAAAGGTAGTACATAACAGTGACTTTCTCATATCCTTCTTGGTAACAGCAATTAGAATTTATTTTCTGGAGTTGTGTAGGTCAGACACCAATGCTAAGGATGAAAGTATTTATTCAGGGACAAAATTGAAAGAAGAATCAGGATCCAATCTCAGGCATCAGGGCTTACCCACAGCACATGATCCAGAGTCACAGGAATATGTTAGAATCCCTTTCCCAGAACTCACTGCCATTGTGACCCTGAGCACAACTATATGATTTGTGAGGTATTTTAAGAACTGAATGAATGATAAATACATTTATCCCAGAGCTAATGCTCAGCATACAGCATAATATCTCATGCATTCCTTAAAGTATATTTTCTTTAAAGACTAATTTAAAGAAATTTAATGTAAATATTGCAACTAAAATTTTTAAGCCTTCAAAATTATGTATCATCACATAATATATGTCTAATGAAAATGATAGAAAGTAATTAAGTAGCCTATAAAATAGATAAGGTATCTCTGGAAAGTATCTCCCTGCCTTGAGGATCACACAAGTGTTAGGTAATATCTTCAAGATTTAGAAGACATTATCCCTTTTGGATAATATGGAAGTTGTAAAACATAGGCTCCAGCCCTTTGCTCTCATTTACAGGAAGATAAATATAAGAACAATTATGTTCTTACGAATGGCATTGAACCATGTTCTCTTTTACTAAACACTGACATTTTTCATGCTCAGGGATTATGAAGGAGAATATAGTCTAAATGAGATCTTCAAACTAATTAGCTTCCTGCTTGACACATCTAGTGACAAGAAAAAGAAATAGTGCATCAAGACTCATTTACATTTGTGTGAATGAAACTAACGAAACGGTATCACTACTTGGTATTTTTAGCACAGAGTGGAATCTTGTACAAAGTGACTTATCTCTACTCTTAAACATTAGCTCTTTTTCTTCTCATCTTAAGCCATCAGCCTTTCACAAGGGAACAAAGAAAAACTGAGCCTTGAACAAGCATTGTTAAACAACAAGTATGCGATGCTCTCTTGTTCCTGTGTTTAGAGGAAACTCTGTAGCCCCTTGGTACCTGCAAGTGCTTCTGTTTAGAAATTATTTACTTGGCCTTGCTTCCTTTAATTGGTGACACTGACATCTTGATTTGTATTCTACAGGGGATCAGCTTGCTTTGTTTAGAATGCTCCCAAGGAACTTGACTGATTCAAGCACTGAATTATTTTTTTCTAATCAGCACAATACAGTTGATATTCTGCTAGAGAAGGGCAAATTGTAGTTTGGGCTAAGTAACAGAGCCAATATAAGTTGGCCTTAGGGTCACTATATAGTAGATTATTAAAACCACAACAACAACAACCTTATAGCCCTATGCACCCACATTCAGCTCCTGCTATTGGAAGTGTGAATTCAAGTTCTTATGTGACTGAATGACAACTTGTAGCTAATGGATAAAGCATGACGGCAGTGATGACATATTAGATCTAGCCTGTGTCACGTAGCGTCATTCAGTGAGAATGAGGAGAGAGCCAAGGTGCCATTGCCATAACTATACCACAGCGCTATAAATGTCTTCAGTGATTCACCCATTTAGATTAATAAAACTTTAAAACTATACAGATAAAAGTGATGAAACAGGAAAGCAGCTTGAAACTGATACAATTATGATGTTGGAATTTGCTTAAAAGTAAAAGTAATTGCTGAAGCAACCAATGTTATGGCATCATCAGCTCTACTCTTACTAGCTGCCTTTCTAATACCCACAAGGAAATTTAAAGCATTTCAAAGGTACACAGGTAAAGCTGGGAGGTTACCAACCAAAGCATCTGTACACACATGTATACTATCAGATATTTCAATATGTTGGAGGATGAAGAGGAGCAAATGACTCATTTCTTCTACTTCATAAGGAAGTATCTCTTTCCCACGATTGTCTTCAGATCAGGGGGTACTAACATATCCAGTGAAAACTCTTCACAAACTAGTCATCACAGCTCACAGTTTATGGAGATCACAACAGCATAACAAGAAGAAAACAGCCCTTTTGTGTCACTTGTAGGATTCACTTTTCTATCTCAAAATCCTTACTGAACCACTAACTCAAGCTAGCACTCTCTTTCCCAGGACCTGTCATCTTTAAATGAGACTGGAAACCTGTATGAAGGCTCATAGCTGTGGTGAGTGGATAAAAACTGTTATCCTCACTCTGTACTTTTTTGGTTTTGGTTTTTGGAAACCAGTTAAAGACGTGTTTAACGGTGATTCCTCAAACCAATGAATTTGGGGTGGACATAGCTGGAAAATGGGTAGATGATAAATATTTTCTTCTTGGAAAATTGCAAATTGCATGGGAGATTATTGCTACTTGATTTTTTTTCACCCTTGTTTATGTCCTAAGCAGGTATGATTACACAAGCAGGGGGTAAATAGCATCTATTGCTTGGATAAGGTTATGACTTAATTTAATTATAGTAATTTACAGCCCCATTGCACAAGGTTGTTAAAAATATGTGCTGTTTGCAATGGCCAGTAGGTTGACACAAGCTAACACTGTACATTTAAATTAAACTACCTCATTAAATTTTAGGACAACATTATTCCTTGTCTTATTATTATTGTAAATATAGTATTGTGGCCTCTACGGCTCATACAGGGAAGCTCGTGACATACTGCCTTTGCTGCATGCTGCATTAGTTATACTTTTCTCTCAATTCAAGTAACAAGCAATGTAGCATATATGGTGGTAAATGTAGTGCTGGCAAATGAGGAAATTTCCAGTGCATTACCTGATAGAGTCATTAACATGAAGAATATAAACAGTCATCTTTCTGAAAAAATTCTAAGACGACAGGAAAACCAAGGCATTTGACTTTGTGTTTTCGGTAATGGGACAAGAGAAATGTCAACGCATAAAGGGAGGGCAGGTAACGTGAGGATGTGGTCCTTTCTTAGGAGGCACAGTTGTTCAAGTGACCCAACACTCTTGAAATACATCTTTTTTTTTTTCTTTTTTCTTTTTTTGGTTTTTCGAGACAGGGTTTCTCTGTGTAGCCCTGGCTGTCCTGGACTCACTTTGTAGACCAGGTTGGCCTCGAACTCACAGCAATCCGCCTGCCTCTGCTTCCCGAGTGCTGGGATTAAAGGCGTGTGCCACCACGCCCGACTGAAATACATCTTTGAATTCCCTATTATTCCAAAACTCTATAAGAGCAACTTAAGAAGAGAACAATTTTTGACCAGAAGGATATTTTTCTTATATTTTATATAAATAGTATTATTTCATTACTAACAATCAGTGATGTAGACATTGGAAAGTGAGTACAGCTGATGAATATACGCTCCTTGTGTGTTGTAAAATACAATGTGATTTGGGAAGATCAGTTTATTCAAGTCCACAGCAAATTACACGATTGGAGTTTGGGGACTGTGAATGTTTTAGTGATTCAGAAATTTTCTAAATTGAGCTTTTCTTGTACCCAATGACTGAGCTTCCACATTCATATCAAGGCTGTTCTAGTCGGCTTTCCATGTTCCAAAGGTATTTGTTAAACAAGAAAACCATCATCTTCCCAAGTAAAGACCCCGGCATAACAGAATCTCAGGAAACAACACCAAGGTAACTCAAGGCTCTACCTGTGAAGTGCAAACACCTCTAGATAAACAGACCCACAATGGAGACGCTAATTTAGCTAAAACATACTTACAACTTCATTGAGTTCTACAGTATTGGCTCTGATGAGAGACTCCACTTAAAATTTACCCAAGGATGTCCCATAAACTTGTACCTAGTGTCAGTCTTGTCCCTGTGTCATGTTTAATCTACTATTTACCATTATATCAGAGTGGGTGTAATCCAGCTGGTGTGACAGGGCAGCAGATAAAGGCAAAGCCTGATAACCTGATTTGGTCCCCAAGATGTACATGGTGTAATGATGGAACCAACTCCTGCAAGTTGTCCCGTGACTCCGACATCCACATACAAGCAATACACTTTTTGCTCTTGAAGAGGGTTTGGGTTTTGGTTCCCAAACCTACTCCTGATTGCTTACAACTCCCGATAAGTCCAGTTCCAAGGGATCTGACACTTTTCTGATCTCCGTCGGTACCAGACAAGTGCATGTATGTATATGTAGGCAGTCACACATACACATAAAATAAAAATACTAAATAAATCATTACAAACTATGATACTAGCTTAAATTATGTGACCGTAGTAGCTAAAACAAGATCCTTGTTTTGAAGGCATGCATACCAGGTAAAAAGAATTTAAGATTGTAGACTCAATGCAAAAGGAGTGGTCAAAACGAGAGGACAAGATGGAGTCAGCAACACTGGGGAACTAAGACGGATAATAAGACTAAGAATATCTTTCCTTTTTCATATTCTCCAAAATTTATGATCTCAAGTCCTTTCACTAATATAGTAAAATTAAATCCCAGGAGTCAATACCATTTTAGACCATACATCATGTGGGAGCCTGGAAGGAGAGGATTAAACAGGGTGGGTGGTAAGAAGAAGATAAGGAAAGGAACACAGGGAACTACAACTAACCCTAAGGACTATGGGAAACACCATCCAGAAACCGACTGCCCAGAAGCTTCTTGATTATCTATGGATAAAAGAAAGATATCAAAATGGAGTCACTAAATAGGCTCCAGTTAGACATCTCTGCCACTGGAGTTGCACTTGGGAGGAAGAGATGTTTAATTAGGGTATGACTTAAATATATTTTATCTGGGGTATGAGAAACTGTAAGGTATGTGACACATGAGCATGGGTTAGCATCTAGAGCACTCATATAAAATCTCAGCATCCGGAAGCATTTCTCTAACTCCGGCATTGATTCCTGGAGAGTTTAGGGGGCCCCCTGCCTAAGAAATCAGTGAGCCCCAGATGCAGTGAGAGACGCAGCATTAAAACAAGAGGTGGAGCAATATTGAGGAAGACACCTGATATTGACCCCTGGCCTCCATGATCGCAAGTAGAAAAATGCACACAAGCATTATCCATTAACATGTAACCACACCCTTCACGTCACGGGCTCTTGGGTGCCTGAGTGCAATGTCTTATATGTGGGTGTCAGAAGACAACTTGTGGGAAATGGGTCTCTCATAGCCCCATGTGGGTCCTTGGGATAAAATAAGATCATTAGGTATGACAGTAAGTACGTTTATCTACTGAGCTATCATACCAGACAGATTATATCCATTTTGATAAAGTGGTAAATGGTAGATTAAGCATGAAGTTGGGACAAGACTGACACTAGGCACCAATTTATAGGACATCCCCACATAAATTATTGTAAGTGCAGTGTCTTATAAGAACGAGCGAATTTAAGAAGCTGTCACTGTAAGAGTCAATGACAGAAGTGGAATAAGGAAGGCAGCAGAGAATTTCCATGTTATATATTTATGATATATTCTCTTATTTGGGTTATCTTTAATTTTAAGTAAACCTGGGTGTCCTTACTTCTCTTCATCTCATGGTTAATTAACCTGATTGATAGCTATGACCTGCTGCTATAATGGGGAGCTGAATGTGATGTGGAGAGGTGGTCCTCAAGTCTAACTAACAAATGTAGAAATTCCTAGAAGGATTTGCATACAATGCATAGGATGCTAAGCACCACTCCCAGGGCTTCTGACAGTTGCCTTTCTGACAAAGTCCCAAGGAATGCTTCACTGGTTTTGAGCCTGTTCTTTTAGAAATACTAAGGCTGGTAGGAAATAGCTGGAAATACAGTGACAGCCACTCAAGGGTGCCGAGCCCAGGTTGATGTATAGATCAAGAAGTAATTACTATCTCAAATCTGTATCTGATTCTCTCTAGCATACATGGTTCTGTATACAAACAAAGACTGGCATGTTTAGCTACACTCATTTATATTTTCACAAACATATCTGTGTATGTATTTGTACATACATGTGTATTCATATAAGTAATCTTTCACCTTGGAAGATCTCTTTACAGTTTTATATGAAATATATAAACATATATATATATATTTTTTTTAGTTAGTTAGTTACGTGGCAAAATCATTACTTTCAAACCTTCGCACTCTTAAAAAGAAAGAAAAGTATAAAGATTAAAAATAAACTCCCAGTTCTACACAACTAGTAAAACTTAACAAATGATTTTTTGTTCCAAGTTTCTGAACAAAATAATTTTTCTTATGGTCACTTAGGGTGTTTTGAACAGATATTAGTAGTTTATCTTCTACCTCCATAAAGAACTTGGGAGCAAGAAATCCTGGCTGAGGGAGGTAGATAACAACAGTAAAAAACCCAATCAAACTGGCTGGTAGATATAGTAGGGTGTAATTTAGAACTCAATTTGTCATCCTGGATCATGTTTTTACCAGTCACACACATACCATTTTTTTTTTTTGGTTGACTTATATTTCATAAATGAAAACAAGATAAAATATTCCATTTGGCATCTGCTTTGAAATATAAGTTCAGATAATATATGGTGGTTGAACTGAAATTGGTTAGAAAAAAAAGGATGAAAATATCATAGATAAAAGAAATTTAGTTATTACCAATGTAAGTGATCGCCACTCAGTGTCTTGAACCCTGAGTTCATACAACACAAGATCTCAAGCCTTCCACACTTTGGCTTCACAGACATCTAAAATGCTTGTAGAGCAAAGATATTTTTGGGATTTTTTCTCAGGAATCACTCCCTTGGCATATAATTTTCATTCAAATTTCACCATGACTTGACTGTTTTAGATCATGCACAAACTAACTCTTTTCTTTAAATTAGGAAAAGTGAAGGAGAGCTTTGGCTCAGGGGGTTGGAACCTGCACTTTGACCTGTGGGTCTACTCTGCTGACATAGTCTCTGTTGACTTTGGCCTAAAGTTGTAGAAGCCTGTACTGAATGAGGATTTCCTGAGTCAGTTGTGGAATTGTCTGTGAACATTTATCCTCTCACAGTTGAACACTATGCTGCTATATCTAAGACTGACCTCTTGCTCTTAATTCTGTGGTCTGAGTACACCATTACACTTATCTTACTTTAAATTACAAGTTTCATTTTAAAAATCATGGCACTGGTCATAAAATATTAAGAAGATGGTGCATTACCTAACTGTAGTTGACTTATATAAACATTTCATCTATTTTACTGTATAAAACCACATGAGTTAATATCAATAAGCTTCTTACAACTATATATAATTTAATTCTTTCTTTTTCATTAATTTATTTGTCTAATCAATTTAGAGCCTGACCACAGGCCCCTTTTCCTCCTCTCCCAGGCCCACCCTCACATCCCCTCCTCCATATTCCCTTCCCCTTCTCCTCAGAGAAGGTGAGGATCCCCAATGGGTACCAACTTACCCTTGGTACATCAAGTCACATCATTGCTCTCATGTGGCTTTCAGCTTTGTTCTTGCAAAGGTTTAAAAATATATTGTATAAACTTCAAATTCCATATGTAGTCTGGACTCTTATTCACATTTATTTACTTATTCTTCTTGCTTTTCTGCTATAGCTATTACCCTGATCTACTGATAAACACAGTAACCTAGCCATTCTTTTGTACTGGTAACTAAAAAGTAAAATGTTTCAACGCATACTGATATATCAATTAAAAACATAAGGTTGTGATGAAGTAACTTTAGAGCTGAAATATGAGATATGTAGCCTTCTATCATTTTTTTCTGACTTTGTTTGCTTATAATCTTCACTTTCTATTTTGTGAGCCAGTTCACACATTATTTGGATGTGATTAGTAAAATGTATTGTATATGCACAAATGTAGATACATTTTCTTTACCTCTTATTCCTTTATGTATAGGGCATATGGAAATGGCGTGGTCAAAAATTGATTAAAACTTAATAAATACACTTGAAAAGGAAACACTTCATAGTGGAGTTATTATTTAGGAATTGTTATTATGATTGGCATTTGTGTACTTCACTTGCTAAAAAGTATAGTTGATCACCAATGTTACTTGATAACATACCACATACACACTCTGCCAACATGAGATGTCATATCACAATATAATGGTGTATGTGCATGAGCACAAAATGGAGTTAGTTCTGACAGTGCTAACTGGTACCCTCTCTTAGTTTGTGCTTAAGTATAGAGTTAAAGAGGAAAGCTTCCCCAAACAATCCATTGTAAGAACAAATAGTTCTTACCACCATCACTACAGCAACAACAACAACACACACAGTGAAGGTGGATGAGACATGACTTTTGTGGCCCATCCTTTATTCTAATTATATTTCAAAAGTCAGGTGGGTATATTACAAGAAGCTGAGTACTTTATACATTGTATCTTTATTGAACTATAAAGAAATTTCACTGCACAGTTTGGGATCAAATGTTTTCAGGGCCAAGAGAGACAAATCATTTAAAGTAAACTCTTGTAAGGACCAGTCACAGACACTTTCAGTTAAACTCAGAGTGTGTTGGAATAACCCAGTGTTTGCAGCAATTTCAATAGTTAAAAGTATGCGTTCTTATTACATCGCATTTTTAAGACTTTATATCTCAGCCATTTTAATTAGCATTGGGAAGGGAGTTGGCAATTCTGCTTTTTAACGCAGATAAAGCTTAAGGATTTAAAAGTATGATATTTTGAAATTGCTTCTTTAAGTTGTTTTTCCCCAGAAATGTAGTCTTCTCTTCATCATCACCCCTATGCAGTTCCAGACATTTTCCCCCCTAACCACTGCCCAGAATTTTAGCACCACAGGTATAGTCTACCTGTTTCTGTACAGAGGTACCACGGAAGGCATAAAGCATGGGTGGCAGAAAGAGTTTTCCTTCCTTACCCTCTTTGGAAATATAGGACCACTGTTGAAGGCGAATAAAAGGCCAACACATCTTGGCATCCAAAGATCTTAAAAGTTTATTAGTTTAAATGAGTGTCTAAATAATTTCTCCTAGAGGGAAAGTAAATTGCATCAAAATTTAGATACAGCTATGGCTTTTTAAAAAATATAAAACCCTGCTGAAAATGACCTTGAAATATGCTATCAAATTTGAAATAGGAAATGCCTTGTAATCTGAATTCTGATAGTGATACAATACAGGAGGTAAACTTTAAACCCCTTCCCAGATCTAGCCAATGGTCAGAATATTCTCCACAGTTGAGTGGAGAGTGTGATACGACATTCTCACGTACTCTGGTGCCTCACATTTGACCATGTCCCCTGGAGGGGGAGACCTGGTGGCACTCAGAGGAAGGACAGCAAGTAGCCAAGAAGAGACTTGATACCCTATGAGAATATACAGGGGGACGTAATCCCCCTCAGGAACAGTCATAGGGGAGGGGAATAATGGGAAAATGGGGGGGGGGAGGAATGGGAGGATACAAGGGATGGGATAAACATTGAGATGTAACAAGAATAAATTAATAAAAAAAAAAAAGAGTTCTTTGTCATCCATTTGGAATAACATAATTAAGAGCAATGCATGTACTTGCAGGCCCATCGTGATAAGGCTGTCACAGACGAAAGTAAAATGTTACTTCCTGTTTGACAGTGACAAATGGAGATTTAACTGTTCTTGGACAGACATAAAATGACACGTAGTAACTGATTACTTTGAAGAGGATAAAATACATTTTGGTTGTTTTCTTGGTTTGTTTCTCAAGACAGGGTTTCTCTGTGTAGGCCTGGCTATCCTGGACTCACTCTGTAGACCAGGCTGGCCTCGAACTCCTGAGATCTGTCTACCTCTGCCGCCCAAGTGCTGGGATCAAAGGCGTGTGCCACCACCACCCAGTCTGGATAAAATAATTTTAGAGTGAAGATACTCATTAGAGTCCACACTTCCCCAATTCTTTAAAAAAAAAAAAAAAAAACATGGAACCCAGAACCCAGGATTGTTCCTAGGGCCACTGGATGCCAGTTCAAAAAAAAAAAGTTTCTTCTTCCTATTTCTGAGTACTTGACATAATGCTCTATATTAATATATGTTATCTTTAGTGTGTGTGTGTGTGTGTGTGTGTGTGTGTGTGTGTGTGTGTGTAATTGCACTTGAGCACAGGTGCCCTTAGAGTCTAGAAGAGGGTGCTTTATCTTCTGACACTGGAGATCAGCCAAACAGATACTCCTGACATAGGTACAGGGACTGCATCCAGTCCTCTGCAAAACCCACAAGTGATCTTAACTGCTGAGCAATATCTCCACATCTCATGATAGTTCTTAAAATAACTCCTCTTCTTGGAGCAGCCACCAAATGCAAAACAGGAGTAACTCAGACCTGACATGAACCACTCACTACTATTCTCCCAAGTTAACAACTGATTTTAATCACTTCCCACCCTTTCTTTCTTTTTTTTTTTCCATTTTTTATTTTTTTTAAATAACTTATTCAGATTACATCCCAATTGTTATCCCCTCACTTGATTCTTCCTGTTCCCACCCTCCCTCTCTCTTTTGCCCTATTCCCCTCTACTAGATCTGTGACAGAATGGGACCTCCTCCCTCACCACATGATCACAGCTTATCAGGTCTCATCCAGATAGCATGGCTCCCCTTCTTCTGAGTGCCACCGTGCTTCCCCACCAAGGGGAGATGGTCAATTAGGGGGCACCAGAGTTCATGTCAGAGGCAGTCCCTGCTCTCCCCACAACCAAGAATGAACTGTCCATCGGCTAGAACTGAATAGGAGTTCTAAGTTTACTGTGTGCATTATCCTTGGTTGCTACAGCAGTTTGTAAAGACATCCCTGGGTCCAGATGGGCCAGCCTTAGTGTTCTTCTTATGGGGTTCTTGAACTCTCTGGGTCATTCTATCTCCCCATACTTCCATACTACCCTCACCTGGAGTCCAATAGCAAGTCACAGCATCTGTCCAAATCCCCACTGAGTGAAGACTCTCAAAGGACATCCATGTTGGCCTAATATCCAATTATAAGTGAGGATATATCATGTGTGTCTCTCTGACTCTGGGTTAACTCTCTCAGGATGATCATTTCTAGTTCCACCTACTTGTCTGCAAATTTCAATATTTCCTTGTTTTTAATAACTGTGTAGTATTCCATAGTGTAGATGTACAACAGTTTCTTTATCCATTCCTTGACTGAGGGACATCTAGGCTGTTTTTGTACATGTAAGAAGGAATAGTCATCAATTAAATTCAAGAATCCTAAGTCTACACTTCCAGGCTTCTACATGTCCACATAACTCTAATCAAAGCTTACACATCTGTAAGTACTCCTCTTCTGGTTGCAAACAGCCTCATTTTAGGTGTAGATACAGCTTAGAGCAGTTGATTATTTACAAGGGAATATAACATTTCCTTTTTTTAGAGTTCTTGTAGTTACTGAGTTTTGAAATTTATCAGTGATAATAATTCTAAATTCTATGAGTTCATTTCAAGTTTTACCACTTTCCATTAACATAACATATAAGCATAAGCATGCCAAAGGTATAGCAAAAGAATGAAAATGCACAAAATTAAGGTTTCAAGATGAATCTGAATGAAGGCCTCAAGTTTCTATTTCTAGTGGAGCGAATGCTAAGAACAAAGGTAAAGGAAGCAGTATAGTGACAGGGATGTAGGTAGGTAAAGAAATATCAACACTCTGAAGCAAAAGAAATGTGCGCTTAAAATTAAAAATTAACATAAATTCTAGTAGTCACTAAGAAAAATCTAACATTGAGTTTAGATGTGAGCCTGTGCAAGAACTTGTCTGTATTATACCCCTTTCTCCCCTGTGAGCCAGTTCTAACATGCTCTAAGAGCCAAAAACATTGGCCCGAAGTGGCTGGCATTGATCTTTGTTTTGTTTTGCATTTTTATAGCTAAACACTTTTTTCCTCAAAGATATTTTTATTAAACATTTAAAATTTTTTCTGCATATAGACAATAAACTACCTATAACAAGCAGAACCATGGCACAATCGGGAAGTATATAGATGTTACATTCTTAGTGTTTTGGCTATTTGTATTTGACAGCCTTGAAGAAAACATCTTTCCTCCTATGTTGGTGCATTTAAAGTTCTGAATGTAAATCAATCTCCATCCCATCTTGTCATTATCAACTTAAAACATCTATCTAGACCTAAAAACATCTTAACCCCTAAACAACAAAGCTTAACTGTAAAACCAAACTATCTTGTCTTCATCCCCAGCAGAGACTCGAAAAGGAATAAAATTAATTACCTGAGTCTACCGGGAGTGCAGGTTAGCAGCTTTCCACATGAGAAGATGACAGAGACAGTTTGCTACCTGAATAGTCACCCAAAACTCTCTGTAAAGTTGGAGCATCATTTTCAGCCTTCTGGCCCAATATATCTGACAGACATATTTGTGAGGAAGGAACTATTGAGGCCTTGCTTATTCTATCTTGGCATCCAAGCTTGCCCTTTTTTAGGCAGAATTCTGTCTGTGGTAGAAATAAGGGCATTTTGTCCAGTGGCTTGTTTGCCACATTTGAAGCCATTTTTAAAGGAGGTTCTTTAGGCTGTTGCTTCGCTTAGTCATCACACACTGAATATTTTAATCTTTGGAATGAAACGCCTCTTAATATATTGAATAAATATTCATCTTAAAAGGAAAATAAAAGCAAAAATCATGTTCACTAGCTGCTTGCACTGGATCAATGCTTAGTAGGCTTGAGTGATGCCTATGTACTACCCAGATGTGAAAAAAACCATAACCTTAGGCACTCAGAAATGCTGCCAAACTCTGAACTTCATCCAAACCAAGGCGTCCTCATATTGGATTCCTCTGAGTCCATCTAAAGAGAGAAAGGCTTGCTTTTGGCAACTTTTGTTTCTGTATCGTCTTGTTTCTGTTCATAAAAATATTCGAATTGTTTTTCAGCACCAATATGCTATTGCTTTCTCTCTCTCTTTGATGTTTTCTGCTTCTTACAATGGCCCATTAGTATCTAGACACTAATGTCTCTCAATTAAGATACACTAATAGTATTAACAATTGCTTCATATGTTTTCAAATTGTGTTCTACTTTTGATTCTTGAACAAACATAAAAAAGGAACAAATGCATATCTAAGAAAACATGTTTCTCACAGATTTCCTTTTTTACTTCCTGACACTGAGAGCAGCATTTTCTACAGATGGGAATTCTACTACCCAGAAGGTTTGTATATTTTCTTTCATGCATTTTTGTGTTCAGTCATTGAGAATTTGGGTTATATTGAACAGCACTCTATCTACTTTGTTGTTCAAATTGTTTTAGCTACAGAATTTGGGCTTCTATGC
Source organism: Acomys russatus (assembly GCF_903995435.1). NCBI lineage: Eukaryota > Metazoa > Chordata > Mammalia > Rodentia > Muridae > Acomys > Acomys russatus. The sequence continues at coordinate 23,422,720 of NC_067157.1, read as the reverse complement.
CCTCCAGTCAATCGCCCTAACATCACGTGTTAACATTTTCTAACTTTCATGAGCATCTTGATGTTTCATGCCCTCTGTGTATATTACTTACTACATCATAGAACCAGCGGTTTCTCAAAAAGACCCATGGTTCCTTTTAGTTAAAAACAACATTATAGAATGAAATGTCTGTAGGCCGAGCACTCTATTTAATTTTTATTTGATAAACAGAGCAGTGTTTTAAGCTACATTGTTATTTGACCTGAGAGTGTAACTAAGATACACCGTCTTTTAAAGCCCTTTCATTCTACCTGCTAATATAGAGCACATTCAATATATCTGCTAAAAGCCAGCTTCAGAGAAAAGGTCCTTTGTTCTTTCAAAAGAAGGGCAGCAATTCTGAGCTGAGTATTAATATAGTGTTCATAAGAGGGGAGGGTGTCTCTCAATGGCCACTTCCTCATTTCTATTCATCTTTAGTTCATAGTTTTACAATCATTGTCCGAGGGCAGAACTCCAGAATGAGTTGAAAGTCTGATCAGGCTGTGTTCCAGGCTGTGTTCTTTGTAAAGGATATTTGTTACTAAGGGATAGAGGGAGGGAGAGTTTTGATCATGAAGAAACTGACATTTCATAGAAAAGAGGGGAAAAAAAAGTAAATGTGAGTGAGAGAGGGTAAGAAAGACTACTATTGGGAGCCTTAGGCAGGGGGAGTGCATTTGGACTAGAAGGAGACATATCCAAGATAGATCATGTACAGCTGCTTAAGAGATTCTAGGTTCACACAGGTGGTGCAGCATAGCAAAGAGATGAAAGGACTACAAAATGCCCTTAAAACATGAGAAATAAGTAATCTGTCTGGTGAGTAACTGCAACAGTTGGCCAGGTTCCCTCCTCCACAGTTTCCAGACACAGGTAAGCACCTAGACATAGCTAGGGACTTGTGGCTTCAGGAAGGAAATTCGATTGACCTATGGAGTGCGGAGCATATGTTTGTAAACGTCTTGGAATGTTTGGACTGAACCTCTTTCATTCTCCTTACTTTGATAAAGGAATAGACCAAACTCATCGCTCCTTTGAAAAGGCCCCACCCCCCAACATCCCCAACAGAGGCTATTAGCAGCCATCTTTTACACTTAGGAATTAGAAAAAAAGTTTCCTTCAATAAAAATGTCCAGGATGCCCTTTAAACATTTAGCACTTTAGGCTTTTCAAACTTGTATTCATTTAGAAAAAGAGGCAAGTTGTGTCACAAAAAAAAAAAAAAAAAAAAAAAAAAAAAAAATCTTGCACTGCATTTTGCAAAGAAACGGATTTAAAAATATGTTCTGCCGTACTCCACTCAAGCAAAGCAGTGAAAGAGTCTTAAATCAGAACTATGGCTCCCCATAATCTGGTTAAAATTATCTCCAGTAACACCTGTCATTATTAATATGCAGAAAAAGGAAAAGACCGCTTCTAGGAGTTCCAGCGCAGTGAAGGAGACCCATGAGCACCCAGATGCTCTTACTACAGTGCCAGCCACACCTCCAGTCCTCCCTGGACTGTCACCGGATCACTGAAGGGAGCTTGTGGTTTAGTTTAAATGTCTCTTAAGAGCATTTCATCTGCATGCACATCTTCTCCATTGGAAGAAAATCCCCAAGTCCTTTTCATTTCTATCTTTAGTTTTTGTTAAAATTCCAAGCTTAAATATCTTGCCTCGCTATAGAAAAAGTGTTACGACATTTCAGAAAGTGGTAATGTAGCATGCCTGCCAGCTTGTTAACAGCTACACTCATTTTAGAAGGGACTAGAGCTATGCGATACAACTGTCTGCTACTAAGAACACCTGGTGATGAGAAAAGGATGGGTAAGGCCAGCTTTAGGGTTAATTACAAGTATTCTCCCACTTAACGCTTTCTGGCCTCATCAAACTCACTTAAATTGCAACCTTCTTCTTACCTGAGAATTATGTTCATAGCCTTTCAAATAAATCATCTGGGGTCAAATCTAGAGTGTTTTACTTGAGACCTAGCTATTGACTTATGTTCAATTTTGTCAATGGGATCCTGGATAAATTTTCCCAGGGATATGGGAAATCTTGTAGTTTAACATAGAATACACATTACAGAGCTCAAATATAGTTATACTGATAAATCTTAAGGATAATTATTGGAAGAAGTTAACTTAAGAAGTATTACACTGACAGAAATATTTAAAATTCATTGTATGCTAGTCTGGAATCCTTTGGTTGCTTTAAAGTGTTTACTGTATTTATATAAAACCAGATGCATTGAACCTGAAGGAAAAGAAGGTGGAAACCAGCCCTCAACTCCTTGACACAGGAAAAGATGTTCTGAACAGAAGATTATTAGTACAGGCACTGAAATCAGTAATTAATAAATGGAGCCTCATGAAACTAAGCAGCAGCTTCTGCATGGAAAAGGACACTGTCAATTGGACAAAGCATATATATACGTGTGTGTGTGTGTGTGTGTGTGTGTGTGTGTGTGTGTGTGCGCGCGTGTGTGTATGTGTGTGTGTATAATCTAAATATAAATAAAAATAATCCAATGAAAATGCAGTACAGATCTAAACAAATAACTATCTAAACAAATAAAGAAAACTCAGATGGTTAAGAAACACTTCAAGAAATAATCAACATTCTGTGGCATCAGGGAAATGCAAATCAAACGCCTTTGAGTTTTCATCTTATACCAGTCAGAATGACTATTATCAAAAAACAAGTGGCAACTCATACTGGCAGGATGTAAAGCAAGAGAAACACCCATCTATTATTTGGTGGGAGTGCAAACCCATACAGCCAGCAAAGAAATCTGTGTGGTGGTTCCTCAGGAAACTGAAAATGGATCTATTCAAGTTCTAACATTCCTGCACATATACTCAAAGATCACTTTATTCTACTAGAGAGGCACTTGCTCAACCATTTTCATTGCTGCTCTATTCACAATAAGCAGAAAATGGAAACAATCTCAAGAGAAGAATAGATTTTTTAAAAATGGTTCATTTACGTAATGGAGTTTTACTCAGAATTAAAAAAAAAATGACATCATAAAAATTTCAGGTAAATGAGTGGAACTAGAAAATAATCATTACAATTGAGGTTCTCCAGACCCAGAAAGACAAATATGATATGTATTCACTTATATGTGGATATTATCTGTTAAGTCAATGATATCGAAGCTACAATCCACAGAACCACAAAGGTTAGCTATAGAGCAAAGGACTAGGAGGTACAGTTAGATCTCATTAGGAAAGGAAACTAAACTAGTTATGGCTGCATGGAGGTGAGGGGGGGGGCCTGCAATGGGAGGACCAGGTGGAGAAGATGGAGGGGAGAAGGTGACCAGAGACAGAATAGATGAATAGATAGTTAAAATTAAGGGACATTTGAGGGGTAGTATGGTAACCTAATACAGTAGAAACTTATATATACATATATATATGATATAAATAAAATTGACAATTAATGGGGAGACAGAGCTCAAACTGGTCTCTTCTAGTCACCAAACAATGCTTCCGGTACCAGGATTGGGTCATATCTAATTGAGTTGTTGGCCAAAGGGGTCATATAGGAATTCCCAAATAATCCAGGTTATCCCAAGACTATAAATTGCTCTCCACAAACTGATAACAAGTTCTCATTACTGAAGAAAACAGCTACACAGATTATTAGGCATAGTGAAGTCGAGCTGGTAAATACACAGAGCCTTCACCCCTCTGTTCTAGTGTATTTTCTTCATGAAGGTACTCTGCATGTTACAAAAGAAGACACATAAACACCTAGCCAGCCACAAACCCTTTGAGCCACAATAATGTCCTGCCTGTAAGATACACTAAGGCAGTAGTAGCACAAAAGTTGTGGGAGTAACCAACGAATATCTGATAAGGCTTAAGGCTCTCTCCATGTGATGGAACCCATAGCCAACCCCAAATAGGTGACCAAGAACCGGGGACTGGATAGTCCAGGGACTCTGGGTAAAAGCAAATAATATGGAATGAAAAAGAGGATGACTAGTGACATTCTTCTATACTCATAGACCAGAGCCTTGCTCAGCCATCATCAGAGAAGCTTCTTCTTGTAGCCGATGGGTATAAATGCAACATGCAGAGAGTAAGAACTTGGAACACTCAGCCCTCAGTGTGACGTATCCATCAAGTCCTTCCCCTCAGGGATTACAGAACTCTATGGAAAAGGAGGCAGAAAGAGTGTAAAAGGCAGATGCCATGGAGGGCACGTAGAGAACAAGGAGGAGCTGGGGGAGGGTCTACAATCCGGATGTAAAGTGAATAAATTAAAGTGAAAATAACTGAATCACTGTGTAAGATGCACAATTCATTATAAAAACAACAGCAACAACAAAACCTCCTAAAATTCCAATAGCCAGAAACAAAAAACTGTCTTCAATATCCTGCCTGAAATGCCTGATGATTAAAAACAAATGTTGGAAATATAGTAGAACGTTATACAAAGAAAAATAAAGAAAGAAAACAGGGCCCTCTACATCAGCATGGTCACAACTCAAATGAACTCACAGAGCCTGAGGGAGCATGCACAGGGCCCGTGTGGTCTATACCCTATACTAGGTCCTCTGCCTAGAAACTACATCTTCCAGTATAGTGTTTTTATGGGATTCCCAAGTGTGAGAAGGAGTGGGGCTCTGATTGTTGTCCCTAGGACTTTTTTTTTTCATTCTGTTGGTTTAATTTGTGTAACTCTGATGTGATAGTTTCTATTTTAGCCCATAGAAAGGCACAGGTGATTATAATGAAAGGCCCAAATTTCTTAAATAAAAAAAAACTTCAAGATGCATATTTTCTTAAATAATGAAGTGATTTTCAAGTTTTCATGGGGATAGTTACATTATTTCTACTCTAGGTTTAAGCACTTTTATCTACTGTCTCACCATGTTGCTTCTTCATCCCTGAGATGCTCCAGAATTCCAGTAACCTTGCTGGAACTCAGGGTTGTGTGCTGAAAGGTGATTCAAGGAGTCCATCCTGAACAGTCATTAACAGACTCAGTGTTCACTAGACCTGTGAGACAAATTGCTACATAAAAAACATGATAATAAACTTGGGAATTTTATTAATGGGTTCTTTCCTATCTATCTGAAAACAATGGTTCGAGAGTGCATTCCCTAGTGAGGCTAACACATAAGCAAGTTGTACTTATGTATATGAATGTGAAACACTAGCTTTTTATATTTCTGTGTATATAGGTAAATATTCAGACACATATATGGCTGTGTGTATGTCTCCTAGAGTCAATAGAATAATTGGAAGGCATAAGATCTAAAACAAGAAATACATAAAAAAAATCTCTCGGTTTTAAAATATAGGATGAGGTCCTTAATAATCTGGTCCTCCTCAACTGCCCATCCGTTCCTTTGTTCACTCTCACATTAACCACTGGGATTCTGGAGGCTACCTTGTTATCCTTGTACAAGTCTGTATCGCCGACCACGATATTGTAAGACCACTGCATAGAGGGTTTCCTGAGACTCTTCCCATCTTGGCTTCCCGTGTTCTTCCCCACAGCCCAGTTGGGTGTTTCTTGTCTGACTTTGTTCCTGCAGCACATCCCCATAAACTAAAAGCCTCGGAACAGGCAAGTATCCAATTTTATTTGCACTGTGTTAGAATAACACAAACACTTCTCGAGCATCTTCTGCCCTACGCTCTGTGGTGCTGGAGGAGTAGAATATCTGTCTTCACTGTAATGTTTTCGATTGCATCTTGGTGTCTTATTCAAGTTATATCGCCAGTAAATCATTTGAGAATTAAAATAATTCAGTTTTACCCCCAAGAATTGCTCTACTGATTATTTTCTTTTGGGGGGGTCTTAATGGATTTCCAAGTGTATGTCGCAAGTATTTTGCTACTGTTTTAGTAGATTTGGTATAGTATAATTTAATTGGATAAACTGTGGCATCTCTAAGGTAGGTGAAATGTCCTATATAAATTTTTTGTTCATTTAAGTGCTCACATACATAAAAGTCATGAAAAGAAATGTGAAGATCTTTGTGATTTCCTACTGATGACTTCAATAAATGTAATATAAATGAAGAACTGTTGACTCATCAAGAAAAATTCATGAGGTAGAACAACAGGATTATAATAGCCATAAATGTTCAGTAAAATTTTCTCAGGTATAAAAGCATGTTGCATTTTAATTACTTGTCCTTTGTTGATGCTGACATACAAAACAAATTTTACAGAAGTAGAATATACAAAAATATACGAAAGCACACATAGGGATTTCCTTTGCATCAGTATTTTACTTATATGATTGAAACAGTTCTCATGAGTTCCCCTGCTTCTTCTGAGAATTCAAAAATGGTATAAGAAAAGCATTTTCGCAGCACAGCATGCCAATGCATTATTATGATTGAGATGATGTCTTTTAATTTATTCTTCCAGTAAAGCATTTAGATTCAGAACACAGTTAATGCATGAAAATCTTCCAGATATTTTAATAAAGCAGCTGATGGACTGACATAGAATTGTGTAATAAAAAGTGAAAGTCACACACACACACACACACACACACACACACACACACACACACACACACACACAGACAATCATTCCAGGGCTACATTTAAATATCCGGAGATGTGCTGATGAAGTTTGCAACAGTATCAGGAAAGAGTTTCAGAAAAAATGGACCAGAAAGAGTTTTATTCCAGAACCCATACTGACAACCCGGCTTGACTATTAGATTCTAGTTCATCAACCTGTCTTTTAAATAATAGATGTCATATAAATAAAAAGAAAGCTATACATTTATGGGGGTAACAGGGGAGTTCAAATGAACTCAACTGAATGATACACACACACACAGAGAGAGAGAGTGAGAGAGAGAGAGAGAGAGAGAGAGAGAGAGAGAGAGAGAGAGAGAGAGAGAGAGAGAGAGAGAGAGAGAGAGAGAGAGAGAGAGAGAGAGAGAGAGAGAGAGAGAGAGAGAAACACACACACAGCTCACAGGCTTGTCCTATTACACTAATATTATCCTAAAAGTTTTCAATAAGATAACATTAGCATGCAAACACGTTCAACTTCTTTTAGGTTTTGAATATATTTCTATCCTCCTAATTACAGAAACAACAATTGTCCGCATGGCTTGTCTCTAATCAGAGAAAAGATTTTCTGTTTCTCTGCATGTGTTCAGCATATTTGACCTAATTGTCTCTCCCAATTACAGTGATGAGAACATCTGGAGGAAATTAATGACACCTGCCTCATCTATGCCCACACCCATCTTTTGTCTAGACTCTCATTGCAAGCCATACCGCGTCCTCCCTCCATATCACAGCCCTGCTGTTTAGTTTCAAAAGGCAAAGATGATCCTTTCAACAAGCTACTTAAATTCTTCTTTGTGCAAAGCTAGGTTTCCTGACTCCTGCTTCCTTTCCACCCACATTCCTAGCTGGGTTTTAGCCACAATAACCTGGCCTCGCTTCTTCATATGCACACTTGCTGCCATAGCTGGACCTTTGATTACGCTGCTCTCCCTCTGTTTTTAAGTTTCCATCTAGTTACCTTGCTCTGGTGCAGGAATTAGCTGCACTTCCTAGTGAGTTTTTCTGATGTCTCTATCTAGCTCAAGTACTGATCCTGGGGCTCCTTGTGAGGTACCAGAGAAGTGTCAGAATTTCCTCTTTTAATGATAAGCTTATTTTTATTTATTAATATTTTCATTTTTTAAATTAAAATAAAACACATCAGTTTCCCCATTTCCTTTCTTCCAAAAAGGTGCACTATCCCTAAAAGTACTACAGTGGCATTCCTATCTTGGTGGTTAGCAATAGCTCTCTAAATGGACTTAAGGGCCTCTGAGTAAAGAGGAAAAACCACCTCTGGTAATGGAAGTCTTGCCACCTACCTGGGGCTGTGAAAGTCATGAATGTGGGAGTGAATGTTGGAATGAACCTACAACTGCCACTTTACTAAACTGACATGGTCCCTAACTACATTCTAATATTATCTTTGCACCCATAGAATAGTATATGTCTCAGCCCTCATAAAACAAACAAAAAAAATGACAAACAAAAACACCGCTTTTCAACAGAGGCCATCTCAAGACAAACAAAACAACCCCCCCAACCTTACCCCACCAAACCCAACTGATCAAAATGTAGAGAACAGATGATTGATTGGTGCCCAACCCCAACTGATACAATATCATTTCAGTTTCTGGCTTTGCAAGAAGGGTGGTGGTCATCGGGAATAGACAAATAGATGGCAGGAATCAGACCACTCTGTCAGTATGTGATCCTAGGCCAGTGTACAGGCCATACCTAGGGGAAGAAAGTATGCATCATCCCTCTTCCTTTTTAAGCCTTTGCTTCATTTTCTACTGTGAATTTCTGAAATACTTAGGGTGAAAAATTGTCCCTGCAAAACTGACAAAATAAGATCTATAAGGATGTCTCTGCTGGGAGTATGAAGTGTGAATTCTCTATTTTTAAATGAAGTACTGTGCAATTTCAAATGTGCTTATTAGTAAGTACACAAGATTAAAAAATGCTCAAAAAGCCAGGTGTGGTGGCACACACCTTTAACCTCAGCACTCCAGAGGCAGAGGCAGGCATATCACTGTGAGTTCAAGGTCAGTCTGGTCTACAAAGCAAGTCCAAGACAGCCAAGGCTACACAGTGAAACCTTGTCTCAAAAAACCAAAAACAGCAACAACAAAAACAAACAAAAGCCAAAGAAAATTCTCAAAAATAATTTTAGTAGACTTGGGCTATGTGCATTGATTATATGTGTGACAATAAAGATTATTTTTAATTTCTCAATTATGTCATATTCAATATACATATATATGTATATTCACACATATACATATATCCCTTCTTTACATTTTGGTAGCACCTGCAAAGCTTACAATCTACTCTTGGAAAAAACACCCAAACCTGGCATAATACATGTATTTATAAACTACTTGATTAATAATTGTTTGGAATTCTTTAGAAAAGATAAATTATCTTCTTTCACTAAGGGACTATAAAATTATCCTGGCTATGGCCTATAAATAAGAACATCTACCAGCAGAATCTTGACCACCAGGAAAGAGAAAGCCCTGCTGAGTAGAATTATTTTTCAGAGACTAGTTGAGTTGAATGCTTCTTTATCTTTCTGCACTAAGAGATATTGCTAAAAGTTACGGCATTGTAACTTTTGTCATCTTGCCAAAAGACAGACAGACAGACAGACAGACAGACAGACAGATGGACAGATGGACAGGAAGGAAGAAAGGAAGACAGAGAGAGAGAGAAAGAGAGAGAGAGTAGAGAGAGAGAGAGAGAAAGAGAGAAAGAGGAGAGAGGAGGAGAGAGGAGAGAGAGAGGAGGAGGAGGAGAGAGGAAAGAGAGGAGAGAGAGAGAAAGAGAAGAGAGAGAGAGAGAGAGGAGAGAGAGAGAGAGAGAGAGAGAGAGGAAAGAGGAGAGAGGAGAGAGAGAGAGAGAGAGAGAGAGAGAGAGAGAGAGAGAGAGAAAGAGAGAGAGAGAGAGAGAGTTTGTAAGCAACAGGGAAACATTCAATCACCTATTCAGAATGCCTGCACTTATATGCATTATGTACAGTTTAGGTAAATATAAAATAATATGATTCTCTGTGGCCCTATTAAATAAGCTGATGTTATTTGTCCCTCGTCCCCCCTTGCTATCTATGTGGAACCCCACATCATCCCTATTGTTCTCTTATTTTTTTCTTATCTTGCTATTTCCGATCCCCAACCTCCCAACTATGGTCCTTGTATGCTTTCTTGGTGTCTGTGACTATGCCTTCCTGTGTGCTCACATCTGAGGATATGGAGCTAGAAACCAACCATGAGAGAAAATATGCAGGGTTTGTCTTTCTCTGTCTGTGTTACTTCACTCAATATAATCTTTTCTAGGTCTATATATTTACCTGTAAATGTAATTATTTTCTTTTTCCTTGTAACTGATTAGTATTCCATTATGTATATGCACTACATTTTTATCATCATACACAATACATATAAGTATATGCACACACACACACACACACACACACACACACACACACACACACTCATGTGCACAAAGAAGTTTAGTCACTAGGGATAACAATGCTGCCAACAAGAACCAAGTTAAAGAAAATCCCAGGTACCAAACAAGAGAAATTTCCTTTTGAATGCTTGATCAGGGTAGTCCATGTGACTAGATTATTATTATAGCCTTGTCACTTCTCAAAGGTTGAAGGTAGATCCTTATTGCCAAAGATACTGTACAGTTGGGACACAGGACGCATATGATTCAAGCTGGTTCTTACCTGAAAGTCTCTTTTCTGTGTTATAGTTTGTATGGTTCCAGAAAATACTATGCAAGCTGCCAAGGCCTGTGTTTGGGGCAGGGGGAGCAATTAAATAGTCCTGAGCGGTATCATCCTTGAACTATGAAAAATTTCAGTGCAGCAAGATATGCATAAAGGTGCAAGAAGTGGCATGCACATGTTGGTGGTGACCAACTGCTCTCTAATTGGACTTAAGGCCCACTCAACATGGAGGGAAATCAAGCCTAGTCCTAGAAAACTAGCCAGCTTTTTGAGGCACGTAATATCATGGATCTTAAAAGAAAAACTTCTACCCACCACTTTGCTATGCCGGAACAATGCATGACTACACTCTACATCTTATCCTGATACTCATAGATAAGTGTAGTCACCCCTTGTAAAGGAAGCGTCTCTTTATATCAGATGAATACTGTTACAGAAAACCAGAACAGGACACAAATTGCAGGTCAAGGGATTGAAGAGAGTCTAGCATCAATGGGTGCATCTACATCATAGGTCCTGAATTTGTGACTAGATGAAATATTGTAGAAGAGGCCTAGAAAGATGAGAAAAGCAAGAACACTAGGTGGTCTGATGTGAAACAGTTCTCCTAGAAATGGGTATAAACAAGACTGGACAGCAGTAGTGACAATAGGCATATTACTGTGGAAATCCCCTCATTGGCTTCCCAGTGAAGAGCTGTGAGCCCTGAAGCCAGATAAACAGCGTAAACAGAATCATATATATGTGTGTGTGCACATGTGTGTGTTTGTGTGTCTGTGTGTATGTATGTAACAATGATAATCAAAGAAAAAGCGTCTATTAACTTAAAAATGAGGAGGCATGGGAAGATTTTGAGGGAGAATAGTTAGGAGGGAATGGAGCGAGCAAAGGGAGGAGGGAAAGTAGTATGATTCTATTTTATTTTAAAACATACTTAAGATGAAAAGTAAAAGGCTTTCCATAACCGAGGAAAAACCATTATTCACAGTGCCCCAGCAACAGCAGGATGCTGCAGAAGTGGGGTTCACAAAAACAATTAAATTTCCCACAGTTCCATTACAATCTCTGGGAATGTTGGACTCTTACATAACGGCTGAATTGGTAACCCTAGGCAAGATAAACCTGTGAGTTCCAAGATGGAAATTAAATACGACAGAAAACATCCACCACCTTCCATAGGAATTGTGTTTGAACTATGTTCATCTAAGTCAGTATGGTTTCTGGTATTGTTTGTTGTTACAGTTGATAGCATACTTGTTTGCTACAGTACAGATCCTGGTCAAGATCCAAGATGCATTAGGTCATGTAAGTGTGTTTCTTACTCTTTGTCAGCACCTAGTGAAATTAAATATTGAATGCCAATAATGAACAGAGTTATTGTGTTTGCATTTCACATTTCAAAGTAAGTCCAGGAAGTCTAAATATATGTACTCTGTGAACACAAAGCAACGAGTGTTAACTGATCTGTGACTATGTGTAAGAATAGTTTGATACAGTCTCCATTAAATCCGTTTAACGAAAAACATTCATGCTTTTGCGTCACTTTTCATCTTCAGTTTAGATATGTTTACTTATGGATAAAAACAAGACTCTGCAGTGATATTTATTTATGTGAAACTGTAACACATGGCGCTCAATATTGTAAGCTGTGTGTTAAATCACTTGCAGATCATAACCAACATGCATCATGTGCCACTCGACATTTATTGGGCTGTCAATAGATACTTGTAAAATTTATCAGCATAGGAATTCTTCATGTGTGTGTAAAATAAATATACTTAGTATTTTCCATTTGAAATAAATGTTTGGCTTGAATGTAAATATTGTGCAAAGTTTCTATCACTAACTCTTGGAATATTATTTGCCAATTATTTAGTCATCGTCTTATATATGTTTTAAACTATAAAATACAGTATTAGCATGAACATGCCCTTCTCTTTTAAAAATATCATAGTGAATTCTTGGGGGAGTTTCCTAAATCTAGATACCAAAATTTTACTACATTTACATTTTAATTTTTTTTATTCTAATGACTTGGGATGAAAGGTGAACCCCATTATAACTAATTTTCATAGAAAATTCTACCACTCATTGGATTTATAAGACATGTCCTTGTTATTCTGTGAAGGTATCAAATTAATATTGAATACATGTGAAATTATATTATGAGTGGACCTTATAATTCTATTTAACCAAACAATATTTCTCATTTAAATGTTACAATAACCCAATAATGAGTAGTTAATGTTAAACCAAGCTTAATCATAGAGAGATTGAAGCTTAAAAAGATTGAAGAACCTTCCTCCCTATGACTACCAAAAGTAAGGAATGAATTTGTAACATGGTTTCTTTTAGTTTAACTCAGTTGAACTTGGTCAATTGTGTTTTCAACTGTATTATCACAGTAAATACTTTTAAGTTATTATAACATGATGTTTTATATAGTGTTTGAACAATTTATTACTATAATACATTCACAAATAGTATTATCAGTAATAAGCAATCTGTTATTGGTTGTCTTCATTGTTATAATAAAAATTTTACAATGGGTGTTTTTGTATGTATAAATGCAGCATTTTATAAATAGCCAACAGCACTGAGTTTGGAGACCTGGGAATCCTCTGGGAAGGCTCCATTGGCCAAAACAACAATTCAGAAAAAATGCAGTATAGCATCAATCTGTTATCATATAAATAATATGTGAATAAAATAGGCTTACAGTGACAGAAAACAAAGCATGGGAGACATATCCCTCCAATGGAATGTTGTCTTTCATTTGTAGATAAAGGTCCTCCTATGTGATACATGTATTAAAAAATTATAGTTCATAAGATAGCATGGCCATTTGAAGAGTCTGCATCTCTGCAGTCCTTGATCATGTCAGAAATTCTATTGTCTTAAATGCCTCAGTCATATTCTTATTCCTTTTGGGGGGGTAGTTAGGGAAGGCAAGTATGGGTGTTGATGATACGAAGTATGTGTTCACATACAGGTTACAAACTGTGAACACTGAAGGGGAGTGTTACAGCTTACAATTCTATCTGGGGTCAGGCGATTTTTCTCAGGGCACAGCAAATAATGAACGAGTCTTGACTCCTAGATACTGTTAGTACAGTATGTATGCTCTGCTCATCCTAACTTGCATCTACTATAATAACAAATGAGCCTTAGTTCATGAGAACCTAAACATATATCCTCGCTTGTAATTCACTTTATTAAAATATGGAAAGGATATTGATACTCATGGCTCTGCTAATATTGATGTTCTTCTGGGATGACTATTTCTAGGGAACAGTAGCTCCCAGTGCTTTTGACATGAAAATGAAGATTTGCGAGACTTGATTGAGGCACATTTTTCAAATTGTTGGCTTCCAATGAAAGGTTTTCTTGGACACTCTTACTTGATTGGAAGATATAGCATACTTTGCTATTTTCTTTGCTTTGTTTTATTTTTTGTCACGAGTTAAAGTGAATCTTTTTGTCTCCATATGTCACCGAAGAATTGTCACTTAATGCCTGCCATGCTCAGATCTTCTGTTACGTGTCCTACTGCATGTTGCTGTGGGTCTCCACTGAGAAGATCTATTTTAATTCTCATTTACAGGCTCTCTCCTGAGAGGGAGAGCTGCAGAATTATTTCAAGGTCACAGGATATGATGGATGAGGAGAACAGCAGTGATCCCAGTATCATTCCAAATTGAAAGAACAACAGGAAAAAAGATTAACCTGTTTCAATTAAGCTGAAATGAGGCCAAGGGCAGATGACCTTTATAACAACTCAACACTATCATTTCAAAGTAGAATTGCTGCTTTTTAAAAACCTTTATTTTTCCAGCACACTGTAACTGCTTGCTAAAAGTAGCTTACATTTTGTGTTAGATTCTTCTGTTTCTAGTGCATTTTTACTTGGAGTGCTCACTCTCTCACTGGGCACCACAAAATGTTACAACATTACAGTTAGCTATGAGTGACTTTCTTTTATAAAATGAGAGTAAAATATATTTATCATAGATTAAGATTGCCATCCAAGGCCTTATGCTTTGAACTGAGATTCTTAATGCAAATGTTAATCACTGTAGACTGTTTAAGACGTAATATTGAGTCCACCAATAAAAATCTAAAGCCTATGACCATATATCTGTCCATCCGTCCATCCATCCATCCATCCATCCATCCATCCATTCATTCAACAACCTCTCATCTATCTATCTATCATCTATCTATCTATCTATCTATCTATCATGTATCTATCTATCTATATCATATCTCTATATATGGGTGTTTCTGTATTATATCATACATTTAACAAATTTGGAAGCTAGGGAGATCCTCATAGGAATAAAGAAATAAATCCAGGTCATCTGTATTATTCTCACCTACAGTAACACATTAGGTTGAAAATAAATAAACTTATAGGTTATGACTACTTTATCATGCAAGTGCAAGACTGGTAGCAACAAAAAACCCTTTCACTCATATACTAAATAATGTGGGAATTTCATGTGTTAAGGACCCTGAAATGAGAAAATGAAAGGTGTTATTCAAATAGTTTCCATCACCAACTTTAACTTCTTTTCTTCCTTCCTAGGTGTGGATGACTCAGTGCCTTGAATAGTAAGTCTTCTCGCACAGAGCTGTGTCTACAGGTCAGGCCATACATTCTTTACAGGTCACAACTAGCTGCCCTGTAGTTGCTTTATACATTTTTTATTAAAACTGGTTAGAACCAAAATACAAGAAACTCGACTGCAGTGTTTAACCATCTTGGAAAAACAATAATATTTTAAATGATAGTGGAAGAACAAAGCAATTCCTAAGCAACACTCTAATATTAACTCTATATGTATGTGTGTGTATGTATGTATGTATGTATGTATGTATATTTGTATATATGATTACATGCATGTTATGCATATAATTTCAGAGTAAGGTGATATGGGAGGCTGGGACTGGAGTGTCAGTTTTGAGCAAAAGAGTTGATCAGCAAGGTATTCAGTGGAGATATTCTTCTATCTCTTGAATTAATCAAAAGGGTGAAAGGAGAATGTGATGCCAAAGTATTAGGTTGGGGTGATATGCAAAAAGCACATGGAAGAATAAGGGGACAGAAGACTTGGGGAAAGGAAATATAGAGCATAAGTGATGAGTGGAAGTGGTGCCTTAGGGCTGGATGGTTTCTGTCTCTGAAACATTAAGATACTCAAAGGGAAAAGAGGCTACATCAGCTACAGAGAACTGTGTTCATGCATACGCACCTCCTTGGTAGAAGTAGCCACATACATTGGTAAGTAACGATGGCAAAAAGCACTTCTTTATTACACTTTGTTGAGCTATTTTATGTTACTTATTGATGAGTTATTCTTTAAGCTTAGGTTTGTAGTTAAATAGATATAAAATCCTCTGGTTTATTTTATCCTATGTACTCACATCTCCTATTTATTACAGAATTCAAATATTTGAATGGTAAGTGGTTCAGACTTAATGTAGTACAGATTCAGTTGGTTCAGTTTTCTTGTTTGGGAATCATAATTCACTGGGCAGCTTTTCTCTAATGGCAGGCTTCAATCATTGTAATTTTATCACATTTTTGGATCCAAGGTTCAGTGT
Source organism: Acomys russatus (assembly GCF_903995435.1). Taxonomy (NCBI): domain Eukaryota; kingdom Metazoa; phylum Chordata; class Mammalia; order Rodentia; family Muridae; genus Acomys; species Acomys russatus. The sequence goes on along the minus strand of NC_067157.1, from coordinate 23,406,826 downwards.
GAAGTTGTTTTACAGAGCTGAAGAATAAATCCTCAAGATTTTCTTTCTATCATTCACTTTACTTCTGTTAAGTAAATTTCAGTCACATGTCAGAGTACTTTGTGATCCCTGAAAGCAAAAATATCTATATTCTGTTTTTCCCCTGAAGTAGTTCTCAGTAACAATACACAAGAATGCACATGTAAAACTATCTTGGGAATTGTGTTAGTGGAATTCTCTCTTTCGACTCCTGAGAATTATTTTTCAAATTTGATATGAGGTAAAGACTGGACAGGAAACTTCCAGGTTGCTCTAGGCTTGTGACTCTAGCCAAACAATAAATCATTTATTCAGCATGCCTGGTTCCTGGGTTCAAATCCCTAAGACTGCTAAATAAACAAATATTATAATTTTGAGATTGTTAGGGCCTAGGAAACTGAATTATAGAAAAGTGCTTTTCCAGATTGTATGTGAATAACTAATTTTGATTGTGAGGTGCCTGACAAGGGTGGGGTGCAGGAACTGATTTCAAGTCCTCTGCAAAAACAAAATACATTGTGATCTGCTCAGGCCCAATCTCTCCACCCACATTACTAATTGCCGAGGACCAGGACTGAAAGTGGTAAATATGGTTTAAAGACTCAAATCAACAAGAAATTAGATGATGGTTCTCACCTTTAATCACCATGTCAAAGATGCCTTGTGGATGCATGAAACTGCAGACAGTATTGAGCCTAATACTGTGTGTAGCATGTTTTCTTCTGATTATACGTTCTCTAGGTACATTAATATTCATAAATTATCATCAGAAAGATGAGATATTAAAGATATAATACATAGTATATTAGAGCATTAGTAAAATGTATATGACATTTCATTCCCCAGTATTGCGTAATCTGATCCCTTCATTCAAAGGAAGCACAATTTTGCTTCTTTCTGTTGTATTCAGATAATCAGCATCATTATTCTTCTGATGTGGGGCCAACAGTAATTAAAATCAGGGTCATTTAAACATTAGCACTATGATATCACAAAGGTCCCTCTGAGACTCACAACATTTACCAAATGCATAATTGGTGGGCAGTTCCTCATGCTACTTAGGATGCTAAAAATTCACATTTTGTAAATTGTTTGCCTGTCAAACCTGTTTATATTTCATACCAAAGTTGACTCTGCATAATTTAAGTCACAGAAGTGGAATTGTATATAAAGACCAATCTGCTCTCTCTCTCCCACCTTTTTTTTTTCTTTCCTAATATTCTCTGATTTTTTTTTTATTATCTTCTAAATTTTGTAGATTTACTTTCAGATGTGTCAGAATGTATCTTCTTGGGGGACTGCAGTGTGGAACCATTAAATATTATGCTTTTGCTGCATTTTTCTGTCATTTTCTTAAAATTGGGTACTGATCAAACGCAAATACAGAGATATCATCAATTTTTAATTTTTAAATTACATCTGCATATATAGGGGCAGGAGTGTCACAGAATGCATGTGGAGGTGAGAGGATAATATGGAGAAGTTGGCCTGCTTTCCACTGTGAGTGAATGGGTACTGAACACAGGTCATATGCCTTGCAGCAAGTGCCTTTACCCACTGTGTCATCTGGTTGGCTTTCATCATTTCTTAATGACAGAAATCTTCACTCATTTCTTTGGATTTGTTTCCTGTATTTTCATGTATCAATTTTTATTTCTTCTTAATCTCAGTCAAAACAGAGACTACACAAGATGCAGAAATTAATATAAATTATCTAAAATTTTTAAATGGAAAGATTGAGGCCAATAAGAATTAGAAACAAAAGAAGTAATATGTCATCTTCAGTTTTTTAATGCTAATTTCTGATCTTGGTTTTCATTTACCATTTAGTATTATTTATAAATCTATCAATGACATATGATAGGTAGTATTTATCTTCATCTCTTCTACAACTCTTAGTACAAAGTTCAAATGAGACAGATCTCCTTCAGTATGTTGGCTACCTACCTACTATTAACTGACAAAGTTATTAGTACCTTAAGGGTTTTGAGGAAGAAATTATTGCTTTATTTTTTTTCTAATTCTATGATTCGGCTGAATGTACACATGTAATTAATTAAACATGTAAAAATAAAAATTTAAGCACTTGTTTTGAAAAAAAGACTGCAGAAGCAAACGTAGGCAGGTGGGAAAGTTTTCTCAAGTCAAGTTAGATGAAGGCAAACACAATGCACATTTAGGAGACAGCTTGATGTTAAATAACAGCTTGAAATAGAGAAGTTTGGAGAAAATCAAAATATGGATGCACTGGTCAATAAACAGAATACAATAATGTGCAAAGGAAAGTGACTTTCATTGTACATGTGCATATATATAAATATACATATATAAATATATATATACATCAACCTACAACCCAAAATTTTATAGTTACTCTATTCTGAAAATAAGGCACAGAAAATTGAGTAGGGAAGGAACGCAGGTAGATCTAGAATTAGCGGACAAATGGTGAATATCATAAAAAGTAATTGACTGGAATTCTCAAAGAACTACTACTTCTATTAAGATATATATACATATATGTATATATCGCACACACACATATATATATATTTAAATTAAGAATCATAAGTAATGTTATCCAAACAAGAGAAACAGCAAAAAAACTCTAGAAGTCTTTGAATGTTGCCCAACCATTAGCAAGTCCACAACAGATGTGCCTCAGGGTGTGGCAGAACCCTGATAACAACGTGTCCTGAAAACTTCAGCTGTTGTGGAGCATAGCCCTGCTTGTTATCCTTGTGGCCTTTATAATATTCCTAATATATGAATTTTGGGGATACTCTGAGGGAGCTTCCACTCCTCTCTGGGTATTATCACTGGCACTTACAATAACAATGCTTTATCTCTTTAAGGCATTGCTTCTGGAGCAGATTAATGATTCAACCATCACCCTTGAAAAGAACCTACAGATGCTAACAATGGCCACTACCCTAGAAAGAATTAGGAAAAACAGATTGTTAAGCAAGGTTATACAAAGATGTTTTTTTCTAGTGGTTCTGAGGTAGAAAACCTTTAGGAACAATTTGAAGTTAAGATTCATTGGTATAGAATTTTCTATATTGTTAGAAAATAAGTTTAATTTTGGTACATTGGTATAGAATACAAATTAAGATGATTCTTCACACACATTATATATGTTTCTACTCTAATATGAGGTATTGAATCCATACAACTCAATTATTTTACAAAATTTACATCCCATACTTTGAAAATGATATTTCAGGCTGTTTACGATAATTAGTACAAGCAAACTCTTAGTTGATCAAAACATGGTAATGTCAGTGACTAGTCTATTTTTATCACAAGAATATATATCCTAAGTTTAAGAGACAGATGTGATTTTATAGACAGATAAGGCAAAATAGTTAGATAAGGTCTTCAAAAATCCTCAGAGACCTATAGAGTATCGCATTTATAGATGCTTTTAATATTTTAAAGATTCTTTGACAATAACACAGGTTAACTCCTGGCAACACCCAGCCTACCTCAAGAAGATGATGTGCATCAAAGATCCTCCTTATGGAGATGGATTCAAATGTGGCAAATAAGCCACTAGGCAAAATGCCCTCGTTTCTGCCATAGACAGAATTTTGCCTAAAAATGGGCAACTTGGATGCAAAAAGAGTCAAAGGCCAAACTCTGTCAAGACAGGGTAAGCAAGTCTTCTCTAGTTCCTGTCTGACAAATATACCTAACAGATGTACTGGGCTAGAAAGCTGCTGCTGCTGCAACATTATAGAGAGTTCTGTGTGACTGTTCAGGCAGCGGACTGTCTGTCATTCTTTTTCATTTTGGAAGCTGCTGACCTGCATTTCTGTCTCACTCAGGTAATTAAGTCTCAGGTCTCTGATGTCGTTGAAGACCAGATAGTTTAGTCTTACAATTAAGCTTAGCTGTTGAGGGTTAAGATGTTTTTAGGTCTAGGTAGATATTTTAAGTTGATAGAGATTAAACATGATACATACTGGTTTTCATTCTGATTTTTAGACCCACCAGGACAGGAAAGATGTTTTCCACAAAGTTGCCAAATACGGTTCGCCAAAACACCGTGAATTTAACATTTAAATAATTATTAGTTATTTTGTGGCTCTTCTTGCTATATGTAGCTTTTAAAATTTATGTGTAATAATATAAATGTATATGCCAAAAAAATCTGAAAAAAAAAAACTAAAAAAAGTACACTCTTAGTAGTAAAGCTAGGTACTTTTTGAGGATGGTGAGCAAAAACAATACCCCTGAATAACACTGGCTGATGTGTCTCTTTTAATCTGGGAAGGGAACCGAGAAAATGATTAATTTTCTTATACCTATTTTTGGCCCTCAGCCTCCTAATATGATTTAATAAAAATTATTAATGGGTAGATGCACACCATAAAGATTTAAAGTAGAAATGGCTGGTTGTTCTTTTTTATATAAAAGTTTAGGTTTGTAATTCTTTTAAGATTTTTATAAGATTATCTTTTAAGATAGTTGATTCTTCTTTTATAACTGCAAATTACAGCCAGCTGGTAAAGAAAAAGCTGGCTAAGAATTTACCTTGCTTGCTTACTCTTTATTAACCTATATCAGGTTGCCTAGTTACAAGTGTATATGGGTTCTTGGGAATAATTTGTTTTTCATATTTGTACCTCATTCATAATACATAAAACATTTGATTATGTGAGGGTGTTGGGGAACATATTTTTCTTATGTATGCTCACTATAATTGTTCATCTAAAGCAAATTGGATTTAACCACATTGTGATTTTTATACTGCTTGAAAGATCTTTCTGGGATATATAAGCTATAGGAAAAAGAGTAAAGTTGTTGGAACTCACTCTTCAGAGTCTGTTGCATCCACCAAATGTGTGTGTGTGTGTGTGTGTGTGTGTGTGTATACATACAGGAGCAGGTTATTTGGAAGTTGATCTTTGGAATTTGTTCCATCCAGCAAGATCTGTGTATTTGCATACCTATTTAGCCACTTGCCACCACCAGTGGAAGCCCCCAATAAGTGCCACCATCCTTAGCCCCACTTACCACAATTAGGTGGAAGCCCCTGCTGGGAAGCTACCAGCTCTGTGCCATAGCCAAGAACAATTAACTTCTGGCCCCTCAGCTTAGCACTGTCAGTGGACACCATTGTAGGTAACAATCAGTTCTGGCCTGTAAAGTTGTACTCAGAAAAAGTCTGTTGGGTGTCTCAACCTGTTGCAGAGCTATGTCCTGACTGAGTTTACCCTGTGGTGTCAAACATAGTTTAGTAAGAAGAAAATTGAACTCATAATGAAAGGGTATGACAAACATAGCCATTGTGGGCCATTAAAGCATTCAATTATTGATTAATGGAAATAAATAAGCATTATCAAAGATAGGAAAGAACCCATTAATAAAATCCCCAAGTTTATTATCATGTTTTTATGTAGCAATTTGTCTCACTGGGATGGTGAAGTCTAGTGAACAATGAGTCTGTTAATGACTGTTCATGATGGACTCCTTGAATCATCTTTTCAGCAAGGTTACTGGAATTCTGGAGCATCTCAGGGATGAAGAAGCAACATGGTGAGACAGCAGATAAAAGTACTTAAACCTAGAGTAGAAATAACAGTGAAATTTCTAAACTAGAAAAACAGATGATTAAGATATTCACAGGTTTGTTATTATAAGATATGGCAGGAAATAAGAAAAAAGCATAGGGTATCACCACACATGTACCTGTCTAACACCCACTGTTAGAAAATGAATGGTGACAAATGCAAACACATTAAAACTGTCACATGAAAGAGAGAGATTCTTCAAAACAGCAATAAAAGAAAGTACAGCTGAATGCTAAGTGTACAAGATACATGTTAGCAAAATTACCTACACCAAGGAAATGAAAACAATTATATCAGTTAAACAAAAGTAAATAAAACAATATTAACATTACAGTAAATAAATGTCAGGGGACAGGATATTCCCCTTGAATCTTCTCACCTAATGAAATCTTAGATCACAGGGAGAATTTATGGAGCAATGCCTGTTTAAGTAAAATGATTCAGAGTACAGATAACAAGATCATCACTTGTCAAGATTTTTTTCCCTATACCATTTCAGTTGTCATTTGTGATTACTACTCAACTTATAATCATGGCAGAACAAGATTTTAACATGACACTCATCCACAATTTTTTCCAGGCGGTATGTGGAAGATTTCCTGTCTCATAATCTTTTGATATCATGTTACCTTTTAATATAAATGTCTAAGGGAAGTCATTTTAAATGTATCAATTGCTCTTCTTGAGGACATATTTAAACCGAGGAGCCATGTATTCACTTTTTTACTTATTACTTTTTGTGACCTTAGTATAGACATTAAAACTGCAGACATAGATGTATACCAGCTAATCAATTCCCTCAGATCCGGGTTGACTTATCCTTTTCTTCATTTTGAGGCAGTAATTATCTCTTTACATTAATGGCAGAATTGACAGTGCTCATAGTATCTTTCTAAAGTATTCAGGAAAATAATGGTAATTTATATGCATATTTTTTTTGTTTTTTGGTTTTTTAATATATGTTTTTTAAAATATTTTTATATTTTATATATATGCTTATATTATCACACATATATAAAATATACTAAATATAGCAAGAAGAACCAGGAAACAATCAGTAATTATATTAATTTTACATTCATTATGTTTTGGATATTTGTATTTGGCAATCTTGAAGAAAACATCTTTCCTATCTTGGTGAATCTAAAATTCTGAATGTAAATCAATATCTATCATATTTCATCTCTATCAACTTAAAATATCTATCTAGACCTAAAAACATCTTAACCCTTGAACAACTAAGCTTTATTATAAGACTAGACTATCTGGTATTCAACCCCATCAGAGACTTGAGAAGAAATAAAACTTAGTTACCTGAGTGAACTAGAAGTGTAGGTTAGCAGCTTCCAAAATGAAAAAAAATGACAGAGACAGTTTGCTGCCTGAACAGTCACTCAAAACTCTGTATAATTTTTGAACATCATCTTAGCCTTTTGACCCAATATATCTGTCACACATATTTGTGATGCAGGAACTATTGAGGATTTGCTTATCCTGCCTTTGCAGGTTTTGTCTGTCGACTCCTTCTGCATGCGAGTTGCCCAATTTTAGGTAGAATTCTGTCTGTGGCAGAACCGAGAAAATTTTGCTCAGTGGCTGGTTTGCCACAATGAACCCACCTCCATAGGAGGTTTTTTGGTGCTCATCATCTTCTTAGAGGTAGACTGGGTGTTGCCAGGAGTTAACCTGTCTTATTATCAATAAAATTTGAAAATAGGAAAAAATAATCTTTAAATGCCATACTCTGTAGTTCTCTGAGGTTTTTGTAAGACCTTATCTATTTTACCTTATATATCTATAGAAGCGTATCTACCTGTTAAATGTAGGATGTATATTCCATTGATAAAAATAGACTAGTAATTCACATGACCATGATTTGATCAACTAACAATTAACTTGTGTAACTTACTTACCCTAAATAGACTATAATAGAACTTTCAAAGTATTGGAGGTAAACCCTGTATTCAGCTTGAATTGTATAGGTACAATACCTCATATTAGGGTTGAAATATATATATATATATATATATATATATATATATATATATATATATATATATATATATATAGTGTGTGTGTGTGAAGAATAATCTTAAATTTGAATCGTATACCAACGTACCAAAATTAAACATATTTTCCATCAACATACAAAATTCTACAACAATGAATTAAAAATAACATTGTGAGTAACAATTAAGGCCTTAAGTTGAAGAGTAAATTCAATAATCTACTTTTTGTCCTATCATCTCTCTCTCTCTCTCTCTCTCTCTCTCTCTCTATATATATATATATATATATATATATATATATATATATGTGTGTGTGTGTGTGTTCTGCCTTCTTTCTTTTTAACCTCTGTCTCCAAACCTAAGAAAGAGAGGTCAAGGAAAGAAAGACATTCCTGATACCAGCCTTGTTTTCTCTCTGAATAAGACAAATACTCTATGAGCATATACAGGGGGAGGAGATCCCCATCAGTCACAGTTATAGGGGAGGGGAGTAAGGGGAAAATGGGAGGAGGGAGGAATGGGAAGATACCAGGGATTGGATAACAATTTAGATGTAATATGAATAAATTAATAAAATATATATTTAAAAAAAGACTAATAGTAACTTATAACCAACTCCCAAAGAAAATAAACATCTATAGCCCAAGAAAGCAACCAAAAATCTACTCAACCCCCCTAAGGTAAATAGGGTGTCATTCTTTTAAGGTTCCTTCCAGATGATTTGGGATGAATAATACCTTTGTATGGGCCCAAATGGAACACCTGAAAACCCTAAAAAAAAAAAAAAAAAAAAAAAAAAAAAAAAAAAAAAAAGGCAGACACACCCAAGAGGAATAGATAGCTGGAAATAATCAAACTTGGGGCTAAAATCAATAAATTAGAAAAAAATCAAAAATTCAACAAAACCAACAGCTGGTTCTTTGTGAATACCAATAAGATAGAAAAACCATTAGCCAAACTAACTAAAAGGCAAAGGGAGAGTATCCAAATCAACAAAATCAGAAATGAAAAAGGAGACATAACAATAGATACAGAGGAAATCCAAAGAATCATTGGGTCTTACTTCAAAAGACTATATGCTACAAAATTTGAAAATCTAAATGATACAGACAATTTTCTTGACAAATTCCACTTACCAAAGTTGAATCAAGATCAGGCAAATAAATTAAATAGTCCTATATCCCTAAGGAAATAGAAGCAGTCATCAAAAGTCTCCCAAGCAAAAGAAGCCCAGGGCCTGATGGATTCAGCACAGAATTCTACCAAACCTTTAAAGAAGAACTAATACCAATACTCCTCAAGCTATTCCAGAAAATGGAAACAGAAGGATCACTACCAAACTCATTCTATGAAGCCACAGTCACATTAATACTTAAGCCACACAAAGACCCAACAAAGAGAATTTCAGACCGATTTCCTTTATAAACATTGATATAAAAATACTCAATAAAATACTCACAAACTGAATCCAAGAACACACCAAAAGTCTCATCAACAATGACCACATAGGCTTCATTCCAGGCATACAGGGGTGTTCAATACAAAAATCCATCAAGGTAATCAACCATGTAAACAAACTGAAGGAAAAAAACATGGACAACCTTCTTTTGAGTTGCTGGTCAGAGGAACACAAGAGACTTACTTCTCAAACAATGTAGCCTACTGCTCTGGCCTGTGGTTACCTCACGGGAATAGAAAGTAAGTTCATATTGCTGAAGGCTTGAACACCTCCTCCCTGAGGGCTAGCTTTTATAGTACTGCAAGGAAAGTGTTGTACAAGCTGTCATGGGGCGGGGCGGGGGGCGGGGAGGCGACAATCAATACTCCTACTCAGCTGTGATACCTAAAAACCACAACAGTGACTGAAGGTAAGATATCTCTAAAGGAGCAATGGGAGTATCATTGTGATATATTGCAACTATCTCATTGGAATTAAGGTCAGCTCACTAGGAGGGAAATCATTTTTGGTACTAGAAACCTTGCCAAATAACTATGGCTAGTGAGTCTGTAGATCCGAAAGAAGAATCTACCTCTGCCATTTCCCTAAGTCAGGATTATTTCTAACTTAATTCTAAACCTTTGTCCTTACACCCACAGATAAGTGTAGCTCTCAGCTCATCAAAGAAGCTTCTCTTCCTGCAACTGGTAGGGGCCATTACAGAAAGTCACACATGGTCAAAATGAAGAGAGCAACAGAGAATACAGCTACAACCAATATCTCTAAATTACAAGCCCTACAGAGAATCTTGAAGAAGGGTGTGAAGAAAGGTTGTAAGCGTTACTGGCTCAGGAGATCTCCTGAGAATGTGATTCTAGATAGAACATGGAAGCTTGACTCATGAAGCCTCAATATGGCAGCCGAAAAAAAGATCTGTACAATGACACCAGTTGACATGCCAACATGGGTAGGGGAAATCTCACAGGGTCCCACTTTTAGATGAAGAGCTGCAGGCAAATACTGATTGCTAAGAGAAGTGGAATTAGTTAGTTAATCACTATGGACTAACTGTTTAACATGTGATATTGAGGCCACCAATGAAAACCTAAAGCCTATGTCCATCTATATCTATCTATCTATCTATCTATCTATCTATCTATCTATCTATCTATCTACCTTTCTATCTAATGGGTTATCCAATAACAAGTAGACAGCCCTAGATGCAGATATATCCAAGCAACATTAAACAGGCTCAACAAGTCACATTTATATATTTATTAATATATGTATATATGCATGTATTATGCATGTATATGTGTGTGTGCATGCACATATGTATAAAAATAAAAGAGGCCACATGTTTGTTCGTGTATGATGTGCCAGGAAAGTGAGACAAGGGAGAGGTTGGAGAGGAATAATTATTACTTTATTCTAATTAAAAATAAAACAGAAAATTAAAAGCACAGAAACACAATGAAAATTCAGTATAGATCATAAAACTGAGGCATCATCTGTGTACTGGCAGCCACAACTCTGAGTCAGTATCAGCAGGACCTATGGAAGGAAGAAACCCTTTCTTTCCCTGTAATAGTTGACATGTTATAGCAACAAACTGAATCACTGTTGGCCTCTTTCCTACATAAGCCTTTGCTGAGACTTCAAACACTCCCAGGAGGCAGGTGCAAGAGCCAAGGTCATGAGTGTGTTTCTCTTCTTCAGCATTAAGGGTGGGATCACTAAGTGCCATGGAAACAACCATGCTATTGGAATATATCATGACTCCTAGATACATTACTCAAACAGGTCACCTCAACAAACCTATAGTTTTTCTTAAACATCATCAGAATACTAGGTTGTACTTCTCTTTCTGCATTTTTTCCTTGTGCACAAATTACATTGAAAATAACCAAAATGTAAGTTCCATGAATAATGAGATGTAATTGGACTGTATGGATCTGCATCTGTACAGGAAACAGTATTCTCTCCCTGTGATATTTTGTTGGCAATGTTCAAAACAATGGTGCATACCACACTTCTTACATATTTTGCATATTCTTCTAGAGCTTAAAAATATGTTAAACCTGCTATAACAATTTACTTAGAATTGCCTTGGTCATTTTATAGTCTTCCTTAAAATAATTAATTCTCAAAAATAGTTTTATAGAAATTTTCCCTAATCATATGGTTTATTTGCTTCTTGTAATGACTCTATAACATTTTCACAAATTACACACCTTACTTTTGCAATAACCTTCTACATCAATGCACTTAATAAATCTGCATAAGCACAGAGCTCTGAAAACAGAATCTGTTTAAAGAAACGTAAGATGGAAAGAAGTTGTGTCCCAATTCAGAGGCTATAATAAAACAAAGGATAAATGCTTTTTAATTGTAAATTAGACCATATTCTAAAAGAGGGCAGGCTTGATGCCCTTAGCAAGCTGGAATACTAAAATGAATGCAATTTCATGCATAAATTAATGGATAATTAACTCTTTAAAGTAGATTTGTGTAACTTAAAAAGTAATTGTGTTCTGAACCTCCTGCATAGGCACTAGCACCTATAAGAATTACCAGGTCTTAGGCACCTTGAATGACTCAAAGGCAAAAAACAGCCATACAATATAACATGTAGACGTGTAGGGGGCATTGAAAGCAACACTTATGATAATTGGCAATGCTTCTTTCCCCTTGTTTAATCATGACCTATATAGAAAACATGACTCAACTTCAGTATTTAGGATGTTTCTAGAACATTAGAGAAGGTATTTAATTAAGTCTTTTATAAATTACAGTCCCTAAGATATAATATTTTTTGTGAGATTGTCTGAAGGGAAAAACAATATGATTAGGTACATTTAGAAAATAGTGTATAACACATGTAGATGTGTAGCAGGTACAGTGGCTTTGGGCAGGCTTAGGGTAAAAAGCAAACTAACACTCATAATATTTGTTTGGCATTCTTTAATGCAGCACTTTTTAAACAAACTTCATTTGGTTTACCCACACAAACATTTTACAACCACTGGTTCTGAGAAAACAATTTCAGAAATGACAGAGAGATTGATTCTCAGCTTTTCAGCCAGGAGACTGATGCCTACAATCTCAAAATACATTATCAAAGCTACGAATTAACTAACCACTGGCTGTGAATGATCTAGAAAATCATTGCTTATTTTTAGTCACTACACATTCTACTGTGAGGCCATCCTTTCTTCAAAGATAGCATGCTCAGCACACATATCATAAGGATTGGAAAATGAACCTGGTCTACCAGAAAGCTAGTACATATTACAGTGAATTCACTGTGAGCTCCCAGTGCCCTGGGCTCTGTTCTAAATGTTTTAAACAATATAAAACCAATCACAAAACATCAATATATTTGATTTACTTAAGTGTTTCTATTGCAGTGATGAAACAACATGACCATAAGCAACTTGGGGAGAAAAGGGTTTATTCAAGGTCACATACTGCACCCATTACTGAAAGAAATCAGGGCAGAAACTCAGACAGGGCAGACATCTGGAGGCAGGAACTGATGCAGAAACCAAGCAATAGTTCTGTTTACTGGCTCACTTTTCATGATTTGCTCAGTCTCCGTTCTTTTTATTTGTTTATTTATTTATTTTAATTTATTCACATTACATCCCGATTGTTATTCCCCTGGCTTGTATCTTCCCATTCTCTCCCTCCCTCAATCTTCTACCCTACTCCCCTCCCCTATACCTCTGACAGGGGTGGGCAGTGATGGGGGGTGTTGCTCAGTCTATGAGATTATGAGTGGGTGATTTGTAAACAGATATTTATGGGTAGGTGTGTGTGTGTGTGTCTATATGTGTGTGTGTGTGTCTATATGTGTGTGTTTGTCTGAATGTGTGTGTGTGTGTGTGTGTGTGTGTGTGTGTGTGTGTGTGTGTGTGTGTGTGTCTGTGTCTGTGTCTACCTGTGTGTCTGTCTGGGTATATCTGAAACAAAGACATCCCCATTACTTAAGATTATGGCAGTGCCACTAGTGCTGTCTTCAGTCACTTCGTATCAAGCTGTATCCCACTGTACAAACCTCAGAATGGTTGTCAGAGGGAGTCTCTATAGACTGTACTGTAGGTGATAGAGCTTCACTTTTACTTTTAGACTGTAAAGATAACCTCAAAAAGCTGTTAGGCAAGTGGCTACTCATGTTAAATGGATATCTGTTACATTACATACTTATTATGTGTTTGTGCATATATTTATGTAGGATATGCAAATGTCAGAGTATACACTCTAACACGCTTCTAATTTTGAGGATTTGGGTTAGCAGATGACAAGGAGAATTATGTCCTTTCTCTTACTTGTTCTTTGCTTTTTTTGAATAGCAAACACTACTCTTGTAATGAAGAAACCTGAATGCTTTCTAAACACAGACATACAGCAAAAGTACTGTTGTATAATATCGTCATAGGTACCTTCCAGATGTATTTCCTTGGCAAACAGTTTACTGTTGTCAAAGCTCTGCTGAGGCATAAGCAATTCATTTTCAACTTGTTTGCCTTTGCTAAGTGTTCAATATCAATTTCTGAAAACCAGAACAGCTTGTTTCCGACATGTGCCACCGATACCGTTCTGCTTTGTAGCTTTTGTCTCATGTTGTTCTTTTTATTTTTATTTTCTTGTTCTTTTTATTTTCTTGGTGCTTTTCTTTTAGAACAAGACCTAACGATGCAGCCTGGCTGGCCTGGAACTCACTGTGTAGACCAAACTGTCCTTAACTCACAAGACTCTGCATGCCTTTGCCCTGGGAGTAAAGGTTGTGCCAAGTTGTCTTGTTCCCATTTGCTTTTCTAACAATCTTTTCTGGGTGGAGAGGTTGAATTTCCAGCCCATGCAGACTCATTGATATGTTTAAGGGGACTACTTTTGGACAATAAGACCATTACTACTAGTTACAAATCAAAGACATATTTTTTTCTCAAAGATTTTACACAGGGATGCCAGACATGCATGTTTCACAACACCAATAAGTCATCTGCAGAAGACAAAGTGAAGATGTCCAGATTCCTTTCAACATACTGTGTTACAGAGATGATCATTGAGTTGTCTCCCAGTGCTCTAGAGAGTCTTAACAGTAGTGCTTAACAACTAAAGAAAACACTAATTATTTCAAATGATAAAGTCAATACCATTAAAGAAATTAAACGATAATGGAATCCCCCCCCCACATACATTCCAATTAATGGCGAGACACTCTTCTTTCTATTTCTACACGTGTGTGTACAAGTCCTATCAGAAGAAAACCTCAATAACAGTAAATCAATAATGATGAAAGAGTGCTCACAGAAAGGAGGGTCCTCAATGTCCGGACTATCCTTTCAAAGAAGAATTTATTGTTCTTTGTAAGATTTTCAGTTGTTAAGAGATAATCATTTTCTTAGCTGCTCTCAATATATTTTATCTTTTAAGCCACAATAAAAATCAGGGTTTTTGTTTACTCTCGTAATATCCATTCATTCCAGATGATGTAAAAGTATCTCTTACACATTGAATGAAGACTAACATCTTTATGTTACAGAATTTTGTGAGTACTTAGTACTTTAAATGTCTTCTTTTGAAGTAATATCTTATATGTAAGGCAATTTTGCCAAATTACTTCACCCCTTATAATATTACTTTATACTGATGTTAGATAATCTAAGTCAAATAAGGTCTCCAGTGAATAAAACACATTTGATGAATGAAAGCTATACAAAAACAGCTTCTACGGTCATCAGGTCATCAGTATCCATGGTAAATGCTCACTGTAATTTTATATTTGTACAGTAATATGTAGACACCAAAGCACATAAAAGAGTAACTAGTGAATCTTAACTTGGGGAAAATCTTTGTCATAACCACTGGATAGCGTATTTACAGGATAAAAATGACCCAGCTTTTCTTTATTGGAGACCTTCCCCACCCCTAGATTTCTTCTGGTAAATTTACTTTTAGACACTCAACCTAAGTATTTTGTTTTATACAAACTGCAGGAGAAAGCAGAGTTTCCTTTAACCATAAGAATTAAAGGGAACTTCCTACAATTCTTCTCCTGTGATTGAGGGAACCCATAGTACATATCCTAAAGCTTGTTTCCTTGTTTTCTCTTGATTTCAAGCACTCTAGAAACACTTGTGATCACTAATATGGCACATAGCCTCAGTATCACTTACACAGGGATTGCTTTGTTCCTATCAATTCTGCAAAGAGCTTTTAATATTACCAACCTAAAAGGATTGTTTTCCTCTTTCAGTAGTCTCTGAAGGAAGAATGCAAACCACCTGAAAGGACACTTCGGAAACATTTCCTTAGAGTGTTTCATCACATTTTATCTCCATCATATAAACGTTTCTGCGAATTTCACAAAAACTTAGAAGGGCATTTATGTGTGCAAATTGATTGTTATGCAGAACATAGTTTTATTCCTCTTAGCTCATGCACTTGGTTGCAGCCTCCTGATTAACACAAAAAAATTCTTATATTTGTGTGTGTGTGTGTGTACGCCTGGGATGGGGGTGGGGGTAGAGGGAGCTATGGTAACTGAGAGACAGGAAGGGAGAAATATGCCAGGGGGAAAATGGGGAAGAAGCTGAGATATGTGCATGATGCCACATTGAGATACAATGACCTAGTCAATAGACTGGGGATTGTAAGAATAACAATTTGGCATGTAGTTAAAGGAATGTGTATATGTACATGTATGTAAATATATCAGGAAGACACACTGTTATATAGGATTGTTAGATATTAAAGCTTTTTTAAGACTCTGGTGAGCAGATAAGGTCTGTTACAGTACTTACATGAAATGACCCTGAACTTAGCCCTTTATGTACCAAGAATTGCTGTTTGGGCTGTTTCTGTTCTTGCCGACAACTGAACAGAGACTAAAAGCCGATTAAGCTTAATTGCAATAAATTATATGCTTTATATTCATTCTGGTGGAGAATGACTGACTAGCAGGTTAAAAAAAAAAACCAATCCAACCCCCCCCCCCCCAAAAAAACCAAAACCCAGGCCACTGAACAAATTATGGTTAAAAACCTAAGGTTAGGTGTAGTGTTATCCTAGGTATGAGAGGGTAATACTTTGTCTATGATAACAGTGTCCTAATTTATATACACAATTAGTTTTGTGACAGTGCATGAAATTATCAGCATTAATATGATTAACAAGGTCTTTTATACTAGTATGCTCTGAATTTTTATTCCTAGCATAGACTTACTGGCATGAACTTCACAATACAAAACTTACGAAAGGTTAAATCATCTTTGAGTAGTACCCTATTTCCAGCACAGATATAAGACATCTGATGGAAGTATTCTAAATTGATCGTCCCTTATTCCATGTCTTCAGTTAATGGACTCCAGTATGATTTTTTTTTCTTTGTATCATTATCAGTAAGAAAGTTTTAGATTTAGTTTTGGAATTGATCATTTTAAAGTAATTGCTTATCCGCAATAACTATGTATAACTGCACACTAGTATTTTACTAATTATCAAAATCATATGAACAAAAAGGAAAGGAGGAGAAATAAACACAATAGTCCTAGTGCTTTATTGAGAGTAGACTGTTAATATGGACCTTATCGCCTAGACCTTTTTGTATACATGTGCAGGCTAATGTCTCTTTGTAATGCAATGAACCAGTCATTAAACTAAAGACTGTAAAAAGAGCAAGTCAGCATACACTTTCTATCAAAAAAAGAAACTATCACTATGGTGGAATTAATCCATACATTAAAGTGCTATAATATGATAATATGATTTTTTTTATCAAATTATGTACATGACAATTTGAGGTATGTATTCTTATCATTGTAATGTATTTCGGTTAGTTATCTTCTTGAGTAGAAAGAAGTGTTCTTTTGTGTCCCTTCTATTAGTGGTACATGGAGATCTGTTTTGTCAGATGTTTTGATAGTAACTTTCTTTTTGGTCCCATTTGCTTTGAATACTTTTTTTCCATTCTTTTACTTCAAGTTGGGATGTGTCTTTTCACTAGGGGGAGTTGAGGGTATTAATACCATTGAAAGGTTTGGGTTGGTTGTTGATGTTTTTCTCTGAGTGCTCTTAGTCCTCTTCTGTATTTTAATAATTGCAGCTTCATTTGCTTTATTTCTACAATCTCTTCACTATGTACATTCCTCTTGTTGGTCCAAAGAACTGCTTCCAGTATTCATTACAAGATTGATTTGGTAGATATAGATTTTTGTGACCGGCTTACATCATGATTATTTTCTTTCTTTTTCAACTATGACAGTTTTGCTTGGTTCAGTAGTCTTAGTTGGCATCCAAGGTCTTCTAGAACTTAGACTAATTTGTCCCAGGCTCCTCTGGCTTTTAAACATTTCTTTGGAAAATAAAGTATTATTCTAATGGGATTTCCTTTACATGTGATCTTTGTTTTTTTCCCTAGGTCTTATTACCCTGTCTTTGTTTTGTTTATTTACTGGTTAATTGTTATATGCTGTGAAGCATTTCTTTTCTGTTCGTATGTGTTTGGTGTTTGCTTTGCTTCTTATATTTGTATGGATATGCTTTATTAAACTGGGAGAGCTTTCTTTCATGATCTGTTGAAGATCCTGTGTGTACTGCTGACCCATGATCCTTTACCATCATCTATGTGTTCCTATTACTTGAAAATGTGGTGTTTTCATTGTGTTCCCAAGTTTCTCCTGGCATTTTCTCTGAGTTGAAGATGGCACCCTATGGCTGAACACACCATACACTTTGTACACATAACTTAGAGGAACTGGTTTTGAATTGACCTGGGAGGCTCCTGCTTAAGGACTAGCTCTTATGGCACCTGAGGTGCAGTGTAAACTGCCAAAGGAGAAAGCAATACATAGCACTGCCAAGATATAAAGCCTATGAACTAATCAATGACCAGGTCAGCAAAATATCCCCAAGGTTGAAACAATGACACTTAATATCTTGGGGGGCCTTCTCAATAGTAGGGAACTCATGCCTGCCACTGTAAATCTAACTAACTGTTTCTAATGAAATCATAGACCCTATAGGATTATCTACTACTGAATTGGTATTATTAACTGCATTCTAATGCGCATCTGTTTACCCAAACCTTAATCTAGCTATCAGCACTCATCAAAGCTTCCATTGCTGAAAGTTACAATTGGTCCAAACATAGTAACAAGAGATATACTTAGCTCAAACCAACTCATCTATAATTCCTTCCTTACACCTATGACTCAGAGAACACTGTGAAAAAGGGTGAAATAAGATTGTAAAGCCAGAGGATCAGGCATCTCATGTAAGATAACACCTGTGTATTACAGGGAACCTGCACCCATGAAATATCAACAGTGTGGTCTAATAAAGACTGCATCATACCAACACCAGTTGACAGGTCAACACAGATTGCAGAGCGCTCTCACTAAGCCTCACACCAGGATGAAAAACTACAGAAAATTGCTGAGAAAGTGAGAATCTGAGTTCTCCAGGGACAAGAGCCCTGCCAGGTTATCCAATCTCAGAGGTCAGCTATGTACATATGAGCAGCACTAAATGGACAGAGCAGTGTGTGTGTGTGTGTGTGTGTGTGTGTGTGTGTGTGTGTGTGTGTGTGTGTAAATATTGATTTTAAAAGAATCTGATAGTGATGATGCATAGGAACAGGAGTAATTGGATGTGAAAGGGGGAATAAACAGGATGTAGTGTGTATGAGAAAAATTCTCAAAATTTAAAATATATAAAATAAGGCATGAAAAAGATTTCAAGAGCTCATCCAGTTAATTCCCTTTACCATATCCATGACATGTGGAAAAACATATTGACACATCCATCACTGCCAATTAAAATCTTTGTGTTGAGTGGCAAGATAGAACTGCCAGAATTCTACTGACAAGCTTCACTTGCTGAGTACAAGTTTGAGTTATCTATGAAAATCCACATCTTATGCTAACTCATTAACATGTTTGAAGGATTATTTGACTCATTTTGATGATAATGATTTTCAATATTGATGATGATCATCTTCAAATTGAGCTTACTTACTCACCTCTAATAAGTTCTCTTATGTATTTTTCTATAGCATAACTAACTGTGTTTCTGTCTATTGTTCTGTGAGCACAGCTAATCATGAATTCACATCTGTCCAAATGGGAAGCCAGGGGAGTGAAGCATCCCTCCAGATGGGATCTGAGGACACTTCTGAAGTTAGAGAAATGCAACATCTATTAATGGGTCACCCAGCTTAAAAATCCACACGAAATATGTAGTTCTTTTTTGTAATGTAATTATTTTTCTTCATGAGTTTTAAAGACAAGCAGAGAATCTATTGTATGATAATGTCGCATTTCAAGCATCTGCTGTGGTGTCCTGTTAGGAGGAAACACTGCAGGGAACAAAAACCAATGGACCCTAAATAAAATGGAAAGATAAATACGAATCCACTAGGGCCCTACAAGTAATGTGGTTGGCTTTTCTTTCAATGAATATAGATAAGTGTTTCCGTGTGGAGGAATCTAGAATAATCATGCTAAAATTACTTTATAGAAAAATGTGCCTGGGCAAAAAGGTTCCATTATTTTAGCTGATTTGTTTTTTTCATTTCATCTCATTGATGAGATGCATTTAAGTGATCTTTTAGCTTTTACATGCCAGTTATCTATGTTAGATAATTTTTTCATTATTACTGACTTTGATTTATCTTAAAAAGTGACAGACTTATAAACTATAAACAATTTGAATCACCCTGGTTTTATTTGAATTCTGTGGAAGTAAGAAAATAGTGAAACACAAACAGCAAACTGTTAGTTGAAAGAAAACTTAAAGTTATTTGGGCCAAATGAGCTCAAATGAAATTATACTTTACAAATTTTCAGTTATGTATGTCATGATAAAATGTGAAGAATGTATTGATAATGTCTATTTTTAAATGTTTTCCAACCTCAGAATCAATTAATATTCTTATCAAGATGTGCAGAGAGTATTAAATGAAAATGCCTCTTTTTGCATTCTGTTGTGAAGGATTTATTTTTAGTATAAAATCTCATTGTTATTACAAAACTGAGAGTTGAAAGAACAACTGTATGTTTATCTCATTCATAAAATTTATGTATTATGCTATATAGATTGTTAATGTTCTAAATAACACATATAATTTGTAAATTCTTAGCTTTCAGGGTTTACTTACATGTACACTGAAAGGTCAATTTTCAGATTTACATGAAGGACAATTCAGATGAACTTTGATCTGGGCATTACATCATCTCTTTTTAAACACCAGTCTTTCTTCCTACACCCACGATTTTAGATAGGCCTTCTGGAGGGCTAAACCAAACTCTCATAGTCAGCACCTAAGTTTATTGGAAGAAGTCAGATCAGCTGTCTCTATAAAACCATAACAGAAGTTGGGTTTTCTCCTCAGAAGGAGGAGGGAAGAGGGAATAGGAGGTAGATCTGGCAGTTCAGAGTAGAAGAGCCCAGAGAAAAGCAATTTCTTAGCTGAATGCTGGAAGTGTCCTTGAGAATTCTCAGCAGCTTCATTCTTGCCAAAGGCCAAAGATGCCAATAGTGTTTGGAAAATTCTGATCTCTTATCTGGTTCCTGAATGATCTAGGGTCACCTCTTTAGGGAGATGGGATTGTAAGATAGTGATGAAGGATTGTAAAAAGAAGACTCCTTTTGGTTAGGAAAGATGTTCTCTGACCTGAGTGCAGAGCTTATGTCTAAATGGGGCCAGGTCATTCTCCTGGCCAAGGCACCACCCTTAGGAAGGGGGGCTCACCTCAAGTTGACGTAATGCTTAAATTTTGTATTGGGGACTTGAATCAAGATTGTTGAATTAAGCAGTACAAAGCAGCCATTTCCCTCTCCATTGCAGTTTCTTACTCCAAGGTAGAAAAGAAAAAGAGAAGCATCATCTTAATGAATTTGAATAAAAGAATGCTTAAAATTAAGTGGAATGATTTCTAAGAAATTTTGACTATGAGTCTCTTCTATAAAATATTATAAACATGGTTAGGACAAGGAATTCTAATCTTTTTTTATCTTTCCCTCCTTGTTAGACGCCTTTTCCCCCTTTTAAATTATAAGTTATTCTGATTACATCCCCATTGTTATCTCTTTACTTGTATCTTCCAGTTCCCACCCTCTCTCCTTCTTTTGTCCCGTCCACCCTTTCCTCCCCCTCACCGCCCCCCCAGACCTCTGACAATCCTTTACCTGGTAAAGCTTATTTTTATTCAAAGGCCTCCTGCTGTATTCCAGGAATGTGATGGCCTAGATCAGTAACCTTTTCCCCTTGGAACAGTGATTCCTCCATTCCTTTTCTTCCTTGATTTCCTGTGTTTTAATTCTCTTAAGACTTGTCAATACCATAAGATGAAGTTGTTGGGCTCCAGCCAATGGGGAAAAGACCCACTTCTCACCGAGTTAAAATAGAAACAAAGTGCACTTTCTGTCTCTCTGTTTTGACTCTTCTGATAGGACCTTCTTAATTAAGAATAAGCTTTTGTATTACTTAGACACTAAAAGAAATTACAAGAACAAAAAACCAAAGGAAATGAAAGTTTCATACTTCAACAATGATAAAATATAAAAGAAACACATAAACACACACCGCATTCATGCACACACACCACATCCATGCACACACACCGCATTCATGCACACACACCACATCCATGCACACACACCGCATTCATGCACACACACCGCATTCATGCACACACACCGCATTCATGCACACACACCACATCCATGCACACACACCGCATTCATGCACACACACCGCATTCATGCACACACACCACATCCATGCATCCATGCACACACACTACATCCATGCACACACACTACATCCATGCACACACACCACATCCATGCACACACACCACATCCATGCACACACACCACATCCATGCACACACACCACATCCATGCACACACACCACATCCATGCACACACACCGCATTCATGCACACACACCGCATTCATGCACACACACCGCATCCATGCATCCATGCACACACACTACATCCATGCACACACACTACATCCATGCACACACACCACATCCATGCACACACACCACATCCATGCACACACACCACATCCATGCACACACACCACATCCATGCACACACACCACATCCATGCACACACACCACATTCATGCACACACACCACACTCATGCACACACATCCAAGATTTTACACGTGATGTAGTAGGGTAAGCAACAACAAGAAAACCCCAGAAAACAAAAAAGCTAAAACTACTAGGTCAATGACTTATTTTATTAGTGCTTGTCTTCCAACTATCTGGCTAAAGAGCTTATGAATTCATATTTTGTGAGATGTGGTGATGAAGGATACATATGAAAAGAAGAAAATAAAACTATGCAATGGATAGTTGAAAATATCATTGTTTCTTCCCTTTCAAAGATGCAAATCTTCTCTTCAGTTACTGTCAGAAAATTCAAAATTAGTATTGCAAGCTAAAGATTCATTCTGAAGAGTGTCATTTGCTGATTGCATGCATTTAAAGTCAAATTTACTCAATTTTAATTACTTGGCTCTTTGACTATATTGGCTTAAAAAAAATCAAACAAACCAAGTAAAACATTCTAACCAAAAGAAACAACTATAGGGCAAGTCTTGTCTTTATGGGCAATTTACAGCTCAAATCTAATTAGCATATCTTGTAATGATGTACAGTTCAGTGTTTTTTTATATAAGTATTCCAAGCTATTATGGCTTTGTCAGCAGTTGTTACAGTTGTATTGTATTGAAGTCCTCAGAGGAACTTCTAAATATTTACACACTGGAAATTTGATACACAATTTGTGTGTATGTGTACATACCCATAACATTTTCTTTAAATTTAGAGATGTAGGTCTAGGAGAGGGGAATACAGCAAAAGAAGGAAGGAGGGAGGGAATGGAAAAATAGAACTGAGGGGATAACGACTGGGATGTAATCTGAATAAATTATAATTAAAAAATACTGAAAAAAAGAAATGTAGAGATGTACACAATATCTGAACACAGGTGCATTATCATAGTCCCACAGTATCTAATATTCTCTGGCACTAATTTGTGAACGTCCTCTCAGCTGAGAAACGACTATTCAATATATAGTTTTCTCCTGTCTCTATTTTGGGGCATATTTAGAATGGCACTTGGTTCTCAACAGCATTTACTCATAAAATATTGACCAGTGCTAATTGAAAGATTTGTTGGGCTCAAACTGTTGCCCCTTGTTCACCTCTGAGGTTTCTTGCTCAGATAATTCTTTATATCTCACACATTCTTTCCCAAAAGGTGCCACAATAAAACACAAAAATATTGAAGACAGATTGAATTATATTTTATTAAAAATACTGAAAATATATTTTAGGTGGAGATGTTCTTTGAAACACGAGTCACCATTAAAATACCCCATTATGTTTTATTCTAATGCTGTCTCCCTGAATTTTGTGAGCTTTTGGAAATTATGGGGCATATTTGGTTCCTATTTTCACTTACCTAGGTTGCTGCTTAAATAATAATTTCTTGGTTTTAACCCATCACCAGGTTAGGTATACAAATTATCAAACATGATAGAAATCAACTGTCTTTTTATTTGCATGTCATAGTAGGTAATGACAATACTTGTTATTTTAACTACTGACCATGTTAGAAATAGTCACAGGAATTCACTTTAAAAAACTAGCATGGACTGATACTCTCTACCTAGGAAACCTGTTCTTGTTTTGAGAGTTCAGTGTTTCCTTAGTTCAAGACAGTGACTGGAAAATTTAGTGGTGTCTCAGAGATATGTAGCTTCCTAGTCATTGACTTCATTGTTTCCTGGTTTTATGTTGTGTAAGTATGGCCAAATCTATAGGCAAATAGACAGCTTATATTGCTTTGCCACAGTATGAGAAATGGGAGAAATCCTTTGTTAGGGAGCCAAACTCTGAGTATAGATTGTAGGGGATATATATATCCTGAACTTGGTGTATATATGTATACTTCCAAATGGAAAAGGCATTTTATCTGGTTTTTAAAAGGAGACTGATAAGTTTGCTATGTTTATCTCAGTGTTGGTCATTCTGTGACTGTAAAGTCCTGTTGGGCATTATATTTTCCAACTTCTCAGTAACAACTGACGATGAATTGTTTAAAAATTGGGTTGGCCATGATTAACCCTATCTGGGCATGTAAGATGTGAACAGATATTTTCTTTCATGAATAATGAGAATTTACTTTAAAATGGTTAAACATATAAATAAACTTAGATATCAATGACTCAATGATGATTTTTTTTTGTTTATTTTGTTTTCCCACACAAGGTAATTAAAGCCAAGCATAGCAAGTGATATGCGCGATCACATTCAATCCATAAAGAGTAGAGCATGACCTTGAACTTGGTGTTCTTTGAGATTTGAGGGTCCTAACATTGCAATGGAAACTGAAAGAGGGTTTACAGTTCAAGGAACACTGCAGAGACCATACTTAAAGCATTGTATCACTGCACAAATATGATTGAATTTAATCTACTGAAGACAGCAAGCAAACCACTTGAAAGAATGATTACACTTCACAGAACAAGGTGGAAATAGAGGGTCATCGTGTTAATACGTGGCACAGGGTGAGGAATAGAGTGAATGGGTTTCTGCTGCAAATTCATGGGCATCTAAGAAACCATCACCCTGGAGAGCTCTGCAGCTACTCCCGTGGAGATGTAAGGCAATTAGGCAGAAATCTAACCATGGGGTTGCAGAATGTTTGACTACATTGAGGGCAGCTGAGATCCCCTGACCTGTACTTGTAGCATCTCTAAGCCATCAGTGCTCTGTTCAGTCACCGCATTGTCCGTGGTCTTCTGCACAGTGCAAAGACTAGCAACTGTGTAGCTTCTGATTTCACGTCCTAACATTGGAATCCCTCTTAGTTATGATTAGATTAGATCTTTCTCCAATTTTGTAATGTGAAATTATCTTTAAACAGTATAAGAATAAATGGCTGAGGCTTCACTAGTTTTATTCCAATAAAAATAAAACAAAATTCATCTTTAAGTAAATAAATAATGTAATTTGAGTATTAGATTATTTATTTGTACATAAAGGCACCAAAACACCAATGATCTGTATAATTTTTATGATTCAGTGTATCTTATGAAGTTAAGTAACTAAATAAATATAAACTAATTCAAGTGCCTTTCTATATCCATTTTTGTTTAATTGGCATTTAGTAAACTGCTATTGTCTTCCATTTAATAACACTTGGAAAGATTATTTTTGATCATCAGTCAGTATTTACTTCAGCTCTTATTTTACCACTGGACCATGCTCACAGCCCCAAGTGGAAAGTCTTTATCATATGCCTCCCATTAAAGCTCAGGGGTCTCTGCAGAAGGAGAGGTGGAAGAGTGTAAAAGCCAGAGGTAGTGGATGACAAAGGAAACAGAGTCTTCCAGACACAACAGAACTGATACACATATGAACTCACAGGGTCTCCGGCAGCAACACCAGACAGGTTCAAACCAGACAAAAGCCAGCACTGAAGAGGGGTAGGAGACATAAATTAAGAAGGTATTTCCAATTGATACTGGCTGGGAAGGAACTAACAGTTGGGTATATCAGTGTCATCCCAGGGTAGGCCCTGTGTCCAGAAGTGGTTGGCCAACAAAAAATGGACTACATAGTATTTTGTTTTACTTTTGTTCATTTTTGTTGCTTTTGTTTTGTTTTGTTTTGTTTGGTATGCTGGGGGTGTATGTGTTTTGTTTTATTTTGATTTATTGGTTTATTGCTTTTTGTTTTCCTTTTTTTCCTTTATTTTTGTTTTTTAAAGAAAGAGTAAATAGATGATAAAGTTGGATAGGTAGGAAGGTGGAGAGGAGGTGATAAAGGGAAAATATGATCAAAATATACTGTATAGAAAAAAAATACTGTTCCTTATGATCAGTATCTGCTGTCTGCTATAATTACTAAGTCATGTACGCAAGTGGGCCCAGTATAAGATAGAAAATGCAGTTTGGAAACTGGC
This sequence comes from Acomys russatus, assembly GCF_903995435.1. Classification (NCBI taxonomy): domain Eukaryota; kingdom Metazoa; phylum Chordata; class Mammalia; order Rodentia; family Muridae; genus Acomys; species Acomys russatus. The sequence goes on along the minus strand of NC_067157.1, from coordinate 23,380,775 downwards.
TATAAACAAGATGAGACATTACAAGTTAGATCCAGAAACAGGTATTCTAGACACACATGCCACATACATCACTACAACGTGAGAGCCTCAATTCATATGAATGAATGGGAGGGACGTTCTTTGTGTCAGTCGACAACAAACAAACAAACAAAGAAACAAACCAATAAAGTTCAGACTGCCAGTAGCTCAGCATTTTCTCAAGGGTTGTTCTCTGGTGTGAGTCCTTACGTCAGTACTGATAGAGGATAAGTCACAATGAATTATTTACCTACTGTCTCTGTCACTCTTTCCACCTGCTAGACATAGATCACCTTTCCACATAGCGCAGTGTCTTAAAGAAATGTACCAAGTAAATGTAGCAAAGCTGGTTATATTGTATCCATTTTTTTTTTGGAGGAGAAAAACATTTAATGAACTACCACATTCACCTTGATTCAAGTCCATACAGATCCTAGTGTGGAGTATGGCTCTTCCCTATGCAGACGTCACTGCAGTCTGAGAACATACAGTGTTTGACCTCTTCTTACTCTAGGCTGCCGCAAATGGCTGCATTAAATAAGTGGGCCCTTTCAGAGAAAAAGGCTATCCCAGCAGACGAGAGGATCATTTGGACCTATCTACCTGCTAACCTCACAACGCAGCCACCGAACTTGACAATGTGTTCTTGAGAGTGATATTCCATGGACATAGTGATATAGAGAGTAAGGGCTGTCATGACATAATGCGTAGAACACATCAGTTCTCACAAACAACATGGAAGCAGAATGAATCTACTTGTCTTTACATTATGAAGATTCTTGGGGGGGGGTGGGGAGGGAGAGGGGAAGGTTGTTCTTCCTATCTGCTGATGATGGACTCTATATATTTCCAGGTCTTGATTCTAAGAAGCAGCACTACTACCAAGAAGCAAAAGTGAAACTAACAGACTAAAGGTGTCATTATTTATTCAGAATTCTTGTTCTAAGACAGCACTGATCCAGCAGTCTGGATACTGAAGAACTACATGATACTGACTCTTGGAGCAGGGTCAACTGATATTACCCAAATTGAATTTTTTAATGGTTTTATTTATTTATATTTTTTACTATATGTGTGTGTGTTACACATGAATACAGTTACCTATGCAAGCCAGAACAGGGTATCAGGTCAGGTCCTCGAAAGTGGCACTTGTAATAGCCTCAGTGTGGGTTCTGGGAACTTGACACACACCCTTTGCAAAGGCAGTTACTTCTTTTGACAGCCTATTTATTACTCCAGCCCCATACAATTTATTAAGGAATCCTATGTTTCTAATGTAGGTGCTCCATTTGGGCATTTCCTGGTATTTGTTTAGTCAACATCTACGGTAATAGAAAACTGTGCAGATCTAACAGAAGCAAATATAGAAACAGAGATATACATGGCCCCAGCTGAAGGGTAATACACAAATGGTCTGTTTAGACCATTTAGCACGGTAAGAAGAATACACTGTGTTTTGCAATGGACTTTATTTTGTAGTAGTTCTTAAATGAATGATTCATCTTATATCCTAATGAGGGTTTTGTTAAAGTAGATCCATTAGAATTAGGATCACAGCCTTTGAAGGATGTTTAAGGGTCAAAATCTGACCTAACAGAACACAGAGTCTATATTTAAGAGAAAAGGCATGATATTATAAAGATTGTTTCTAAAAACCCTATGGTGTTATCAGATAAGGATTAAAAAAAAAAAACAGGGGATGTGAATTCACTAGCCATCCACATACAGTAGTCCACACAAAATTATATAACTGTGGGATGGAAGATAAGGGCAAAGTTTGTGAATTTGAGAAGTGCTTACTGGGGAAATTCAAAAGTACATTGATTTGAGGAGTAAGTATGGGCTTTTGTTTGTTTGTTTGTTTGTTTTGAATCAGCTTTGAGGTGGGTGATAGAAGCTACATTATGGAGCATCACCGAAAGCTGTTATCTCTCTGTAGAGGGAAATAGATGTGAGAAATGCAAAAACTTTAACTTTGGCAATACCATTAGTCATTGGAGATGCCCTGAAAAAATGCTGCATAGGCTATGTTAGGGTTAAAAGATACATGTACTTGGGATGGTTTGGAGAATCATCTGAATAGACTGATAAGTGGTAATTCAAACTCCAGATATAGATGAGATCACAGAAGACTGTGTAGAGTGAAGGAAGCTCAGGAGAAAGTTGTTATGAACTCAAAGATTTAGCAGCTGGGTAATAAAAGTACATTTATAGTGGGAGACATTGGAGAAGCATTCACGAAGGAAAAACAGATGGCTGTTGCATCCCAGAAACAAAGGAGAGAAAAGGCTTCCAGAAGTAGGGATGGAAATTGGCACTGAATGATGCTGACACAGCAAGTAAGAGAGGCTTTAAAAATGCTATTATTTATTAGGTGGCAGTGAGGCCAGCGGTAATAATATCAGGGACTGTTTTGAGGAGGGAAAGTGCTAGATTTTGCAAAAGAACATACAAGGACAATTAAAGATGTGAGAGAATGCCTTCAAGTTCAGCTGTGAAAGGCCGAACAGAGATGATGAGCAGGGAAGGGGACCGAGGCCTGCATCTTACTTAGTGTTGGTATACTTGCTTTCATTATGTTTTTCTCTCCTTTCAGAGGATAAGTGCACTTAGGGCCAACAGGAAACACCCAGTCAGAGCTACAGCATGAAGAAACTAAAAGGGTAGAGGGATAACACAGAGCTCTAAATTAGTTGGCATGATTTGACCTTCACACTATAGAAAATAACAATCATGAATATTCCAAATTTCCCTACTGAGGCTAAATGAGGGTATCGGCCAGTGAAACGTGCAGTGGGTAAAGACACTTGCTGCCAAGCTTGATGACCTGACGTAAATCCCATAAACTTCCATGGTGAAGGAGAATATTGATTCAGGAGAGTTGGCCTCTGACTTACACACACACACACACACACACACACACACACACACACACACACACACTCTAAGTAACATGACAACAAATGTTTTAAAGTCGATATTTTTATATCTAGGTAGGCATTGTACTTTAAGGTAAAGAAAATAGATAAAAATTAAATTCTGAAAATTCCTAAAACAAGATTGAATATAGATACTGATTCTCAAACTTAGCCTTAGTTTTCTTCCTACATTTCAAATTGTGTGCTGTACACACATGATGTGATGAATAGTAGGTTATCTGTACTGGAAGGAGTTTATATAATACTTCACTCACATATTTTAAATGTTGACCTTAATATATTCATTAAATATAATGCCAGTGGACCCTCAGTGTTATTCACATGCTTGTACATTTCCAGATCTGAAGGACTGATAGGTAAATTATATGAATCAATATTGAGAAAAACTAGAACTTTCCGTTATGCTGTTACATGCATTTAAAGGATATAGCAAGTGCACTCTAGGATGCGCCCCATTCTCAGGAGCAGATGGCCAATACAAACAAACTGCACAGCTTTTTAATGCTTTTTGTTTGTTTGTTTTGTCTTCTTTTGGTCGTTTTTTGTTCTTTTAATGTTTTTCTTTGTTTTGACTTGGGATTTTAGATTTAATTGTTTAATCATTTGAGAGACAAAGAACATGAAGTTGGATGGATAGGAACGTTGGGGCAGTCTGGGAAGAGTTGGGTCAGGTAAAAATATAATAAAAATATATTGTTTGATAGGTTTTAAAATAAAAATAAGAAAGAAAAACATGGAATTTTTTTTCCCCATATGTGGATGTTAATTTTGAATCCTTGAGATGTGTGTGTTGTTCAGAATACCCACAGAGGCTATGTAGCTAGTAAAGGACTAGGGATGGGGTGGGTTTTTCCAAGGAAGGAGAAATAGGACACAGTGTTTTAAAGGAATGTGGAGGATCAAGAAATAAAAACAAAAGGTCTTTTGGAATTCTATAGGACAACCTAAAGTATATACATCTATATATTATACTTATATTACATATATGATGTGCATAAAGCATAAATAAAATTACCATATTATGGGGGGATAGTAGTCCAATTAGACATCAAATACTACCAAAAAAACCCTTAGTATCAGAAATGGGTTACATCCTTTTTGATTTGTAAGCCAATGGCGTCCCATAGACCTCACCGATTATTATAGGCTATTGACAATGTTATTGATTAAACTCTAAAACTTGATTGTATGACCTTCTTGCTGAGGAAATCACATATCTAAGCCCTAAAGCATTGAGAAATCTAGCTGGTACTTGAGTGGAAGCTTTGCCCCTACTGTGTGACATCCACAGTACTTTAATGTGCTATACATGCTGCCAGAGGAGAAAAGAAACCACCAGTCTCCCTTAGTGACTATAAGATATGATCTCTTGTGAAACAGTGGCATTCATGTTGTAGGAGTTACCAAGCACTTTTTGATTGAATTGAAGGGTACACTCCATAAGACATAGCTCATACCTGACACTGCAAATGAGCAAGAACCCAAGGCTATAAAGGTCATGGGCCTAAAGAAAAACTTATTACTATTATTCTGCTCAATGACCATACCAATAAAATTATTCCCAATGACATATTATTGTACCCATAAATAGGTGTGTCATGTGTCTTTCAGCAGTGAAGTTTCTTGCAGAGGACAGAAATGAAAATTATGTCAGAACTCCACAACTTGACATATAGAGTATAAGAAACTTTGGAATGCTTGGCCCCAAGTGGGAAGTCTATATTACATACTTCTCATGGCTCAGGGATACATGTAAAAGAGCTAGGAAGAATGTAAAGGGCTGAGATTGTGAATGACTTCAAGGAAGTAGCATTTTCCAAACCTAGCTGGACATATGCTTGTGAATATCAGAACACACAGAGACTGCGACAAGCTCAAGCCTAATAAAAAAAGGAAGGGAGGGGGTCTTGAAGTCCCACCCTTAGCTAAGAAGATATTTGTAATTTGTAATAGATCCTGGGAGAGGGAAATAAGTTTTATTCAATATAGCAACACAGATTATATAAACTAAACAGTATATAAACTCTAGCACAGGCCCCATGCTCAGTAGTCCAAAAATAAAAATTGTACTGTATGCTTTTTTTTTAAAGATAGAAAAAGAATATAAAATTCAGTGGTAGGGAGCTGGTCAAAGAAAGATCTGAGAGGAGATAAGATTCTTGGAAAGTAAGCCCTATAGTTTATACCTAGCCCACTCTCATTTTTATGCACAAGCATGTAAGTTTTTCAGGATACAATATATAGCAAATATTCATATTTTTTATTCAGCTTATGCTCTGTATTATTGGATGAGATAGTGAGGAAAGAAAGATATAGAAGAAAGAGGAAAAGGAGAGAGAAGGACAGCAAGTGAGATGGAAGAGAGGGATGTGGGGGGGGGGGGGGAGAAAGAGGGAGAGAGAGAGAGAGAGAGAGAGAGAGAGAGAGAGAGAGAGAGAGAGAGAGAGAGAGAGAGAGAGGAATGGAAGGGAAAATTATAGGACAAAAAATTGCAGTAATGGTGATGAATAAGCATTGATGATAATAAACTGACATATATTCTACAATAAATGTCATACACACATACACACACATATATAATTTATTTTCTATTTTAAAGTTAAAGCTATCATAATAATTATTATCTTCAGTTTTTGCTGTTTAAATTATCAATTGTTGACAAGGGTTAGAAAATATTGAGAGGACAATTTCAGAAATAAACACACTGTATTCATATTATCCTCTTATTGATGCAATTGTCACATATTTTATAGTATATTATAAACCCCTTCAATAATATAGTAATTTATAATAATTTTAATCATTAGTATGTACATACAAGAAAACCACACATATGTATATATTTACATATATACATATATACTTACACACTAATTTATCTTAGTAGTTTGTGGGGAGCCAAGACCATAGCCGGCAAGCATCTTGGACCTTGGCACAATACATTGAGTGGACCTGGGGCAGCTCCCTTGTGACCTTTTTCCCTCCTTGCCTCAGGGTACATTCCAGAAGGCTGCCTTGTGACTTCTTCCCCTCCCTCAAGGGGAGTACTCCAGCTGTTCTCAGTATTCCAGGAATTACAGAGGCCTTCAGAGGACAAAGTCTATAGATAACATCTTGTGGTTCCAGATGCCTAACAATTCCACCCAGCCCCAGAACCACAGGGGCCAAACTTTCTGACTTCCTGATATCTTGCGAAAACTGCCCACCCGGACCACCGGACTCAGCCTCCTGCCTCAATGATATATAATTGCCTGTGGAAAAAAAAATTTGTAGGTTTCTAGGACCCTCTGGATCCTTCTACTTTGCTATTCTCCCATGCTTCTCTCATTTAGAGTCCCAATAGGATGTCCTCCCCTCTGTCCCAGTTTCCTGGTAAGTGAAGGCTTTTGTGGGTCATGCCCCTTGGGCTAGTATGCAGATATAAGTGAGTATATACCATTTGATTCTTTCTGCTTCTGGGTTAACTCACTCATTATGATCATTTCTAGCTCAATCCATTTATCCACAAATTTCGGGAATTCCTTGTTTTTAATAGCTGAGTAGTATTCCATAGTGTATATGTACCACAGTTTCTTTATCCATTCTTCTACTGATGGACACTTAGGCTGTTTCCATGTTCTGGCTATTATGAATAAGGCTGCTATGAACATGGTTGAGCAAATTTTCGTATGTCTTTCTCACGTACACTGGTGCCTCACATTTGACCATGTCCCCTGGAGGGGGAGACCTGGTGGCACTCAGAGGAAGGACAGCAGGTTGCCAAGGAGAGACTTGATACCCTATGAGCATATACAGGGGGAGGTAATTCCCCTCAGGAACAGTCATAGGGGAGGGGAATAATGGGAAAATGGGAGGGAGGGAAGAATGGGAGGATACAAGGGATGGGATAAACATTGAGATGTAACAAGAATAAATTAATAAAAAAAAAGAGAAAAAAATTTGGTCAGGTTGATCAGACTCCTTGACTTGCTGTCCGTTCATCTTGTCTCTTGTCCCCTTCTCTCCCTAGGGGTCCGAGGGTCCCAGTTGATTGTCCAGCAGGTCTGGACAGTAGTTGATGTCAGGAAATCACTGTGGATCCTGACCACATACTCTTAGGTAAGGAGGTGATTAGCATGGTGACCCAGAATCATAGAAACAAGAACTGAGCTGAGTCGCCTCGACTGTGAAAGGAAGGATACGTGGCTGAAGCTTGGAAACAGTTAAGGCGAAGGACACAGGGAAGACATGATTTAGAAAGGCTTGCGTGAGTCTTCAAAACCTGGCACGGCCACTGTGCCCACAGTGAGAGAACTGGGCAAGGATAACAGGAAATGAAGCACTTGAAGAGGGATGTATGACCATTGTAGATCCTCTCTTGAGGGGAAAAAAGAAACCTCTTTGAGGAAATTTAGCAGAGAAGTAACTTAGACTTAAAAAATCTGGGTGTTATACCGAAAAGGAAGCAGGAAGTGATGAGGCCAAGCTGGAGACAACACTGGCCTGGTTAAGTGGCATCAGCAGAGGTTTGAGAAGGGCTGAATGTTCAAAATACCCTGAGGACAATGGTGAGAGGGTCAGTATAGAACGGGACTAGGGTACAAAGACGCCAAGAGAAACCCAGTCACTGTCACTTCCACGTTTGGAAAGGGGATGTAGACAGATATATTTCTGCTCTCAAACAGCCTTTGCATAGTCATGAATGGACACACACTCAAAAATACTTTTATTCTCTCCCACTGTGCAGGCTAGTTTTATGCCTAGTTGACATAGTCATTTTGGATGAGGGACTTTCAAATGAGAAAATGTCCCTGTCAGGATCACTTCTGGACAAGTCTGTGGTGCATTTTCTTAGTGGATTATGTGGAAGTGCCTACATCACTATAGGAAGTGCTAACCTTGGAACTCTGGTCCTGGCTGCCATAAGGAAGTGTTCCTGCCCTTTTTGAGCTGTGGTGTGGAATAGTAAGCGTAAAGAAACTTCTCTAAATTGTTTTTTCAGTCATGTTGTTTTATCACAACAATAGAAACACCTATTATTGAGTTAGAACAGCACTGAATTTCATTTATTGAAAACATATGTTTTTTCATTATAAGGCCATGACATGGAAAAGATATTTATTAATTTGGAAGGCTGTTTTGCTTGGGAAAGAATAATTTCTGGTGCTTAATATTTATGATCTAGAATACTATATTTAAAAAGGCATCTGAACTAGTTATATGGAAGGAAACAGCATGCATGCAAACACACACACACACACACACACATGCACACACACGCACACATGCACACTCATGCGAGCATGTATGCACACACACATAGAAAAAGAGAGAGAGAAAGAGGTAGGGAAAGGGACAGAGTGAGTAAGGGAGTGAGGGACAGAGAGAGAGAGAGAGAGAGAGAGAGAGAGAGAGAGAGAGAGAGAGATTCAGACAGACGGACAGATAAGAGACACAGACAAAGGGAAAGGAGCGCAGGGCCTCACAGGCTCAGGAAGTATTCTACCCAGTGTATATATCCAGCTCCAGTTTAAAAAAATGATATCTTGTCTTAAATGAGTGGTATAGATGTTGACTTCAAACTCAGCATATTATATCTATCACTCGACCTATTGAAACCACTTAAGATAAAATTCATTTTTGTTGGTAGAACAGGAAGATAAAATGACATGATCTGGAAAAAAAAGGTGGTTGAGTGCCTGTCAGTCAATTTCTTAGCAACCTTTACTTTAAAAGGTCTCATTCATCAAACATTTTACATTAGTGATTTTGAAATAAAAAAGTATTAAAATTATTTATATTTAATTAAGCAGTTTCATTTTAGAGTTATATATCTGAAAACTGGATTTCCAAACATCAAACAGCAGTAGATCTCTCTGGACTAAAGGATTTGTACTTTGAGACTTTTTAATATAAAGGATTAGTTAAGTCTGTGAAAAGAGCATTTGAAAAAAAAAATTATTGCTATTCCATCTCAGTGGCACAACTGAATCCTTCCTTTCAGCAGTACCAGGAAACATCTCTAGGTCTGATTCTGCTGACAGCTCTCCTGACATGGACCTTCCTAATGATGAAATTCTAATCTCATCTCCCCATCCATTACTAGTCCATAGACTGTATGTAGTAAACATGCTTATATTGCCTTGGGTTGAGCAGACAGGATTAAAAAAAAAAAACCTACGTCAGAAGATTGTTTTAAGCATCAAAGTTGTGTACACATGAAGCAAACAGTCACATTTGGAATTTTGTAGACAGTCATTCTGTAAACTCTGATTTTTTTTTTGAGGATATCATCAGTATGTAATTTTTGTTATTGTGCAATGGAAATATCTTACAAAGTGCACGACTCCCAAGGCTAGCAAAGAGAGCCTGGTGGACTTGTGTTTATGTCTCCAATGCTGTAGAAGGACCACTAGGCTCTGCCCTCAGCCTGTCCTTGGATACCTCTTACATTCCCAGGCTCTGGCTATCTCTAGCTCTGGCCATGTCTTCCTGTGGGAGTGTGGTATGGCTGTCAAGTCCTTCTGGTCACTGACAGTCCAGGTGCAAAGTGGAAATTTCAGTGAGAACGTCAAAGCATGCAGACAGTTACTTTCTTTAACCTCCCCAGTTCATTCTCTCAAAATACAGATGGTTTTTAATGCTTTTGTGCTGGTTGCTTTTATTCTTCCTTTTCTTTATTAACTTGAAAATCACAGTTTATAATATCCAGGAGAATGTTACTATATATACATCATGAATATTTTGTTAAATGAGTGAGTATGGTGGATATCTTAGTTACTTTGCTGTGACACAACATATTATGGGGGAAGGACTGGTGTCTTTTGGTTCACAGGTGGAGGTACAGTTATCAAGGCAGGGAACTCAGGGCAGTTGGAGCTTGAAGTGACTGCCACATTATGTCCACAGCCAGGAAGAAAAGAGCAGTGTTTGCTCAGAGTCACTTCCCTTTTCCCTTTTTATGAATTCCAATAGCCCATAAAATGGTGCCACTTACATTTAGGGTTGGTGTTTGTACCTCAGTTAACACATTCAAGACAACTCCACATAGGCATGGCTACAGGTCAGTGTAATATTAAAAAAGTAAATAAAGTCTGTTATGAAGGCTCCATTTCCAAGGGATTCTAAATCTCATCAAGTTGACTGTTAATGGTCACAGCGGTTTTTGCCTGTAATCCCAGTGCCTAGGAAACTGACATGGCAGGGCCATTAAAAGGTCCATCTCCCTGGGAGCTATGGAGCAAGACTGTCACAACAAGGGCATGGTGGCACACGCCTTTAATCCCAGCACTCGGGAGGCAGAGGCAGGTGGATCTCTGTGAGTTCGAAGCCAGCCTGGTCTATAGAGTGAGTCCAGGACAGCCAAGGCTACACAGAGAAACCCTGTCTCAAAACAAAACAAAACAAAAAAAACCACATTGTATTTCCGGGTGCAGTGACTCGTGCTTGTAATCCCAGCACTCAGGGAGTCAGAGGCAGTTGGATCTTTGTGAGTTCAAGGCCAGCCTGCCCTACAAATTGAGTTCAGGACAGCCAAGGCTACACAGAGAAACCCTGCCTCAAGCAACAAAAGGAATAACAACAAAACAAACAAACAAAACACCCAAAACCAAAAAAACCATATTGTCTTAGTGCCAAATTCTATGACTATCCTTTGTATAGATAAGCCTATAAAGCTTCTTGACAAAATGACAACATTGTCCCATTTAGGACTTTGTTCAGGCAACTCAACATGGGTCTTGTTCCTCCCCTTTCTGCCTTGTCTGGGACTGTGTCTCTAGACCTTGAGCTTTTGGAGATTCTCCTGTCTCTCCTCCCCATCTCCCTGTAAGGCATTCTGGGATTACAGACACTCTAGCTGTTGAGCTAAACTCCTACCTGAGTTCTCCACATACGGCCTCAGGTTCTCAGCCTTACAGGGCAAGTGTTTTTACCTGTGAAGCCACCAACCCAGCCCTGTTTCCACAAATCCTCGAGATAAGTTAATGTTTCAGAGTCTAATGAAGCGGCCTTCCTTATGCAGTGCCAATAGAAAACAAAGACAAACAACAAAAAAATATGTTCTCCTGATTAGAAGCCCCAAATTTCCTACATTTTTACAAAACATCCACTTGCAGAGTCATACATGGATAATTCCAAATAGAAAATAAACACTAAACGTCCAATTAGATAGCTTGTGAATTTTTTTCCTACCTCCAAAGAGCAAATATTAAGTATATTTTCTTAAAAAGAAAAAAAAGGAAAGACTTAACCCACAGAAATGTACTAAAATGTCCCCACTTAAGTCCCTGGAAAGTGGAACCCAGTGTCACTAGATTTACAAAGCTGTGCATCTACCTCAAAAAAAAAAAAAAAAAAAAAAAAAAAAAAAAAAAATCAACAAGAATGATTTTCTGCTTAAATGGATTCCTTTTCCCCTTTTTGTTTCCTAAAGAATACAGCAAATGCAATAGATCAAAGTGTGTTTTCTCTGAGCACAGAGGGCTGGAAGGCAGCATGCTCACTGCCACTGTGTCAGATGGATAATGACAGGTGTAATGTATAGGGCATCTCAGCAGAGGACGGATCCTTCTCCTCGCCCTATGAGGAGCGTAGACAGTGAATTAGTGAGCTGCACATACAGATTGCCAAGAGGAGCATGCCACCAGCTGGAGCAGCAAAAGCAAAGGCTCCCAAATGCCTCTGTGGTTTACAAGTGGTCATTTTTCAAAGAGATACACATGGATAGAGCAGAGGCTCCCGGCCAATGCAGGCAATGTAATGCAAGGTTTCACAAGCGTTTCTGGGAAGCCACTTCCATCAAATATTCATGGCAGCCTCTTGCCTGTATGAGTGTAGCTGATGGAACAGTAGTGCCGGCTCACCTGGCACCCAGTCTCAGACCCCTGCCCCTTCCCCAACGAGTAAATCTTGGCTGTCAGTTATGGGAGCTGAGAGGAAATGATAGCCTTATTTGAGCCGCTTCATGAACTGTAACTCATTTGTTCTCAAGACCCGGACTGACAGCCCTTGCATTTCTCCCTTCCAGCAAAACCGAGCATAAATCACTTAATCATTTTTCCATGTGACAGTTTATCAGAATTCTGGAATTCTATATGAAGTCATAAGAGCTGGGAGTAGGAAATGAGACAAGTTCTCTCATGCAGCTGAGAGGACTTCTCTTTGATAGGGCTTTTAGTGCTACCGTAAAAACACCACTGGAGGTGAACCAAATAGGATATCTTTCTTTTTGGAAAGACAGCTTATCAGCTTTCTTATTTTAAAAATTTTTTTTGAATGAGAAAGCAGGGATGGATAGAGTTATGAAATATTATTATTTGCTTAACAAATACATGGCCTAATCTAGTTCAGTGCAGCGGTTTTCTCTGTTCAGTGCTGGTGTCTACACAGTGAGGATAGTCAGCTTAAGAGATGGCAACAGTGCTCAGGACACGCTTACCCTGACTCAAATTCTTCAGCATCAGCTTCCAAATACACCTAAGTCATTGCAGATAGATACAAAAGTAACTGCGATGCTCTAGCTGCTTAGGGCCTCCCAGTTTCAGGAGATAGTCTGATGATCCAGCCAGTGAAATTACAAGGAAAATGAACCTCACAGTAAGTGCATGTATGTGGAAAATTGGCACCTTTGGCTCTCAGAGAAGGAGGTGGTAGGTTGTCTGTGTGAGGCAGGAAACACTTGAAGCTTCTCGAAGGTGTGACTGGGTAGCCTGGGTAACCAACAAGCTGAGTCTGGGACAATGTTTCTAACTGTCCACCAAGTGGGTGAGTCACTGGGACCAACATTATTGACAATATATTTCATCTTTTTAAGCCCTGTACACATGCTTCTCTAGTGGACCTCTCAACACGCTCAGCCTACACAATGTTGAATGACATCTACTTATGTCATTCATATAAATATTAAACAGCTGATCATCCTGCCCACTACGTTCTGTGAAGTTTGGTGTTGGGAGGCCATTGTGCATTCTGATGGAGTTATGGACTATGCATGCAATTGTGTCTGGCACAGTGGGAGGGTTTAGCTAGTCTCAGTAGGAGGACTCTGTAGGCAAGCAGTTTCAGACTATAACATCCAAGAAGAGGAGGCTGAGGATGCTAGCTTTTGCACACATTTGTCAAGTGCTTGTACATACTTGCACTTGCACATACCATCAATATCTACACTCAGACCAATGGAATGGTTTGCCATCCCTCCTAGCCTAACTCAGGGCACAGGCTTTCCCAGTTCACATGGGCTTAAGGCCTTGGCCCTTGACACGGCCAGCACATGTCACACAATACACATTCAATGAGGACTCCAGTCTCTCTTTTCACATTCAATCAAGGCATCCTGGGATCCCAAACCTATCCGTGCACACCTCTGAAGCTGGCCAATCACCCTGTGAGCCCCAGAACATAGCAGAAGCCTGGGTTAAGATTCCATTTAATGCTCATAATATAGTCCTGAACTGTCTGAATTGAAAATCTTGACCTTCTAACCCTGAAAGTGTAGTAATATATATGGTCGGTTCTGAAACATGCAGTAACTACACTGTTACCATGTTTAAGATATGTCCAAAATTATGATACCTTTCTATTGGATCTCCTCTTTAAAATGTTTTTTTTTGTTATCTCATTTCAAGTAAGAATGTATAAAAGCCATTTGTGTTTACTTAAAATTGCATTTATTATATCTGTGTATGGGTAGAGAGAGTTTAAATGAAGTTATACCACCTATTGTCTTTGCCAGCGGTTCTCTCCCAGAACCTAAAGGTAAGATCCTATTGCTGAAAACACACATACTTTGTGCACAGGACTTGGATCCGTGAAGCTGGAACTGACCTAGAAACCTCTTCCCTAATGACTAAGCCCTCATAGTATCTGAAGGTGCTATTGAGCCACCATTAGAGAGAGAGAAAAAAAATCAGTTGTGTTACCCAGCTGTAGAGCCTGTGAAACAGCACAATGAGCAGCATGGCAAGATATGCCTAGTGGCTCAGTGGTGGCATTTGCATCTTTGGGGTAAGCAGCAGCTCAGGAAAAATTGTGGAAGAGGGAGTAGAGTGATTATAAAAGCTAAGGACCAGGACATCTGCTAGGCGTAGCGTATTTTATGTATGACAGGGAAACCACACCAATGGAATCTCAACAATATGGTCACCCAAACAGCATCAGCAAAGTAAAGACTCCAACTGGCATGCCAGTGTAGAAGAGGGAATGTCACAAGGCCTTACCCCTACAGGACAGTACTAATGGCGGAGAGAGAGAGAGACTAAATCTTCTCCAGGGATGAGCCCCATGGTAGCTTATCTGAAAACAAGTGGTAAACCGTAACACATATACACATGGCTTAGCACATTAGATTTAAATACACAGCACACATGCACACACCTCACTACACATACACACACAGGTGCAAACACTATGTCTGTCTGTCTGTATGCATATATATATATATACACACACACACATACACACATACGAGTGCATGTCAAAAATAGAGAAGAGGTCATTAGTAGAGTTTGATTATTTCTAACCAGCAAACTGGTTTTAATGTCTCTTCTCAATCCTTCCGAACTTGATTTTGACCTTACCTAATAGAGTTCAGTGTGTATATGGTAGGAAATAATTTCTTGTTCCTTTTGGTTCCTCTATTTTTGTGACAGGGACATCTCTGCTCATAAGCTTTCATGGTATAGAAATTTAGCTTTGTGAATATACAGTTATAGAATATACCTACACTTTATATGTATATTCTAAAATGACAGTGAGGTAACAGGTTTGATTAATTAAGCCCATATATATCTATAAGGGAATTCATGTTCAGTGGAATTGATATGACTCTTAAGGAATAAAAATTACTTCTTGGGCACTGAAAATATCTTACTTTTTAATGTATAAGGAATATATATATATATATGTGTGTGTGTGTGTGTGTGTGTGTGTGTATACAAAGATGTAGGAGCTCCCTGGTATTAGATGTAGTTGCAAATGGGAGGAGCAATCAATCTTCATGGGAAAATAAAGAAAATGGAAAGAAATCAACATTGACTTCAGACACCTGCAATGTCACCAATGACATGATTTTAAATAAAATAATCTTGGTGACTTATTTTGGCCTTGGCAGTTTTGTCTTGACTTTGTACTGGAGCAATAGCCAGTTTGGTCATTTTTCTGGAGCAAGTGGAAAATAAAGCTTAAATAGAGAGTCTACATGTGGGAATATGACTAGCAATATTACAGCAAGTAAATAAAAAGGAGGGACCAGGGAAAGATCAGTTATGCCATCAAACAAGCCCCTGGATGCAAAACAGTGTGCAGTGTCTGTTTCCTAAGCAACCTCTGCCTGTGACAGAGCATCAGGACGAACAGTTTAACCCCACTGCAATCATATGCACTTCATGAAATCTCTCTAGGAATTAGTCTCTCTAAAAATAGGCAGCGAAGATGCTATTATCTCATTCTAATTTATTGCCATTTTCACAAGATAAAGTTCCATTTAAATGTCTATGGAGGTCATGCATATTAGCGAGACATGAGCAGATCTAAAGGCAAGTCTGAATTGGACTGAAAATTCATGACACCAAGTATTTAAAAGCTTGTAAGGAATCAGACTGTGTTTGTGTGTGTGTTTGTGTGTGTGTATATAAGTGTGTGTGCATGTGCTGGAACGTGTGTCAGATAGGTGGATTAGTTTTACTCCAGCTCTTTGTTTCTTACTGCACAAAGTGCCAGACATGAAGTGTGTATTGCCATGAAGAACAATGCTCACCCTTCCTGACTTCGGTCCTATGAAACACCCGACTGAAGACCACAACCTGTGCTTTGTCAACCTCTACAGTAAAAATAGAAAACTGTTCACTGTTGGAAATCACAAATTTTCAGATTGTTTTAAAGGTGATAGGAATGAATGAGATCCTATGTCCACATGGGACTGACTGTGATGAGAAAGACTTCACACACGTTTTCTTTATAAAATGACATGGGTTATTTTCTATGAACTGACCAATTCTTTATACCTTAACTTCCATCAAAACAGTATTTCAATAGTCTTATTTGCTAATACAATTAAGCTTAGTGACTTACAGTCTAACTTTTATCTCATAGGTTTTGAAATTTTTGAAATGTTTCTCCATATTGTATAGTGTCTTCTTTTGAAATCTTGTATTTTTCTCATTCAATTTTCCTTCGCCTCATTTCTTCTGGCTGAATTGAGGTCTCTTTGACATTTTTAGTTCAACCATATTGTTTCTGCCCAGCTCCTGACACTGTCTCTTCCCAGCATTGTGCACATCTTTTCAGTACATCCAAATGATTACATAGCCAGATTCTCTGATAATTCATGATTGGCCCAGGGACAAGAGAAGCCCTGGCAGCAAAAGCAGCAGTGGCTGCCAAATACCAAGGCTGTGAACTGTCACCACTGCCACAAACAGCTCATTAAGGCCCCTGAAGTACTGAACTTGATTTCTGCCACTTAGGTCCCAAGGTGTCTGCTTTGTTCATTTATTTACTTAGTCATCCATTTCCCAGGCATATGAGGAACAACAACTCAAGCACCAGCTACACTGTTAGCACCAATGATACAAAGGGAAGTAAAACTTGATGGCTGTCTTGGACAGCTCCCATCTTGTGAGAGAGCCAGCCTCAGGGCATTGGTTGGTTTGATGTAGCCTGGCCACAGCAGACACATGCTACCCAAGAAGCTCTTGTGCTAGCCTGGGGAGTCCGGGGAAGACATCTCATACAGTGCAGCTGAGATCAGTGAGAACACTCTCCCTTTACCCTACACAAGGAGACTTGCTACAGATTGATGCCTTAGCCCTGTTCCAGGGACCTTAAGATGTTTACAGACATCAAATCATTTATTACTAAAGTACAAATAGCATACTGTTTAGTTAATAGGGTAGCCTTCCAGCTTCACTGCTGAGGAGCATACATCAAAATAGAAATATAAATTCACACACAGGAATGAGAATAATGTCAGAGCTCATGTACAAGAAGTATTGACTACTTCCTTCTGCTGAAACATGCCATAGGGTTTCTGTGGGGCAAAGGTGAGGGAATACAGAGCCATGCTCTATGAGAGCAGATGGGTAAGGAACAGAAAATCAAAGCTGTGCATGGTATGCACTGTCTCCTTTCTCCCAGATAAGGCATGTCTCACTCACATCAATACATGGACACATCTGCATGTCCACAGGTAGGAATACCTCTAGGCTTAATGTGTTGATTATGTCAAAATTAATTCGGTCACACCAGAGACTCCAGCTATAAAATCAAGCATCTAATCCCAGAGGAGAAGTATCTCCATTCTCTTCATTTCACATCTGGCCTTAAATATTTACTCAGATCCCCTGAGAACATCTTTTGAGTGATTGGTTCACTCTTTCTCTTGTGGAGGGTTCCCTAATATTTACCCCCTTTTCTCCCTGCTGAAGCTTTTACTCAAGCTGTCTTCCCTGACCAATAAAAGGCATCAATTCCTAAATTGTTGATAAAATCTTTACATATATTTTCAGATGAGATCAGGGAGCAATTCAGAGAGGAAATGCAGCAGCTTCAAACCTTCCCCTAAATAAGCATGCTTAGTCTGGTCTCTTGGAATGGCATCTAGCTCTCTTTGCTTTTTAGTAGTGTTAAGAGTGTAGGTAGATGTTTTAAGTTGATAATGACAAGATGTGATGGAGATTGATTTACATTCAGAATTTTAGATACATCAAGATAGGAAAGATGTTTTCTTCAAGGCTGTCAAATAGAAATAGCCCACACACTAAAAATGTAACATTTATATAGTTCCTGATGGTATCATGGTTCTTCTTGCTATAGGTAGTTTATTGTATATGTGTAATGATATAAATGTATATGTAAAAACCAAAAAAGTTTAATTAATAAAAAATAAGAAAAAAAAAAGAGTTGTATACAGCAAACTTTACCCCATTTCTTGCTAGCAATCCAGGGCTGGACTGGTATATAACTCGTCTGACAGCATTTTCTTGTTTTGTAAGGAGTACTTTGTACATAAAAATTAGTACAGATTAGTATAGATAAAGTAAGCTTTATGGTATTTAAGAAACAAGTAGAAAAAGGAATTCTAGAGTGAAAGACCTTAAAAACTCAGATAAAATATCTGAGTAATAACTAGCAATTGAAAAGCAGTTGGATCTATTGCTTGCAAAAATGGAAAAGAAGCATTCTGTTGAGCTAAAGAGCCCTTTAATGCATAGACTGGAGACAGAAAGTCAATAAGAAAACAGAAAGTGTCTTTAGAAGAGTTAGAAAAATCTGTCTTTGACATGCCATTCTCTTGAGATAAACCCCCAAACATGACATTCTAAATAGATTCTTAAATTGCAAGCATTTATGTGCACCAAATACACATATTTTTAGCCTCAGAGTGGGTCTCTTCCCATCATTCTGTGAGACTGGGATAAGAAATAGATTCCTAGCAAATCAGAAAAAACAACGCATCGTCCTTGTCATCAGTAAAGAACATGAGTCCTTCTTACATGTGAAACCTTGTTACTAACTGGGGCAGCATTGCACTGCTGGAACCTTCAGGCGTTTACAGATATCAACCTGGTTAATACGAGAACACTTCAACAGTGGGTCACAGAGTGAACATGAAAATCATCTAAACTAGCAGGCAAAGAAGCAGGATCAGGGAGTTAAGTGACTCAATGGATCCCCTGCATAGGGTTAAGTAGCTTCCTTGCAAGGCTGTACGGTGTATGCTCACACTTGAAGTTCGCAAGCACAGAGGCTTTGGCTTATATACACAAGTTTGATATAATCACTGTGATTGAGAGGATGACAATGATGGTTTTGTAAATTATCTCTGTTTGTACATCCACAGCTCATTCTTATTTCTGAATAGTATTTGATCATGTGTATCTATAATTATTTACCTACTCACTTATTGATAATCATTTTGTTTATTTTTATATATTTGGCTGTCATGACAAAACCACTATTAACATTCATGTATCAATGAATGTTGCATTAATCTTTCCTAGGTAAATATCTATCAGTGAAATGGCTGCAATATTACAGAGGTACACGTTTATTTTTGTTTATTTTTTAAAATGTTTTTCAGAAAAGTGTATAGCCATTTGTAGTCCCACAAGAATGTGTGATGGTTTCTAACCTTCAACTTCCCTACTAATAAATAGGCTTTTCATTTTGATTCTTCATTTTAGATCTATTACTATTTGTTCTTCCTTCTGATTGTAATTGCATTTTCTTAATGACGGATTCAGGAGTTTACTTTCCATGTGCATGTTTGTTTTCACAGCCTGTTTGTTCAAATATCCTATACTTATTTTTAAAAATACTTTCTATAGTCCTTGAGGGTTTCTGTTGTTGTTTGAACACATATTCACTATGTATCCCATAATGGCCTTAAATTTATAACCCTCTTCTTGTTACAGCCTTTCTAGATATTACTATCACAGACATGACCACCATGCAGGGCTAACGCTTGTGTTCTCAGAATCCTTATTTATTCTGGGTATAAGCCAGGCATGTGATTGGGAAATATGTTCCTCCATTTTGAACAGAATATTTTCTTTATTCTAACAGCATCTTTTGAAGAGTCAATGTTTTAGAACTAACCAAGTCACATTTACCAATCATTTGTGGTGGCAGATTATGTTTTTGGTGTCTTAGAAAATATCCTTCCCTGATTTAACACGACAAAGATGTTCTCCCATATTTTCACCCATAAATTTCATAGTGTCATACTTTATTATTAGAAATATAGTCAATTTTAAAAGGCTCCATTTTTGTACATAGCATAAGATAAAGATTATATGATCTTAAGTAGTTATTTTCCATAAAGACGTACAGTTATTCCCAGTACCAATGCTGGAAAGGCAATTCCTGTATCAGTAATTTCTCATTCCACTGAATTTCATAGACTTCCGTCTATCTTCAAAAATCCACTGAGCACACGTTTGAGGTTTTTCTTAACTTTCTTTCTTTTAGTAATCTATGTATCTATTTGAATATTATGAAAAAGAAAAATTCTCCTGATAACTAAAGCTTCAAATTAGCAGTTAATTCCTCAAAGCACAGAATTTTACAATTCATCAAACTGTTGCGTTTATTCTAGACACTTTACATATCTATATAGATTATATAAGCTATTTACCAACTTAGTTAAAACTGATAGGATTTTTACTCAGAATAAACTTTTAACACATTATGTGAGGTTGATCTTATATCATGAATTTCATTTATTTGTGAACTTCTCTCTGTGTGCATGATATGTGTGCGTGGTGCTTGTGGTGTGTGTGTGTGTGTGTGTGTGTGTGTGTGTGTGTGTGTAGACCAAGGCAGGACTTTGGAACTTTTTCTCTATTATTGTCCACCACATTGCCTTAAGACTGTTTCTCAATGAACCTAAAACTTGGCATTTTGGATGGGCCAGTTGTCCCGCAGAACTTCAGGGTTCACAGGCATGCATGACCACATCAAGTATTTTATTATATATGAGCTCTGGTTTTTGAAATCAGATCGCTGTCATATGTAAATCTTAGCTTTAAATTTTTTATGTTCTGTGTTTAACGAGTAGTAGATATAGAAGCCAGGAAACAAGGCAGGGTCCATTAGAAGAAGGATGCCTTAAGGGAGAATTATTCTATCACAGAACATAGATAAACTATAAGTGAAAGGAGAAATACTAGGAGTGGAAATGTTTAAACCAGAAGGGAATAGAAGAGTGGGATAAAAGAAGGCATGAGGGGTGCTTAAACAAAATGAAATGGCTATAAAAAAAAGCCATATGGAAAACTCTTAGCTTGCAAGACAATTAAGCAATATTACTGGAGGATACAATAGCACATAAATGACACAAAATAAATGTTGTGTATTATGCTTAAGAAGGGGATAAGGGGGAGAATGAATGGGGATGGCTTAACCAAAAACTAAGAATGTATGTAAAAGCCTTATGGAAATGCACTAATTTGTAAACTAACTCCAAGATACAATTTACATAACATCCACAGCAGCAAATGATGCTTGAATGAAAGCACTTTGCGTGGATGCTCAGTGCTACTCCAAAAAGGCATAGGATATTAAATAAAAATTTCAGTGCTAGCATGATACACCTTCCTTTGAATTACTGAAGTCTGAGAGGTCTCCAAAAGCCACACAGGCTATTGTCATTGTCCTTAGCTGACTACCATAACTTGGTGGCAAGATCCTGTTACCAAATGCAAAGTACTTCAGTCACAGAATGTAAAAGAATCAATCTTGAACTGACTAGCAAAGTTTCTCCATGCTTACAAATTTTCATGTTGCTTGCATGAACTACGGAGACCACTGTTGGAGGAGACATCAGTGATCTTATCCAACATTGGTCCCTGCTGATATGCTCACTGGTCCAATAGTGGCAAGAATGTAATGGATTTCTCACTAGGTCTTCCATTGGAATGAATTTGAGGTTTCTCAAAAGCCCGTGTCTGGGGAAGTCATAAGTCCTAAGCTGGGCTATTACTATTTTGCTAAATAGATGATTCTTCTAAATATTTATGCTTATATCTATAGATCTGTGCTACCATTAACCTTGATTGAAAAACTTTTTTTTTTTTTTTTTTTTTGCATTGTGCACTGGTTAATGTAGAAAATTTATAACCGTTTCAGAGTGCTTAGAATAAGTGACTGTGTAATCTCACTCCTTAATGTTATATCTACATTATAGTAATCTATACTTAGGCTCAGAGGCTGTCATGGAAGAAAGAGAAAGAATGGAAAAAATGATGGGGAAGAATGCTGGAAAATGCTTTCTACTTGTTCTGACATGGCTATTGCACTCATAACGTCACAACTGATACAGTTCTGTGCAAAAGATCTAACTATTAAAATTCAAAGACAGAGAGGCAGAGTATCACAAAGCCTCAAACCCAGATGAGAAAGTATTGGTGAGTGATGGCTGTTAGGGGAAAAAGAGTTATTTTCCTTTGGAGATGTGGATACTAGCAGTTTTCTATTTTCTTGTGGCTTGTTATAGATCTATGTGCATATGGCAGAACTACTGGGGCTCAGTGGAATAAAAAAGAAACAAACAGATGATAAAGCTGGAAAGAGGTCATGTTGGAGGCATCTGGACTCAAGAACTTAGAGAAGTGGAAATATGGGGCTGACATGCTCAAAATACATTAAATTCTTATGTAAATTTTTAAAGAATAAAAAAATTACTTCATAAAGGAATAATAGAACTAAAAGAGAAGTGTTGAAATATTAAAAAATATTTGAAGGTCTCTATTTTTTTCTTCTAAGTTCTGATAGTTTTTGTTTTATTTTGAAGCACTGATATTTATATATAAACATTTTCAATTTTATATTCTCCTTATGAAATGACACTCTTTAATCCTGATGAAATTAACATAGTATTGATTGCATTAGCATTTATAGTATGCTTCTTTAATTCCTCATATATTGTCTTCAAATGACATACATTGCACATACTGTAAAAGCCACATAACATTTTACTAGGTTAATTTCTAGCCTTTGTGTAATAACTACAATATTTTACTTATAATAAAAACTATATTTCAAAACATATTGCTATGATTTGTGCTCCACACTGTTTTTGAAAAACAAGAAAAAACTATTACATTGGTATTGCTACTACTATCGAAGGGTAACTTTCTACAAATCCAAATTTTCCATTTGCAAGATTCTTCCCCCTGTGTTGTAATCACAGGAATTTTAGCTGATCACTGTTATGGACCCCTTGCTTCATTTCTTCAGTTGAGAAAAAAAAAAAAAAGAAAACTCATTTTGTTTCATCTCTCTATACTTAAATAGATATATTTGCTGCCTGCTTCTCATTCACGACAAAAGGCAAACATGCTATATGAACACTTCCGAACTGCTGGTCACTATGAAAGTCTGCTTATAAAAATCAAACTAGGCATACCAGTATCTT
Organism: Acomys russatus; assembly: GCF_903995435.1. Taxonomy (NCBI): domain Eukaryota; kingdom Metazoa; phylum Chordata; class Mammalia; order Rodentia; family Muridae; genus Acomys; species Acomys russatus. Next base: position 23,357,924 of record NC_067157.1, on the reverse strand, counting down.
TGAACACATCTATAAACTAAATCTGGAAAGTGTGGAACATTGCAGCCACCAAAGAAATATTTGGATACCAAAGATAATGTCTATGAATAAGCTTTACATCTAAAGGGGAGCAGGATGAATGCATCCATGATGATGTTGGAGAGTTAATGTCAGAACTAGCAGGATAGACTAAGATCTAGCTGGCCAACAATCTATTATCGTTATTATTGGCCCTACATATATCATTCTTAAATTAGTACCTTAAAGCCACTCTAATTACTGAGAGCCTTACAGTTTCTATGATTTAGTAATTCAATAAAGGATTAAGAAAAATTATGGAATAATTAAGTCTCATGAGTTTTATTCAGACAGTAGCTGGAGCTAGAACAGATGGGACTTGAAGTAGATAGGGATGGATGAGTCTAGCTTTTTAATGAATATCAGGTTCCCTCTGCATGGCTTGTCAACATGGGCTGGCTTGAGTTTTGAAAGAATGGCAGGATGAGGCACATTAGCTGTGCTGACTTTTTCCACAGAGCAATGCAGAAAATGCATCAACTTTTGTGAACTAACTTTGGGAACAGACATGTCTATTATATTTTATTGTTCAAAATAATTACAATAACTGTCCATAAGTGCAGAACACAGCAGCAGTAGATCCCAAATCGCCATAGAATATATATGATAGACATGTGGATGGGAAATACTATTGTGTATATCTTGGGAAAATATGATATGTCATGCAGTCTGAAGAAGGAAGAAGGGTGAAGTTTTAAGTAAATTAAAAAGGTCATTAGCTAAATATTACAAAGAATCTATGTTAAGTGAGCACTGAAAAAACACCATTGCAGTTCATCACTAATATCCACAAACACTTTTGGCTTCAAGAGTTATGTTTCAATTAAAAAAATCCTCTGGAGGAATCTCGATAGCTGATCTCAAGCTGTACTATAGAGCAACAGTAATTAAAACAGCATGGTACTGGCACAGCAATAGGCTGTTTGATCAGTGGAATCGAAGATCCAGAAATGGATACACACACATATGGTCACTTAATTTTTGACAAAGAAGCCAAATATATTCAATGGAAAAAGGATAGTATCCTCAACAAATGGTGCTGGTCTAACTGGATGTCTACATGTAGAAAGATGCAATTAGATCCATATTCATCACCATGCATAAAACTCAAGTCCATATGCATTAAAGACCTCAACATAAAACCAGAGACACTAAATCAATTGGAAGAAAAAGTGGGGAAGATCCTGGAACACACTGACACAGGAGACAACTTCCTGAACAGAACACCAACAGCCTAGGCCTTAACGTCAACAATTAATAAATGGGACCTTATAAGACTGAGATGCTACTGTAAGTCAGAAGACACTGTCAACAGAACAAAGCGACATCCCACAGACTGGGAAAAGATCTTCACCAACACTACATCTGACAAAGGTCTAATATCCTAAATATATAAGGAACTCAAGAAATTAAATACCACCAAACCCAATAACTCAATTAAGAAATGGGGCTCAAAACTAAACAGAGAATTCTTATCAGAGGAATATTGAATGGCTTAGAAACACTTAAAGAAATGCTCAACATCTTTAGTGATCAGAGAAATGCAAATCAAAACAACTCTGAAATTCCATCTTGTACTCATCAGAATAGCAAGATCAAAAATGCAAGTGAAAGCACTTGCTAGCAGGGATTTGGTTGAAAGAGGAACCTTCATTGCTGGTGGGAATGCAAACTTGTACAACCACTTTGGAAATTTATCTGGTGCTATCTCAGAAAACTTATAATAGGGCTTCCTCAAGATACAGCTATTCCACTCCTTGGACTATACCCAGAAGATGCTCCAGCACACAACAAGGACATATGCTCAACTATGTTCATGGCAGCCTTATTTGTAATAGCCAGAACATGAAAACAACCTAAATGTCCCTCAGTCAAAGAATAGATAAAGAAACTGTGGTACATTTACACTATGGAATACTACTCAGCTATATAAAACAAGGAAATCACAAAATTTGTGGACAAATGGATGGGACTAGAAATGATCATACTGAGTGGGTTAACCCAGAAGCAGAAAGACTCACATGGTATATACTCACTTGTAATTGGGCACTAGCCCATGAAAGTCTTCATTTACCAGGAGATTGGGATAGTTGTGAGGACATCCTATTGAGACTCTAGGTGAGAGAAGTATGGAAGAATGGGGAAACAGAAGGACCCAGAGGGTCCTAGAAACCTACAAGAAGAGCATCATGACAGCCAGATCTTGGCCTAGGAGTTCTGCTCAAACTACTGAACCAACCAAGGACAATACTTGCAGTAAACATCAAACCCTTTCTCAGATCTAGCCAATGGACAGGATATTCTCCACAGTTGAGTGGAGACCGGGGACTGACTCAGACATGAACTCTGGTGCCCCATATTTGACCACTTCCCCATGGTGGGGAAGCCTGGTGGCACTCAGAGGAAGAATAAACAGGTTTTACCAAGATGAGACTTGAGATCCTATGACCATATAGTGGGGGAGGAAGTTCCCCTCTGTTACAGACAGAGGGGAGGGGAATAGGGTGAAAGCAGAGGGAGGGAGGAACAGGAGGATACAAGAGATGGGATAACAATTGACATGTAATCTGAATAAATTAATTAAATAAAAAAGAGTTATGTTTCATTAACCATACAAAATAAAAGCAATAGGTGACAGACAACATGATTAAACTGAGAAAAGTAGGATGGTGTTTTGTGACTAAATAATGGTTATGTATAAAAGAATTTTCTCTACATTACTTGCCACACCTCTTTCTCCTTTTTCATTCGGTAAAAGCCACCCAAACAGGTGTTAGGTGATAGAAAGTTTTCATTAGGATTGTTAGTAATGTGGAGCACCTGTCATAAACCTGCTCGCCATTTGTCTGCTTTCTTTGAGAAAAAAGCATATTTATGTCTGCTGCCATTTTTCTTATTGGATAATGAATTTCTTATAGATTTTCTATATTAACCTTCTAGCCAGACATGCGGTTCGTAAATATTTTCTTCGTGTTCACATTTTTGTCACATCAAAAATAATCACTGTGAATTTCAGTCTCAGGGCAGTGCTTTATTTCATTTTCTTGTAACTGTTTTGTGGTTTCTCTTTGTGTGCTAGATCTTTAATATAGTTTTTGCAATAATGTTTATTGAAGATGTTACCCTTTCCTTACTTTACAGTTTTGGTACCTTTATTCAAAATTAGTTGACTAAATGTAAATAGATTTACTTCTATGTTTCCTACATGGTAAATATAGATTGGGTAAATGGGGATGGTACTCAGAAAGAAAGAAAAATAGAACTGATAAATCACTGATCAATGAAATTAGGGTCTCAAAGTATTATCTATACTTCCATGTTTATTTGAGCATTATTCACAATACCAAACATACCAAAATAACTTAAGTATCTGTTGATGGATGAACGTAAAAAGACATTGTGTAGTTTAATACAGTGAAATTCTTTTGAGCCTAAAATGAAGGGAATTTGCATAATGTACATAAGCCTGCAATAAACTATACTGAATAATGTTAGTCACATACAGATACTAACCTGCTGCATGATCTGAGATATATGTGGAATCTATAAACTGTTGAAGTATCTAGAAGCAGGAAGTAGAACATTGGTTACAAGAAACAGAGATGGAAACATGGAAGAAATGGAAAGACGTTGGACAAATGATATGAGGATTCAGTTATGTAGGCTGAATAATCTCCAGTGATCCAATGGAAATCATGATAACTATAGTGAAAAACATCACGGTACTTTACAGGATAAAAAAATTAAAATAGAAAAATAAGTAGCCTTTTTTATATTTAAATGACAAATGGAGTGATTAAAAAAAAATCAGTGATAGAATATCTTTCACAATAGTGCCCCCAATATATCTTGAGGTAAAAGTAAACAAGCAAGTGGAAGGCTTATTAATAAAAATTTTAAGAAAAAGTAATTGAAGAAGATGTCAGAAGATGCAAAGCATGCTGACATTCATGGACTGGGATTAACGTAGTAAAAATGGCCATCCTACCAAAAGCAATCAACAGATTCAAAGCAATCCTCATTGACCCTCCAACACAATGCTTTGTAGAACTTGAAGAGACAAGTTTCAGCTTTATATGGAAACACATAAAAACAAGATAGATAAAACAATCCTGAGTAATACAAGAACTGCTAGATCTATCACCATCCCTGATCTCAAATTATCCTTCAGAGCTATAGTAATAATAATAATAATAACAGCATGGTATTGACAGAAAAACAGACACCTTCATCAATGGAATTGAATTTTGAAGAGCTATACATAATTCTACACACCCATGGACACCTATTTTTTTTTTTTTTTTTTTTTTTAATAAAGGAGCCAGAGAAACGCAATAAAAAAGAAAAAATCTTCAACAAAAGGTTCTGGTCAAAATGGATGGCCAAATATAGAAGAATGCAAAACTCAACTCCAGATGGATCAAAGACCTGAACTTAAGACCAGATACTCTGAATTGGATAGAATAAAATAGTATTGAACTCATTGGCACAAAAAATACTTTCTGAATAGAACACCAATGTAGTGCAGACACTAAGAACAATAGTTAAAAAAAGAAGACCGAATGAAATGGAAGAGCTTCTCAGTGGTAAAGGACACCATCATTCGAACAAAATGGCAGGATTAATGATGGAAAAACATGTTTTATCAACTACAAATCTGATAGGGGTTAATATTTAACATATATAGAAAGCTAAAAGAAAACCAAAAATCTGGCCATCAAGAAAACAAATAACCAAATTAAAATATGGGGTTACTGATCTGAAAAGAATTTTTAAAAGAAGGAGGAGGAGGGGAAAGAGGAGGAGAAAGAGCAGGAGAAGGAAAAGGAGGAGGAAGAAGAAGGAGGAGGAGGAGGAGAAGACATGGTTGAGGACCATTTAAAGAAATGTCCAACATCTTTAGTCAGCAGAAAAATGAAAATCAAAACTACTTTGAAATTTCAAATTACACCAGTCAGAATGGGCAAGGGAAAAAAAAAAAAAAAGACGACTCATACTGGGAAGATTGCAGAGTAAAGGGAAATCTCAACAACTGTTGGAGGAAGTGTGAAGTGTAAGTGGGCACAGCTACTATGGACATCAGTGTGACAGTTACTCAGGAAACTGGGAGTCCACCTATCTCAAGATCCAGCTATACTGCTCTTGTGCACATACCCAAATGACACTTCAGTCAACTCCAGAGACACTTGCTCACCAAGTTCACTGCAGCTCTTAACTTCATAATAACCAGAACTTGGAAAAAAAAACATAGACATCCTTCACTGGATAAATGGGATAGATATTGATTTACACTCACAATTGTAGATGCACCAAGACAAGAAAGATGTTTTCTTCAAGGCTGCCAAATACAAATAGCCAAAACACTATGAATATAACATTTATATAATTCCTGATTACTCGGTGGTTCTTCTTGCTGTAGGTATTTTATTGTGTATATGTGTAATAGTATAAATTATATGTAAAAAATAATAAAAAATAAAGAAAAAAAAAACACCAAAACAAAATAAAAACAAAAAATGAGTTTCATATATACAATAAAATATTAATCAGTCTTTTAATAAATTAAATCATGAAATGTGCAGGTAAATGGATAAAGATAGAAAATAATAATCATGAGTAAGGTAACTCTGTAGTCGCCAACTGTTAAACTCTATTGTATTTGGGGCTTCTTAATCCAGCTACCTCCTCTCCAACCCCCCTATACTATGTAGGAGAGAACGAAGGTTAGAAGGAAGAGAGAATATAGACCCTTTAGACTTAGTTTTGGCTGGTTGGGGTTGCTGGGTTCTTTGGGGCAATAGCAATCTCAGTCTTCAGGATATTCAGCAGTAGCCTTCTTCTTACTTTGACCAATCCTCGAAGAATTCTCTCTCTCAGCATGTCCTCAGAGTAGACTTCTTCTTTCCATTTCTCTTTGAGTATCTCCTCCAAGCCCTCTTCTCTTTCTGGGCTCTGGTATTTATACCCTCTCAGAGTTCTCAGAATTAAACTAACTGGAGCTGGCAAATAGCACTCTCCTCTCTGAGCTACATGAGGCAATTTTCAGCTGTGGACAAGCTAAAAGCAGCTCCATATGCCACACTTGGGATCAAAACAACAACAACAAAAAACTTGTTTACATAACACAACTGAGTTTTTAAAGGAACCAAAACTTCCACTCCATAACTCAGACCAAGAAGTTATGGTGCATATTTGTTAATATGTGGATGTTAGCTGTTAGGCATTTAATAAGCAAACTACAATTTGTATAACCACAGAGGTCAGATATAGTGTAAGAGACTATGTATTCAGTGGTAGATCTCTGGAGGAAGGAGAAATAGAAGAGATACTTATGAATGGATGGGGGTGTAAAGAAAGGGTTAAATGAGTAGGAGAGAAATGAAAGAGGCAAGGAAAGAAGTACAGACAGGGTCAGATAAATCTAAGGGCCATTTGAGGCCTTGTATGGGAACCTAACACAGTAGACGCTTCCTGAAATATATACATGTATTCAGACAATCTAAATCAAATCCCCAAGTAACAGAGGAGACAGTGCCCTATCTGGGCATCCCTTGTCACAAAATGAAGCTTCCAGTACTGAGATTGGGTTACATACAGTTGAGTTGTTAGTTTAAAAGGTCTCATGGGAACCCCCAAGTGACATAGATATTGTCAAGTCTATTAGTTGCAAGTTGAAAGTAAGGCCTTATTGCTGAAGACAACACTACACAACTCATTGAACATGGAGAAGAGTTCGTGCCAACTTAGAGCCTTCAACCCTATGAACTGATGTTTATGGTACCGGAAGGTACCATACTCTGTGCACTACTGAAGGGGAAAGGTTAAGACCAACCCTGCTCCAGACCCTTCTATCAACAGTGACCACCTTACTGCAAGATGTGCTAGTTCGAAGGCAGCACAATGCTTGTAGGTGTAACCAAACACTATCCGATTGGATTTAGGGCTCACTCCGTGTGATGTAACACATACACAATGCTGCTCCGGTAGCCAAGAACCTGAGGCCAGTTAGGCAAGTATATAGAAGAAAAACCAAGTTCTACTTTTCAGTTAAAAGACTGCAGCAATGAAACAATCAATATCTGTTATAGTCCTACATCACTGATTTTCTCAGCCATCATCAGAGAAGCTTCCTCCTGTAGTGTATGGAAACAAATACAGAGACCCACAACCAGAGAATTTTCAGAGAGTGTGAGATCTTAGAACACTGACATTTAAATGGGAGTTCTCTATTAAATCTCTCTCTTCAGGGTGCAAGGAATCCTTTGGAAGAGGGATTGGAAAGATTGTAAGATGCAGAAGGGGTGGAGGATGTCAAGAAAGAAGGGGCTTCTAAATACAAGGACCTATGCCCATCTGAACTCAAAAAAACTGTGGCAGCATTCACAGGTCCTGCAGGGGTCCATGCCAGATGGGGTTCCGGCGTGGAGAGAAGTGGCCACAAGGCTTCCCCCTTAGTCCAGAGTCCAGAAGCTATCTCTAATTGCTAACCATTCCCAAATAAAAACTTAATTATCTCCAATGGAGTCTCACTGGGGATAATTTACATTTCCTAAGAAACAAGGTAAGAGTGGCAGAGATTTGGTGTCCTTTAAGGAGTGCTTTCTTTTTTCAATATGGCACACGGTTGTTACCCCATGGGAGCTGTGTGTCCACAGATGACATGGGAGAGGAGAAAAAACTACTACTTCAGGCTCTTTTGTACCCGTGAGTTCTCACATGTTTAGTCAACAAATTCAGAATAGAGGAGTTTAGACTTCTTGGCATTAAAATATAACAATAAATACCATCGTTTGAGCCACTATTTTGTTCTTGCTGCTTAAATATACTCTTCATTGAAATCATTACTCAGCAGGTAGTATAATATATATATATATATATATATATATATATATATATATATATATAATATTAAGGAGCCTATGGCTCACAAAGTTTATATTTATCAGCCTAGCTCATCTTGCTAATGGATCTTATCTGTGACTCTTCTTTTTATCTTCAAAGCCCTGGACACTCTCATGACACTTCAGTCCTAAAGATCAATGCTTATATATTTTGTTCTCCTTTAGTAGTTTTCACCTAATAAGAATAGTAGTATTCTACTTAATGTGGAATGATTTTATCTATTATAATAACATGAATAGACAGAGATATCGGTTCTTAATACTCCCTCATCATTGACTGCAACAAAGAAGCACAGGTGTGCATTGGCAGTTGGCAAATGATCTAATCCTGACAACAGAAATGTTTGACAGTTAGATTTGAAGATATTAACTTAGATCCAGTACTTTGTCTTTGCTAGTTTGCAGAAATGTGTGCATGCGTGCGTGCTTGCGTGCATGCGTGTGTGTGTGTGTGTGTGTGTGTGTGTGTGTGTGTGTGTGTGTTCATTCATACCCCAGGGATTCTTTATGGTTTTAAAAATGATTTTCTTTTGTTTGTCATGAAGTGGAACATTTGGAAACTTATTCGACCATTTATAATAGGATCCAGAGGAACTTCTAGCAGATATTGGATGGCCCCCAAATGATACTATCTGTAGGAAAGGTCAGAACCTCACAGTGATTATCATTGAACCTTAAAAGACAAACAAGTTTTCATGGCCCTGCTACAACATTGCTTAGCTCAATTCTAGCCCAGCTAAAACAGTACAAAGAAAAGGATAGTATATTAGAATATATTTTAATTTTTATGTAAAATATGTAATATATATTTTATAAAAAGTATAATAAATATGTATTAAAGGACTTCAGGTACCTCAGCTAAATTAATAAACATTTATTAGTTAATAAACTCTCATTAATTGTTTTTCCACCAAAAATGGTCTATTTGGCTCTTTATATACACCATGCATTTAGACGTAAAAGTTACTACCCCGCACTGGTATCAAATTTAATGTTCTTTTTGTCACTGTAGTTTTGGAAATAAGAATTAGTATCAAGAGTGGAGGTGCAGTACTTGGAATAAATGGGCAAACTTTGGATTGCTGGGGAGAAAGCCAAGGCAAACCACTTATGGGACATTGTCAAGGCTAATGGTGCCAATGAAGAACGACTATGGCTTTTTGCGTTTTGATAGAAGTATTTACAATCCAGTCCCTTAGATTGCACTAAATATCTATTCACTGCTAAATACAGACAAATAATGCTACCGAGGTATGCTAGGAAATATTTAGTGAAGACATTAATATTGTCATTCTCAATCTTTTTGGAAATCCCAGCCAAGAGGATTTGTTGCTTAGTTTTATCCTCAGAGTGTTTTATTAGCATTTCTATTCCGTTAGAAAGATGACAAAAAGGACAAATGCAGACGAAACAGTAAAAATAGTCCATATCCAAACATTTCCTCATCATTTGACCAGACTCCAGGTATCTTTGTTGGGACCTCACAAAGCAATTGTATTAACAATGTAGTTGGACGATCTGAAGCAATCTGGGAGACTATTGAAACCTTCAAGGGGAAGTGCTTGGCACACAGTCAATTGTTAATTGTTTTACTGTGCAGATAATGAGCTTCTACACATGGTTCCTTTAACAAGGATTCGAACTGCTGAGAAGCCTATGAGTTTTTGTTCTTTTAAAAATGAAATCACTCGTAGTTTTATTAGTTGCTTTGCTATACTGAACTCAGGGATACCATCAATAATTTTCAATTCTACCTACACACAAACAAAACAAAAAAAAATGAACCCTCATTAAAAACAAACTACCTCTAGTCTTTCTAATAATCTCTGTCCTTTCTAACTATCTCTGCCTGTCAGAAAATCAAATGTGTTACCTTAACTGCACTTTGATGGGCAAATGCTTCTAAAAGACTGGGTTTCTAGGCAACCAAACAGAATCTAAGGACAAGACAAAAGAAACAGTTCTCCACTTCAATTGCCACAGCAAAAGGGATTCCTTCTTAATGCATTAATGCCCACAGAACTGGCATAGTATTTGATTTAAATTATTGTAAGTTATCAACAAAAATATGTCATTTCAAATAAACATTTTTGTGAAGTTAATGTTTCTTTTTTTTTTTTTTTTCCTTTAAGCAGTATATTATTAACCCTAATGATCTTTAATTTACCCTTGCTTAAAAAGTAGTTTTTTTTTTTTTTAATTATGTTCTGGTCATGCTCATCTGCTGTGTATGAGCAGTATGTTCATATAACCATATTCCAGAACCATCATGAAAAAGAGGGACAGCTTTTGCTGACAAAGTAGTGTGGAACATTTCTGCCACTTCAGGTGATATAACTACAGAGAGGACCCAATTGAGGTCAGTTTTCCTTCTTTACTTTATATAACAGGAACTTGTGAAAACTCACTAATTATGACATGGAACAGCAAAAGTATTGAGAAGCCTGGGGATACCTCAGCAGGACCACATCAACAATGTTGACAACTCTTTATACAAAAACATTATTTTATGCCGTTTCTTGAGATATGGCTGATTTCAGAGCCAAGAACCTGTTGCTTCCTGAATGAATACATGGATTAATACAGATCATAAAAAGAACAAAGAATCTTACAACCAAAATTGGATGTATATTTAGATAGTATGAAAAATGATTTCAGTAACTTTAGTTCATAACATTGAATATATATATTTTTTAACAGAAACAAAACAAGGGTTCAATCCTTGGCAATAAGCACAGCACATTTCTTCTAACTATCCCATTAAACTATAATGAACAATGCCTCTTAGCAACTGAAGCTAGCCTTTTACTGGAATTTTAAGAAACTTGTATTGACGTAGCTGATTAGAGGAGTAAAATGCCTGCTGTAAGAAATCAGATGTGACTTTTCAGTCATTATGTCATGCTGCATGGGCTTAAATCTAGACTATGAACTGAATATCAGTAGTTTTGCAAAAAAATACAGACCTGGGGGACAAGCTGAAATGGGAAGAGACCCGGTTATGGGAAGAGGCAAAGAAAACAAAACAAAACAAAACCTGAGAGGATAAAGTGGAGCAACAACAAGGAGCTGAAAAGATGAAGCAAATGAAGATCAATTGCATTGCTTCGTGAGGTCTAGCTATTTCTATGGAGTTGGGGATGGGCAGAATCTCATTAACTTTGGACCAGTTTGTCTAAGAGGAAAACAGCAAAATGGACAGAGATAATGCTAGACTTGGAAGCAGAGAGTAAAATGGTGAATTCTGATCTTAGAATTATTAGTTAAACGGAAGAGCACTGAGGCAGAACTGTGCAAAGCCTGTATGGAAGATGTAAAGCACCTTCTAAACGCCTTTGATAGAGACTGTACATTCTGGGAATTGCTCACATATGCAAAAGATTAAAGGCAGACAAGAGAATCAAGTCAAATAAGCCATTATTTCAGCCTCGGAGAAAATGAGATAAAATGCTAAGTTCACATCAATGGTTGGTATCGGAAGAACACATTGTTAGGGATGGTTCTGAGAACTAGGGCACCTCATTATCTTGGACAAAAAGGCAAGAATATCTTTCCGTTTCTGAATGTAGAACACACAGTAGTTGAAACTGGCAGGAACTAAAGAATGTTTCTAGTGTGTTACATATGATATCCAAGGCTAGCCATATAATAATATGCTTACGTCTTTTCCTGTCTTATGAATGGGTGTACATATTCTAACAAAATGCTCTACTGTACTCTTCTCTGTGCTGTTCAGCAGCATTGGGTGTATTGGATTGTTAGTTGCCATCCCAATCAGAGTCTGTTTACTCTGTTCAGACAGGGCAATGTCTACTATTTCCCTTCAAGTTGACAGACCAACCTGTTTTCTTTACTCTGACTTCGGGCCCACAAATTGTGAATTCAAATTTCAATCCCCAGATTTGTTCTTCTTTATGGTTTCCATATCTTTGCAGCAACAGTCAAGGTTTTCTTGTACTTTCATGTGTTGCTCATGCATCCACACTCAAGCTCTTTGTGAAAGCTGCTACAGACAACGCTAACATTTTCTCATCTCTGCGCTGGTGCATGTTCACTGTCTCCTGATTATTTAGTTTGATGAGCTTTTTTTTTTTTTTTCACCACCACAAATCTTTAATTAATTAATTATTTATGTATTTATTTTAAGATTTATTTATTCATGTGTTTTGTGTATACATGTATATGAGTGCTCTGTCTTCATGCATATCAAGAAAGGCATTAAAAACTGATATTGTCATGTTGCTGGGAACTGAACTCAAGACCTTTGGAAGAGCAGCCCATGCTCCATTCATTGATGAACAGTTTTAAAGTCTAAACATGGCAGGTGACATTTAATTGAAACCGTAGCCAATGGGTGGTATGGCTTCTGAGTCTTTCCTCGGCAGGCCACCTCTGACATCACACCATTTAAAGAATCATGGCATTGTGTTATGACTGTTGAGTAGAAACAAAGAATACTTTGAACAGAGAACATGTAGCCTCGGTTGATTTCTAGGAATGTCGAGTGGTGCTCAGTTCTTGTCACTGCTGAGGGTGGGAATTTGGATCTAATCAGGTGTCTACTGGTGCCAGAAATATTAGTCTTAATGCAAAGAAGCTGAAAACTCAACAGTGCTTCAAGGACAAGTGAAGTTACAACAGAAAGTCTAATGTGTGCCTTTAAGGTCCTGTAAGGACAGAATGAGCAATTCCCTTATATAATAAAAACCTTGCTAAAGAAGTCATTAAACCCCAAGTAAGCCTTACTACCAATAAATATAAAAATCCATTCTTTTCTTAAAGCAAGCTTTCTTAAAAGATCAATAATCCTGGATCTTTTAAGCTAGGCTAATCATTATTTTTAATTAAAAATGATACAAATGAGTAACACTAGAAGCAAGAGGGGCAGAATCCTTACAAATCCTTAAGGAAGAAACTGTAAGAGGCCATTATGATGCAACTTTCAAATGCAAGAGTACAATGCACCAATTCCTTAAAGGATGACACCTGCGATATCTCACTTTAGAGATGTGTCTTATGAAATCTGAAAATCTGACTAAGCACTGTAGTAGTGTATCAGATAAATTGCCTTCTGTCTTTGCAGAAAAATTTTAATCAGAAAACCTGAAAGGTAGCCTACCTTTTTTGATGATTTTTATCTTTGAGATGTAGTTCCAGTTTTAACTGCAGAGTGAGCTGGGGTTGACTATGATTCTATGACCAGCACTCCTCCTGCCTAACTCTTCGGAATGTGGGGATTACACATGTGAGCCACGGTGCCTTACCAAGAGTTTAACTATTGCTATGAGCTGCATGCAGAATTTTTTAAAATTAATATGCCAAATAAGAGGCCAAATAAAGAGAAATGGTTGGGGGATCAATCTGTATGATATGGGAAATGTAGAATAAGAATACTGAAAGAAAGATTAATTTGCCTGACAAGGTGACTCAGTGGGTAAAAAGGTGATGATAACCAAGCCCGTTGACTTGCGTTCCTTCCCTGGAAACCATATGGTGGAAGAAGGGAATGAGTCCCAAAAGCCACCCATTGACATCTACACACCTGCCATACCATGTATACATGCATGTGTGTGTGCACACATACAGGCACAGGGCACACACATGTGTCCCCACACACACCACATTAAAAATAAATAGCAAATAAATTATAAGTAAGCAAACAAACAAAACATTTTTCAAAAGAGTCTTTAGGAGAGCTCTTGTGCAGACAGGGAGAGAAGTAAAGCATTATCAAATAAGGTGGTTATTTATTAAATTGAATGTGATGAACGTTTTTATTCTAAGCTTACAGAAAACATCAATTTATACATTTAAAATGCATGTGCTATATTTCTTGTTATATCTCAACAAAATTTCAACACCCCATGCTGTTTAGATGTGATCATGAGTCTAGATACACATCCACCCTCCCACACAATGGTGGTAAGGAAAAGTCTGCAGTTTTATATAGAGCCAAGCTACTTTAAAGCTAATGAGGCAACTAGACTTTTTTTTTTAATTATAATAATTGAGTGGTACTACCAGATCTTCCCACCCCCTTCTTTTTGTTTGATATTACTTAGATTTCTCAGACCTGGATTTCCTTTTGTCTCATTGAATCCCTTCTTTCCAACAAGTGCACTCCTACATTAGTCTTTTCTATTTACGCTGTAAGATCAGTGGTTCTCAATTTGTGGATCATGGCCCCTTTGGGGTTGAACTGTCCTTTTACATGGTCACCTAAGACTATCAGAAATATCAGGTATCTGTATTATAATTCATAACAGTAGCAAACTTATAGTTATGAAGTGGTAATGAAAATAATGTTCTGGTTGTGGAGGGGTCACCACAACATGAAAAACTATATTAAAGGGTTACGGCATTAAGAATGTTGAGAACCACTGCCCTAAGGCTGATGATATCTGTATGAGACTAAGTAAGAGGTTCTGTGCTAGAAGGCGGGCTATATGTCAGCTCCTGCACCGCTGCTGAAGAATGTAATTTCCCCTCTTCATGTACTCATTCACCTCCCATAACCTGTCAGTGAGGGGTGAGGTATCAGGAACCCACTCCTCCATGCATGATGAAATGGTGGCAGTTTTAATCTTATGCAGGTAACCACAGCTCTGAGCATTCGTGAGTGCAGTGGCCATGCCATGTCCAGATGGCCCTGTTTTGCAGCACTTCTCACCCTGCTTTGCATTTTTCATGACCTCTCCTAGTTGATGTTCCCTCATCCGCAGAGGATGGGAGAACATCATCCAATTTAGGGCCCAGTACTCCACAGCCACTTTCCTCCCGCACATTAGCCAGTTTTGCTTCTCTGTATTAACCGCATCCACTGAAAAAAAAAAAAAAAGATGCTTTTGTGGTCCAGGTGTAGAGCAGCACCGATTTGAAAACAAGATTAGCACTGACATCCTAAGTCTTAGCAATCTTCTTAACTTGTTTAAAAATATTTTAATAACAAAATTCTCTGGGTTTATCAGGTTAATGCCAATTTATAAATCTTTCTAAGTGTCATAAACAGGAATAGTTTTCCTTTAAGGTTTTAAAAATGAATGCAAGTAACTTTGTACAGACTGAGACAGTCACATTTAGGAAAACAAAATACTTACAGATCAGTTAATGGAAAAGGAGGTCATGGAATTGAAAAAGGAAAAAAGAGGTGGTGTGTTTGTCAGAGGGTTCAAGGAAGAAAAGGAAAGGGAGAAACAATGTAATAATATTATAATCTCAAAAATAAAAGAAAAAATCATGATAAAAATAACAATTGTTGTGTCTAGATAAAAAAGCATTCTTAAATTCTAAGGTCTAAAAATCATTTGAATCGCCACATGGTATTATTTACACAGTCTTATACAGAGACTTGTTCTACCATTTTCTTCAGATGGTTTTATTATTTTTTATTATTAATCCACATATATCATTGTTCTTGCTTCTTAATATAGTTTGAAAAACTTAGATTAAATATTGGCATAAATTAAAAATCCAGTAAGTTAGGAAAAATAACCTTAAACATAAATATTGGTAATTTATACTAAAAAAAAAAATTCAAGTTTGATCACCTATCACTTTTATCAAGCAGCATACTTGTTAAGAGTAGTGAAGAGTTCATGGTGCTAGAAATAAATGGTTTGTTCTTCAATTTATCTTTACGATTTCACTTTCTCGTAAAACTCTTAAGTTCTATCACTCATTAGTCTTTCATATGAAATACAAAGTGAGGTCTGATGTAATAAAAATAGGATAATTCTGGGAAACATCCTTCCTAAGTAGAACAAACTCAAGTATCATGTGCAGGAACTGTCTCTGCCATGGGAAGGAAGGATGACTCGATTGTGATTTCAAGATGGAAAGAATTGGGGGGGGCACGCCACTACCCTCCAAGAGCACTATCTACTGATCCCCAACAAGTTTACTGGAAGGGAATTTTCATTCTCTCTTCTTTAAGGGCAAGAGAGTGATGCTAAGGGTTCAATAAGCAGCATGTTCTGGGGAAGCCCCCATTCTTTGTATTGATGCTCAAAGGATCCCCAGCTGTCTAGAAATATCAGTTAACCATAAACAAAGATATCTTCTCAGCATAGAATTAGTTTCTAGCTGTCTTATTCCTGAAAGGGGGAAATGGTAATCCTGAGGGGGTAGTGCCCATCACTAATAATCAAAAACACTTTATAAAGGATGATAAGCTTGTCTTTAGGTACCACGTGTTTGTGTAAATATATTCAAATAGAACTTGGGTACATACTAAAGCAAATGATAAAAAGCCTTATATGTATGGAGGCAAACAAGAGCCACTAGAATTACAGAGGATATGTAACTCACAGGTACTCTGGCTGTTACAGAGCAACGATGTTAATAATTTCTCTAAAGACACGAAATCTAGAAAAGAAACAGGACAGGCAGAATTGGCAAGGAAAAACCAAAATCTAGAGCTGAATAATATAATTAATAAACTTAGAAACTCAAGAGATCAACAGTTAGTCAGGCCAAGATTAATTAACTGTTGGTAGAGTGCAAAGTCAGAAAAACACATTGAGTAAAGGAATAAAACAATGCTGTATTTTTGATTATTTATTTGTCATCAACTTCTACCCACTGTAATATGAATTCTCAAGATACCATGACTACAACTTGCTGTATTACCCTGGAGCTAGCAAATTTTTTACCATGTAGTACATAGTCATTAAATATTTATTAGAGGAAAAAATATTTACTTAGAGCATCTCATTTTTATTATCACTATTACTACAATAGTTTTTCAGGTTGTCCAAAGACCAAATATACTAAATAACTTGCAAGAAGAAGATTCAAACAGTGACATAAATGACAAGTTATTGGTAATAGAAAGAGAGAATGTGTTAATTAAAGATGATTATAAAGATACAACAGCACATGTGCACATGAACACACACACACACACACACACACACACACACACACACTGTTTGATAATAAACCTTTTAGATTTTGATCCCCACCAGAAGCATAACTAATATAGTGGTCCAAGAGTTCCTCATGTGTTTCTCTCCTGTATTCGTAGAGAGATTAGTAACATCTCAACTTCTACACACTGGGTGTTAGTAGATATTTTAAGGAATGACAATAAAAAAAACTTCAGATATTTATAAATATTGCCCAGAGAATTTTGCAGTAATATTTATTACATAGTAGTATAAAGTAGTACTAATTTTTGGATAAAGTATTACTTTCTGAACAGGACATCGTACTTTAGTCAAAAGTACAATCTGCTAAGTCTGGCTGCATTAAAATTTCAGAAATCTTGCTCATCAAAAAGCATCATTAAGAGAGTGAAGAGGCAGCTTTGCGGTAGAAAAAAACTATTATGGCTACAGAACCAGCATGGGATTCAAAAGCAGATCATACAAAAGTGGAATAAAAAATAAGAGCAATCCAGAAGGAAAATGATCAGGCTCATTTGAACAATGAAGGCATACAATGGCCAAGAACACATAAAAATACTCCCAACATGATTAGTGAAGGAGAAGACGTGAGTACAGACTCACACAAAACAGAAAGGTGGAATTGGTTCTCAAAGGAAATAGTGAGCTATGATGGAGGCAGGAAGAGCTAGCAAAAAAATATTTCCTAGAAAAGATTAGATAGGAAGCATTATAGGTATTGCATGCCTGTGGTCTCTGTCTCAAGCAGTGAGTTCTCTTCCTGTGTCCCCAACCAGCCACTGACAAGGGATAAATAGACATGTTTGGATGTATCGACAAATGTCATTTAGGAAATATCATTGGTTCACCGGCTTTGCTAGTAAGTCAGGCTTGGCCAACCTCCCTGGTAGAGCACATCAAAAACGCTAACAGATTGTTCATAGGAGCGCACAGTTGTACAACCAATTCAGCAACGATTTCTTACTGTTTTACAACAGGATTATGTACAGGGTGGTAGCTAATCTGCATTAGCTTGATAAGATTAAGAAGCGCCCAGAAATACTTATAAATATGTTGGTAAGGTCACAGCCTGAGAGAACTAGTATGGGGTGCAATATTTGTATTAAGTGTAGGCTGAAATACACTAGGCTGGGGGGAGGCAGGCTTCAAGAAACAAATGTGGAAGGAAGAAGATAGCTTACTCCTGTCTTGAATCACCTTTCCTCCCCCTTTCTGTCTGTATTTCTTTTTGCCCCCTCCCTCCATCCTTCCTTGTTGCCATGCTATGAGCTACTTTTCCATTCCCTTCCCACAAGGATGGATTGAAGTTTCTTTAAGCAAGGCCACAAATAAACTCTTACCTCTTAAGTTATTTTGCTGAGGTATTTTGTCCCAGCGACACAAAATCAAGACATAGGAATTTTACCCTTTGATTATTCCCTTTTTACCCTTTGATTATTCATCAAAAGTGCTTTAGGGAGGCAGGCAACAGTCACCTCTGGGCATTAGTTTTAGTAATAATGTAGTAGTATTACCTCTCATATGTTGGCAGCAAAATGGATACATTTGCTATAATGTGCTAAAAGGAAATAATGTAGAGCAAAAAAGGAAAAAGATTGGGCCAATGGGTCAAGTAGTCATAACAACGTGAAACAAGCAGACAGATGTACTTATGTAGGCTTTTCAAGTACAATTTTAGCCACACTATAATGGTTACTAATTCTTGTTCAGTTTGTAAGAAATACAAATAAAGAAAAGTAACTATTTTCATGAAAGTCATGACTGAAGAAACTGTACAGAAAAACTGGGAGACTGTGTATTATGTATTTACGAGCCCGATTGGGATTGCCCTCATAACTTGCTTTGTTTTGAATATTTTCCCATTTCTGCTTCAGTAGTATACTACAAGCTGAGAGAATCTTTTAACTTACTAAATGCTTATATTTCTCTTTTACATAAAGAAAGATAAATAGATGTAAATATCCATGCAAGGCAGACACAGAAATACAAATTAAGATATTCTGTTGTGCACAAGAATTTTGAGTGCTGCAGGCAAGTACTAATCCTTAGCATACTAAGGAGCTCTTTTGTCAAGCCACAAACTGAACTTCACAAGTAAAAAAAATATGTCCCCAATTTTTCTAACATTACAAAGTATTTTGGTCAGTGTTTATAGGAATTACTGTTTCTGTGTTCAAAATGTTCTAGGCCAGCGAGTACTGAAGTGCGTGCATTTATCTGTAACAGTGGTTTCCAACTCTAATTGTGTCTGAAAATGAACTGGCCAATGAAGATAAAAAGCAAAAATTATTGTCAAATGTGGCTTAACGAATTATATCCACTTCTCTTGAAGTATGCCTGGGTCATTTTTAAAACCCCAGAAAAGGGTGTGATGTGAGTGAGGTTTGAGAACCACCCATCTGTCTGAGCCCTCCTCAGATGTTTGCATAATTAAGGTAGAAAAATGACTGACCTGCCCCAAAGTAAAGATATTGGGAGAAACATGGACCAGTTCTGGCAAATGGCCTGTCTTCACATAACTTCTGCTTTAGAATACAATTCTAAAATTTCACAAATGTAAAATATCTTTATCTTTTTTCTTTCAGAATATTCAGACCTTACTCATGAAAATAATGAAAAGGAAACAGCCTAAGTGTCCCTCAGTAGAAGAGTGGATAAAGAAACTGTGGTACATATACACTATGGAATACTACTCAGCTATTAAAAACAAGGAATTCCCGAAATTTGTGGATAAATGGATTGAGCTAGAAATGATCATAATGAGTGAGTTAACCCAGAAGCAGAAAGAATCAAATGGTATATACTCACTTATATCTGCATACTAGCCCAAGGGGCGTGTCCCACGAAAGCCTTCACTTACCAGGAAACTGGGACAGAGGGGAAGGCATCCAATTGGGACTCTAAATGAGAGACGCATGGGAGAATAGCAAAATAAAAGGATACAGAGGGTCCTAGAAATCTACAAGTAGAACAATATGATAGGCAGATTTGGGCCCAGGGGTCCCGCTCAAACTAAGGCACCAGCCAAGGACAATACAGGAGGTAAACTTTAAACCCCTTCCCAGATCTAGCCAATGGTCAGAATATTCTCCACAGTTGAGTGGAGAGTGTGATATGACTTTCTCACGTACTATGGTGCCTCACATTTGACCATGTCCCCTGGAGGGGGAGACCTGGTGGCACTCAGAGGAAGGACAGCAGGTAGCCAAGAAGAGGCTTGATACCCTATGAGAATATATAGGGGGAGGTAATCCCCCTCAGGAACAGTCATAGGGGAGGGGAATAATGGGAAAATGGGGTGGGGGGGAGGAATGGGAGGATACAAGGGATGGGATAACCATTGAGATGTAACAAGAATAAATTAATAAAAAAAAAAAAAAGAAAAATTTGAATTTATGGATCACATACCAGCAATTTCTTCTGTAGTCATTCCTTCACAGCCTATTTTTTTCCCCAACCACAGTGGGTTTTTAAAAAAATTTTATTTTATTAATTTATTCATATTACATCTCAATGGTTATCCCATCCCTTGTATCCTCCCATTCCTCCCTCCTTCCCATTTTCTCCTTATTCCCCTCCCCTTGTGACTGTGACTGAGGGGGACCTCCTCCCCTGTATATGCTCATATGGTACCACGGCCTGTTTTCTAAATGGCCTCTGGTGACAGTTTTGTTATATAAAAAAAGTACCAGTTTGTGGTTGTTTGGTTTCAAAATGGAAGTGTTTCTATTATTTGTGAGTCAAAATTGTTCAATATCTACTTTTTCTTAATTATTCCTTCTGTTTCACAAGGAAACCCTTTGTGTTGGTGGCATTTAGGCAAGCACTATGACAGTCATACCTTCTCAAAATGAGCAATACCTTTCTGGATTCCTATGCTTGCCTGACTGTCAGCATACAACTTAAACCCTTACTCTACCCCATGAAAAGCAGTTCCCCGCTGAACTCATGGGAAATCTCGCTCAGCAGGAAGTGTAGTTTCACTACATAACATACATATAACTGTCACTTTCACTGCAGTCCCTAAAGCCCTTATTTTAAATTTTTTAATTCATTGTTATGTTTGTTTTGCACACATAATACATATTATATCATTTTAATATAATGTATTACATTTAACATAATATTTTTGCATACATTATATTATTTTAAAAATAATCTAAGATTAAACAAAAACTAACGCATCAGAATATTAGAATAGGACAAGACAAACAAACAGAAGGAAAAAAGCCAAAGAAAAGGCCTGAGAATCGGAGACCCACTCCTTCACACACTCAAAAGTCTCATAAAAAAACACTAAACTGGAAGCCATAAAATATACTTATAGGACCTGGTGCAGATCCACAAAGGTCTTGTGCATTGTGCCTCAATCTTTCTGAGTTCATCTGAGCTTTGCTTATGTTGATTTAAAGGGGCTTGTTCTCTGTGTCCTCCATCCCCTCATTCTGCCTTCTTTTCTTATGGGGTTTCCTGAGCTCTGAGGGGAGGGATTTGATAGAGATATCCAACTGAGTGCAAAGTGTTCCAAGGCCTCTCACTCTCTGCATGATGTCTGGCTCTGGGCTTCTGTATTTGTTTTCTTCTGCTGCAGGAGAAAGTTTTACTGATGATGGCTGAGTGAGGAATTGATCTATAAGTATAGCAGAATGTTAGGTTATTATTTTATTGCTACAGGTTTTACTTGTTTGCCTTTTTAGAACGGTAGCATTTGGTTTTACACTATGCCCCTGGGCTATCTAGTGTCAGATATGGGTTCCATAGCATGGATTGTCCCTTAAGTCAGATCAGCTATTTGTTGGTTACCCCCAAAGTTTTGTGCCACCATTGCCCTATCATATTTTGCAGGCAGGACATCATTGTAGATGAAAGAGTTTGTGGCTGGCTTGGTGTTTATATTTCCTTTTTATTAGTTCGAAGACTATCTTCCTGTACTGAAAACACTAGAACATAAGGGCAAAGGCTCTATATAGGCACCAGCTCAACTTCTCCAAGTTCAATGAGTTGTTTAGGTGTAATCTTCGTAAATGAGGGCCTTGCAGTCAATTTCTGAGAAGCATTCTATGGTCTTGGCAACAGCCTGATTTGTTTGGGGATTCTCACGAGACCACTTTGGCAACAACTCAATTAGATGTAACCCAGTCCTGATACTGGGAACTTCCTTCATTTGGTAACAGGAGATGTTCAGTTGCGATCTTATTTAGAGTGCTTTTATATATGTATTTGGTTTCCTTACAACACCACAAATGGCCCTTAACTTTAGCTGTCTCTTCCTGTATCTCCTACCTTATCTTCACCTTTTCTCTCCCTCTATACTCGATCCTCCAATTCCAGCCCTTATCCAACTATGACTATCTATTTTGTAAATCTTTCCTAATAATATCTATCTGTGTTTCCCTGGTCTCTTTTAATTTAAATAGAATTCCATCACTTTCCCCCTCATTTTTCCCTTTTCCAGCCCTTCCCAGTTCCTCTGTCTGTAAACCGTATCATGATCGTACTCATCTTCAAATTGATAGCCTGTTTTCCTTCATTACTATTGTTATCACATATGTATATACCCATACATATGCACAAATATATAAATACAACCCACTGAGCACATTTTTGTTGTTCGTGTATATTTGGTTTAGAACTAACCACTTTGTATCAGGTAACGAATAAGAGGTCTCCTCTCTAGTTTTTTAATGAATTTATAGATGTAGTAGACGTTTACTGTACAGAACTCTACTTCATTTGAAGTGGTCCAATGATCCACATAATAAACCTTTAACCCACAGAGAATCCAAGCCAGCTAAGTGACTCCCCACCATCCCCATAGTAGAGAATCATTTGACCTAATAGTTGCCATTAATTAAAAATAAGTGTATTTTAAAATAATATCACATATTCAAAATTTTAAAATGTTGTTGGCAGTAGTTTTCTGAAATTTGAAAAAGAAATTCAGATGTCTTTCATCAGAGCTATGCAACCAATTGCACAAGTTTAAAAACTGATGGAAAAATAGAAACCAGCAAAATGTGTTTTCAATGATGAATGGATAAGGAAAATAAGGTTCATTGTTTTTTTAAAATATTTTTTGAATACTTTTTTTCGATTTCATTTATTTACATTTGGCAAACTGATGACTTGAGTCTCACCTCCCACCTATCTACACACTTCTGTCCACCCTCCCAACGCGTTATATATCTCTTTTGGAAGTACATGTTTATTAGGGTTATTTTATAGTCCCACAAACTAGCCAAGGTCATGTGTGACTATAGGTTTGGAGCTATGTTTTGGATCTTGGTGGGCTAAGGAAGGATAACATAACTAAAGACAGTGGTTGCTCTCTCCCAGAATCAACTGCTAGAATAAGTTCAATTCTAGAACTGAAGAGTGGGGCTATGAGCATTCCTCAGTGTAGATAACAATGCTTGATTTGAGTTAAAGTATACAGTAATTGTTTCAAAGTCTAGAAAATGGCACCTCATAGCCCCTCACCTTATCTTTGGGCTCCAAATACCACCTTGTGTCTTTTGGAATGTATCTGACTTTCTACATCTTTTGTTCTTGCAGCCTAATTAGGTAGGCTTGATGCTTTCATCCCTTCTACCCATTACGGTTTGAAATACCGTAATCCATGTTTATAACATTTTGAAGTCTGCACAAGGTGGAGTTGCCTTAAAAGGGAATTTTTCAAACCAGTTCTTACTGTAATCATCATAATCCAGTTACGTGCTCAAGATCCTTACATTTCTTCCCAAATGCAAGACAGAAGTAGAAATGTTGAAGATATAAATACGAGCTTCCTTTGTAGATCCTCTTAAGTCCACTGCAGTTTCTGTTCTGTGGTATCTTTCATTATCACCTCTGTCAGACCAATGCCTATGGTCCTCTTTGAGTTCTTATATATGTATCAATATTTCTACCTTACAGTTTTCAGATGGATATAAGCCTGCTGATTACCATATTCCCGTGAGGGATTATTAGTTGAAAGTGAATAGGGACCCATCTTTTATATGAGCACTGGAATTGGGAATTCTGAGGTCTGACCTCAAGTAACATTATCTTAAAATTCTCATAAAGATGTAAATCATGATGAATCTTGGCAATCTATCATTAGCTACAATTTAGGTGTTTTTTCTCCGATTAAAGCTAATATTATTTTTTAAAGAATAAACAAAAGAGCTTTTACATTCGAACTCTGCAACTTAAAATCAGCATTGACTGGCACACCATTAACTTGCCAGGTTTTCTTGTACACCTGTATAGCTGATCTTTATTATGTGGAATGGGAGACAAAATCCACAATAAAATAATTTTAAATGTATAAAAATCAAGATTTTCTACTAATGTATTCATCTTCCAAGGTCTCATGACACATTACACTCTGCTTTTGTCCAAGTCATTTCTTCTAACATGTGACGCTGATGCCAACATGATTGTAATAAATAGCCTGTCTATACTCTAGCATCTTAATCCATAAACTAGGCACAAAAGCTTAGTGAGAATTTTGGAATTTTAGTTTCTTTGAAAAACACAGAAGTATTATAAGATTTTTCTTTTGGTTTTTAGCCCCAGATCTGGGAATATGGGGCTGCTTTGACGCAGCTGACTCTGATTGGCCCTGTGCTCTAGCAGAGGTGTGATTTTGTCAACTGCAGACAGTGTCTGTGGTAGTGTGACATTTGGAATTCTGGGGACTTTTCAGAGGGTATATAAATGGTAGCATCCCAAGTGGTTGGTTGTGGGAGGGATGGTGGTTGGTTGGTGGTTGCTGTTGGTCACAATTTGTTAAGAAGATAGACGAAGAAGAAGAAGAAGAAGAAGAAGAAGAAGAAGAAGAAGAAGAAGAAGAAGAAGAAGAAGAAGAAGAAAAAGAAGAAGGAGAAATTAGATATCCTGACTCTGAAGATCAAACTTTCCCCAAAGAACTCAACACCCCTAATCCGCAGGATGTAATCTGACAATAATATGGCCCCCTTTCCAAGCCCTGGCTTTATTCAGGGATCTCTTTCCTTTCCTCTCTGTGCTTTTTTCTCTCTTTATCTAGTGCGAGGGGGTTGAAAGGATGGAAAAAAGGGGTGGAGAAGGGTGAAAGAAAGGAGAACTCACAAAATAGCAAATTCCTGCTATAAACAGCTGCATCTGTTATTGAATGAGATGATGTTGTTAGGCCAATGTTAAGTATCCAGCAAATGCTCAACTACTGTCAGCTATTAGGTCAGAATCATGATATTGTTGTTATTCTTAAAAAATCACTATTTGATAATCATCATATATCATAAAGTGCTTCAGAAATAAGTAAAGGGTTACCATTAGTTACTTGAACCACAAACATAATACATATGTATATTTGGTTACATATCTTAAACTACAGTGTAGTTTAAGTAAATCTTAAGTTAATTCACTTGAGTAACATCTCAAAGGAGTAACATTATAATGCAGATGTTAAGACCATTATCACAGTTTTCCTTATTGCACATATTTAGAATTATATTATATAATTGTCCTGGGCACATGATATAAAAATCTGGGGTATGTATTCATTTTCCTAGCTGTCCTGGGGTCTCAGCCGTATTGTGAATATGGTCAACAGATCCTCCTCTAGAAAATGACATGAAACTATTCTAGCAAACATTTCAGGGTTTTTCTTTTCAAACTTATAAAACTATAAAGTTCTAGTCCCTGTGCCAAGTTAACACTCACATTTGTCCATGAAGACCAATGATGTGTGATTGCTTTAAAGTTAAAAATAAACTTTAAAATTTTGAATTCATTTTTTTTTTACTATGCAGATTTTTCATTCCATTCTTGTGCGAGCTGCCAGCATCATGTCCCGGAGGTGAGTAACTTTTTGTGTTATTTTTAATCCTCTTAATCCTCCCACACACAATTCTAATGCAGCAGCATGTCTGGTAGTTATTCTTTCATTTCGTTCTCTTCCAATTCTTAACAATCTCTGGCCTGGATCGCTGAAATGTACTCTCTATTAGCAGAGGCTCCCAGACCTTCTTCCATCTAATTAAGGGAAAATGACATGACTGAAGTCACAGTTAGGTTTCTCTCGGCTGAATTTCATTAAGATGCTCCCCTTTAGACCTCGCCACCAGTCAACTCCACCCTTCCTGCATCCAGCTACCCAGCCCTTCCCAAGCTTCATGGCATTCTATCCCATCTTCTTTTCTCATTCCACAGCGTAGCTCTTGTTCCACAAATTCTTCAGATTTTTTGGATTGTCTGTCTGGCTTTCATATTCCATCTTAATATTCACAGCACATTAAGAAGTATAAAGTTTTTCATGTGATTAGAAAAATACTTCTAATTTCCTATGTTGAATAAGATGGAGTTTTATGGAGTAAATCAGTAGTGCTTTCCTCTCAGAGTTTATGACATGTGCAAATCCAAAGTGGCACGGGTGTTACCCTGAATTATAAGTTTCTGAGAAAGGGGGTTCTCTGGTTTGTTTGCTATTGTAACCCCTAAGTGAACTTTGCTACCCAGTAAATGTACATGGATGATACTAACTGGGTGATGACAACATATATTCTTGCAGGACTAAATGGTCCTTAATATAGAGATACTCTATTGATGGTACTCTCAGTATGGAACGTAAATACTTCCCTGGAATGCAATACATTAACTATTTATCTAAACAGTTCTGAATTCTATGTATATATCTTATTTCTATATAGGAATTCAATCAAGAAAAGAGTAAAACTAAAAGGAAAAGCACTGATTTTTTTGAAACCTGTAAGTAAACTGAGGACATCTGCCTGAAGGGCTTAGTTCTGCATCATTAGATATGGCATCACATACCTATTATACTTCAGGTGGATTTGTAAGTCTTAAGGTTGTGAGTAACTTATTAGAAATAAATAAATCATAGAAAGTCTAGTTTCTAAGTAAAATCAAAATTATTTGCTAAACAAAAAGAGAAAAAGTGTTACTTATGTAAAATTCAACAAATGGTACAATTTCACACCAATTTCTGTCTTGAGTTTTAAATATGCACTAGATTGGAAGCTAGACTGTGATTGGAACAGATGGGAGCAGGACCCTACTGGTATAGCAAAATAGGAGCACCTCCAAATTTTAAGCTCTAAAAAATTCTTCAGGGAAGCACAAGATATTTTCCAGTTACTTTGTATACTTTATGCCTTATTGTTGCTCCCCCCCTTTTTTTTTTACAACATAGTGAAGAGGCCATATAAATCATTTTCATGTTAGTTTACTGAAATGTCTTATTTGAGATTTCCAGAAATATAGAAGATATGACTTTTCTGATGTTCAGAAAAAATTTAAATTAATTTATTTATTCATTTTACATCCTGATCTTAGCCCCTCTACCCTTTCTCCCTCTTCTCCCCTCTTCTATTCCTCAGAAAAGGGAGCCCCTCCCCCAGCTCATCAGGCTGCATTAGGACTGAGCATGTCCTTTACCCCTGAGGCCTAGCGAGGCAGTCCAGCCAGGAGGAAGTGATCAAAAAGCAAGCAACAGAGTCCATGTCAGGGACAGCTCCTTCTCTCCTTACTAGGGGACCCACATGAAGCCTGAGCTGCCTCTGGCTACATCTGTGTAGGAGGCCTAGACCCAGCCCATGTATGGTCCTTGGTTGGTGCTTAGTCTCAGCAAGCCCCTCTGGGCCCTGGTTAGTTGGCCCTGTTGGTCTTCTTGTGGAGCTCTTGTCACCTCCAGGTCCCTGTCTTCCCCGAACTCAATGTTAGGCTTCTGACAGGATATGTGGGCACCCTAACTGAGACTCCTATTAGCAGGGGTCATGGAGACTGAAGAGGACATCCTCTAACTAGACAAGACCCCTAGTGGAGGGAAAGGAACAAAAACGTTGACCCAAAAATTGCCCTGACTACAAGATGTGCAGGAATAAAGACAGGGCAGATGGAGCAGAGATTGAGGGAATGTCCAGCCAAGGCCTGGCCCAACCTGAGACCCATCTCATGGAAGAGACCCAACCTCTGGCTCTTAAAGATACTCTGCTATGCTTGCAGAAAGGAGCTTAGCAGAATTGTCCTCTGAGAGACTCCACCCAGCAGCAGTTCCAAACAGATATTCAGAAAATTTAAGGTCAAACTACCACTCTTCTTCTTCTTGCAAGCAAGGCTGTGGATAGAGAAAACGTCTTGGGCAGTCAAGCATTGTGCTTTATGGATGTGATCATCTATCTATCTACCTATCAACTTGTCGACATATCCACCTATACACCTGCCTATCCACCCATCTATCACACATCAGCCATCTGTCTATCATATAGCTACCTACCTTTCTGTCTTCTATTCACTCTGCTTTTCTGTGAGAGCCCTGACTTCTTCAGGGATGCTCATTATTTGGAGGTCATGCTTTGCCTTTATCCTTCCTATCTTGAAATACAATGCTGGCATGAGAAGACAAGAACTAAAGCACTTGGTAAGGGCTGCTTATAAAACTCCCTTAATAGATTAGAGAAACATAAACCTGGGAGGGTAGAACTCTGCCATTTTATAGATGACCTTGTGGGACCTGATTTCTTATTCACATGATCTACTCAAACTCACGTGTACAGAATAATGGATCATTTCTGAGAGAG
Organism: Acomys russatus; assembly: GCF_903995435.1. Classification (NCBI taxonomy): domain Eukaryota; kingdom Metazoa; phylum Chordata; class Mammalia; order Rodentia; family Muridae; genus Acomys; species Acomys russatus. Next base: position 23,329,496 of record NC_067157.1, on the reverse strand, counting down.
AGAGAGAGAGAGAGAGAGAGAGAGAGAGAGAGAGAGAGAGAGAGAGAGACAGAGACAGAGAGAGAGACACAGAGAGAAGAGGAGACAGAGAGAGAGAGGAGAGAGAGAGAGACAGAGAGAGACAGAGACAGACAGAGAGAGAGAGACAGAGAGAGACAGAGAGAGACAGAGAGAGACACAGACACAGAGAGAGACAGAGACACAGAGACAGAGAATGAAACTGAGAAACAGAGATGAGGAAGACATTGGCACAGACACAGACAAAGAATGCTATAGATAGTTTATTGTATATGTGTGTAATAATATAAAATCATATGTAAAATATTAATAAAGAAATTTAAAAAGAAAGAAAGAAATCCTTATAGCATATATCTGGTCTTGAAATTAAACAATACTTGTTATTCCCAGAACATAATGTCTAGTTCTCCATGAATAGTTTAATGTGTTGAGAGTCCTTGGAGTGACATATAACTTTATGTGCCAGATAACATCTGAAAATTTAAATTCAGAAAATCTGGGCCTGAATCACTCCTTTGGTATCCAGATTTTGTCTAATCTCAGTCAACTGACTTTATATTTTTTGGACTTGCTATCTTCACTTATAGAGTTGTATGCTGATGATTTTATATATAATGATACAATATTTCACGTGGTAGAAAAATGAGAAAATATAATATTGTTCCTGGTTTTTAAGCAACGACATTTGCCAAATATGCATATGTATGTGGCTGTAACTATGCTCCAAGGTGTATTTTAGAATAGATAGGTGTAAAGAATTCAGAATGGGGATTGGGGCTGGACATGTGTCTTCTCTCCAGTGTGGAAAATATCTGGCACCTCATGATTCCTTCCTTTAATTACTTGCAATAGCAGGAAGTGTTACCTCCTTATTTCAATAATATTCTGTTATTTTTTGCCTGAATTTTATAAAAATAACCTGTAACTTTAGAGAGGACATTAGTTTGTATAAGTCATAACACTAGTATGTAGCCTAGTCAAGAATATGAACCAGATCTCATGGTTCTGATTCTTCCTACCACCTCTTTACCATGGCCCAATGTTCTTAACATATAAATTGCATTAATGTATTAATAGATTATATGAGACAATTTCCATGCTGAAGTGAAGCATCTTATTAGGAGCATGAAGAATCATTCTCATTAGCTAACGGTCCATCTGAAGTACTGATCCAGTGTATTACAATAGGACTAATCAATATTACCTCAGATTTTAGTTAAGAGTTAATTTCATACACCTTGATTATTTAAGTCCTTTCTACTGCTCAATTAAGTCTGAATAACATTATTATTATTATTATTATTATTATTATTTTAGTTTTAGTTTTCTAAACATTCCACAGCCACAGGTTCTATTTGTAAATTGACAACCTGACAGTATGTAAGATTCAAATAAAAAGAGACGAGGATTCAACTTTGAAGAGAGCAAGGAAATGTAAAAAGATTAGGAACATGGTCTCAGACTTCAGAACCTACATTGCATAAGATGACACCCCTAGCTTTTCCCTGAAAAATATATGAAGGCCTCAAATTTTCCACCGTTTCTGCCAGCAGACTTACTGTCAAATTGTTCTACCCTTTAAAAATTAATAGAAGGAAGAATTTTATTTTCTATCATCAATATGCTTTTATTTCTCTGGAAAGCAGCTGTGGTGAGTATGCTTTTACTGCCTTTTCAGTGATGGCTACAGTCAGAAATTCCCCTCTAACCCAGGGCCACACCTTCTATAGGAAAAGTGGCATTCTGACTTTGGCATAATTTAAAAATAATCTACACTTTCTAATGTCTTAAAATCATAATCAAAACCCTGTCTCGAAAAAAAAATCATAATCAATGATAACCTCTGAACTGAAATATAACAGTGAAATTCTAAGCATCTCCTTAAAGGGATTCGCTGCATTGCCAAAGCCTACCAGCACATTTTATGAATATGTCTTAGTTGGTAATAGGCATTACAATAAAACAATAGAAGTTGCATGTGCAGTTCGTTTAAAATTTCAGTTGTTATTACTCCAACATAATAATCAAAAGTATAATTTGAAAGAACAATGGATACCAAAGTATATTTTCAGCTTTTAAAGAGCCTTCCAATGTAGGGAAAAGATGCTGATCATTGTGTTTTAACATGATACACTGACTACCAAAATAGCTGTTATTATTTAGAAAAGTACTTATATTGGTGAAAGGGGACCACTAATGCACCTATATAACCTTCACCTCATAACTTACCCTGCTTACAAGATGTGCAGAGGTAAAGATGAATACAGACTGAGAGAATCAACAACCAAGGCCTTGCCCTACCTGAGACCCACCCACCCCATGGGAGAGAGCCAAGCCCTGACACCACTAATGATATCCTGCTATTCTTACAGACAGGAAGCTAAGTGAGAGGCCCCATCTAGCTGCTGATCAGATCAAATGCTGAGACTCACAGCCAAGCATGAGGTGGAGCTCAGGGAGTCCTGTGGAAGAGTGGGAGGGAAGGATAGAAGGACTTATAGGGGACAAGAAATACTACCAGAGACCAATAGAGTCAACTGACTGAGACCCATGGGGGTTTATAGAGACAGAAGCACCATCCAAATAGCAGGCATGGACTGGACCTAGGCTCCTTACACATATGTAACTGATAGGCAATTTAATCTTCATGTGTGTCCCATAGTAAGTTGAGTGGGTTTTGTCTATGGCATGGCCTCTGTGGCCTGCTTTTGATCACTTTGCCTAAAGGGGCTGCCTTGCCTTTGGCCTCAGTGGATGAGGATGAACTCATATCTGATGTGATCTGATGGGCTGGAGATGGTTGGTGGGGGACTGCTCCAGTTTTCCGAAGAAAAGAGGAGGAGGTATTTGAGAAGAGGGTGGGAAGGTGGTACTGGGAAGAGAGGAGGAAGGGGATATGATTGGGATGTAAAATGAATATATAAATTTAAAAAAAAATGTAAAATGAGGCTTGTTACAAGAAGAAGGCGGAGGAGGAGAGGAAGGAAAGGAGGAGGAAGAGATGTAGCCACTGTTTTTTGAATGTTAATTTAAAAGAATGGTTGCACATGATCCTGTTTCCCCTATGAGGAGGTAGCTTGCATATGCACACCAACGATATGATGTTTACGCAATGATGAAACTAAGTAAGACTTCCTTTCTGAGGATTTTTCCTATTGTTTAGCTGTGCATAGTTACACACTGTCCTGGTTCTGTCTGTAGAAAGGGTCAAGATGTTTAGTAAACTATTTGTCAAAAAAGAAGTAGGCAATATGTGTTATCTCTATATTTTTGTTCCATAGAACCTATCAAAAGTAATATGACTAAATGGACAATGTTGAGTCAGTATTGAAGAGTTCACAAGGTCATAGAAAGTGGAAGCTTTGACTTACGTAAAAAAAATTTATAAAGACACTCCATATTTTTCTATTTTCTGTGGTCATTTGATATCCTTAGAAAAACCAGCTGAAATGAAGAACTCTGCAACATGACTTTCATGATAAATGATATTTGATTTTATATTTCCTAGTCAGAGGAGAGTCTTATCTGACGTAGAGAGCTTCGTGTGTTTTGGTTGGAATTTTAATCAGAAATGATTTTAGCCAAGCTGCTGCTGCTGTTACTGCACGGAGACATGATCTCAACTGTTTGAATCCCCTCGCTTACTAAACAAATATTTGTGTCAGGCATTAGTGGACAAGACAAGCAGAGTCCCGGACTTTAAAAGGTCACATCATGCCAAATTGCCATTGACACATTAAGAAAATAAAAGGCCAGGGGGACAGAGTGATTATGGACACTTGCTAACCCCTTTTCCCGCATGTATAAATAGCCCATCACCAGGTGACAGGTAAGTGTGTGACAAGAATAATTTCCCAAACATCAGCTCTCATTGTACGCTGCTCTGGACTTGGAGCCTTAGACGATGGATGTGTGCATAGTTTCACCCTAGCTAGCATAGCGATCTCTGTCCAATGTGTACTTGTTGCTCCTCTACCCACTCAGGTTGGTAGAAGATGGGAAAATGGTCAGGTTTCGTGTCATCCCCCAGGTACTCAAGAAGCTGAGAATGGATGATCACATACAAGGCCAGCATGAGCTACCTAATTAACTCCAGGCCAAGCAGGGCAGTTTAGCAAGATGCTACACCAAAATACAAAATGACAAAGAGCTAGGGATTCAAATCAGTGCCAGAGGGCTTACTGAGGACTTAATGTCTAAAAGTCCTGGGTTCAGTCTTCAGTTTCACAAAACAAAACAAGAAAAAAACAAAACAAAACAAAAAAACCCAGAGGGTCTAGGGAGAAGGGAGGAGCTATATGCAGCTTGCACATGACATTTAGGAGAAGGCTGTTTTGCCACCCTTGTAATACCATATGGAAACAGCAGCAAGAGTTTCAACATATCTAAATATCTTTTGATATTTTAACATTTAAAAATTTTTTGTATTCACAGCTCATATGTGTGCATTTGTGTGTATCTGTAAATATACATCCACATACATATAAATATGAGAGGAGCTAAGAAAGTTATTTTTCTGTATGATTAAAAAAATCATTTTATCACTTAGCCATTCTTGTCACAGACTTGTAAAGAAGCCCGTATCCTCAGGATTTCATTAGGTCACAAAGAATAAGTAAACTATTCCTTGCTAACATTGAAATGCCTCTCCATGGAGATAATATGTTTTCATTTGCATTAATTTATTCAGTAATATTTAGTAAACACTCATTAAGTATCCATAGCTTTGCTTAACAAAGGTGAAGCCCTATGAATATAAAATATCAATCCAGCCCAGGGGGCCATAACAAAATAACAACAGTATTGTTAAGGCTATTTTTTTTAATTGCTGTGTCTTAAATTATCTCACAGGTATTGCAGACAGGAAGACACATCTGAACATAGTAGAAAGAAAGGAAGCATTGTGTAGACAGGGCAGCAGAAATGTTGGGGAACAATCAGTCAACCCTCGAATTTTCCTTACTTGGGGAAGACATGTTCTATCAAGCCAATGCCAACTTAGTAACTAATAAATCTTTGCTTCTAGAGGAAACAGTGTTAGGTCCTTGACCTGGTCACACACTTACTAACACACGTTCTGCTTAAAACCATCTACTTAGTATACATTGACCATCATCCTTAGCCTACACGACTGAATGAAGCTTCTTTACCACTTTTCTCTGAAAAGCACATGACTGCTTTGTTGCACTCTGGAACAATAGTCCACATTTTAGCCTTTCCTTTGGGGATGTATTAATTAGCAAAATCACCAACACAAAGCCAGACAATAAAGAGGACAAAGCAGTAAATTAAAAAAAAAAACTATTAGCTCACATTATGAGAGTGAAAATGGGGAGAGAGTAGCCTCTACCAACCTCAGGTAACAACTGGTTCCCAGGGAGGCTCATAATTTTCATCATTCATCATACTGAACATGTCCTGAGATCCCATGGCATCACCATAGGAATTAACATTGTGTTTATAAAGAGATTCAGGAAGTGGGGAAATGTGACCATTCAGAACACAAAAACAACAAATATATATTATACTTACAAAGGAGAACAAAGAATTTGGTAAACTTAACCTGGAAAAAAATAGGACACAGGGTAATATTGGGAATCATTGGAGATATGGATTGTGTTGGTATATATTTGTTTTTCTTAGAGGCACTCATGGACCAGGAAATTTGGATGAAGTTCTGTGAGAAATACATATTCTTTCCCACAGCCAACACACCTGTGAAATCAGACTCTGGAGAGGATTAAAAATCTGGTTTTATGAGGAGGTCCGTATTAACTGTGATACAAAAGCCTAGAACAGTCCAAGCTTGTGCTGACCATTATGAGTATGAATAAGTATATGAATAAGCAACAAGTGTTTCTTATTAAAGTGACAGTGTCCTTTTAATTGTGTCAGTGAATTAGTATTTACCTAGTAGTAATATGAGGGTTTATTGCATTTCATGGTAGAAAATGAGTTGATAGATGTGATGATTCAGTTTAGCAAATTGGAAACAGTTATTTATAATAATCAGAAGTTGGAGAGGACGTAGCTGTGCATCAGTGGATAAAGGGATAAAAGAAATTGTGTTACATTTACACAATGGAATATTACTCAGCCATTAAAAATCACTAAATTCACAGGTAAATGGGTTGCTCTATAAAAAAAAATCATGCTGAGTTAGATAACCCAGACCCAGAAAGGAAAACATGGAATGTATTAATTTATTTGTGGATGTTAGCTCTTATGTCTTTAGTAAGCAGCTTATGATCCATATAACAACAGAGATTAGGGAGAGGGTAATGGACCAGGGGGCAAAGATGGATATTCCTAAGAAGGGGAAAAGAATTCATTAATAATTATGGGTGGACAGACAGATAGGAGTGACTAAAGTACGGGAACAAATGGGGAGGACAAAGGGGCAGGGAAAAGGTGAGCAAGAGAGGCAACACAGGGAGAGACAAACTAAGGGCCTTTGAGGGCTTATATAGAAAGCTAATATATAGCTTCCTAAAATATATACAGACATGAAGGGAATCTGAATAAAACCGCAAATTTGAGAGAAGTCAATGCATGTTCTCATTCCTAACCCAGAAGCTATCTACAGTTGATAATCATTTGTAGATAACAAATATATTTTTTTTCTTCAAGGGCATCTCAATGAAAAATCAAACCACTCTTTAGGGCAGGCCACAGACCTGGGAGTAGATAGCCAACACAAAATGAACTAATGGAACCATTGGAGGTTCTGTCTCATAATGTGTCAGTGTATTTTTCTTTTAAGCTCACAGATTCTTGCATATATATATTATGGCTTCCGGGTTTGTGTTTTTATAGGATCCCAAGGCGTGCAAAGACTGTATATGCATGTGTGTGTGCTTGTGTGTGTGTGTGTGCACTCATGTGTATATATGTATGCTTGTGGGGGTGTGTGCAGTTGGACCTGTGTATATGCATGTATATGTGCTTGTGTGTGTGTGTGTGTGTGTGTGTGTGTGTGTGTGTGTGTGTGTGTGTTTGTCCTGTAAATGCTTGTTTGTTCCCTAAGAAGACACAGAGAAGGTATTATCTGGAAAACAAGTGAGGCGAAGTGTAACTGAAGAAGTTGAGGGATCAGGAAATATAATCAAAATATATTGTATGAAATAATTCTATTTTCAATAAGAGACAAAAAAATTAGTTTTTAAAAATTGGAAACAGTTCAGATCTACAGTAATAAGTTAGAATTGGCTTTTTCAGTCAGAACACTATTGTATTCCTGCCTCTCTGTCATTCTCTTCTTTGCTTGTGTGTGTGTGTGTGTGTGTGAGAGAGAGAGAGAGAGAGAGAGAGAGAGAGAGAGAGAGAGAGAGAGAGAGAGAGAGAGAGAGAGAGAGGTGGAGAGCAAGAGACAGAGAGGGACACACACAGAGAGACAGAGAGAGACTGAGAAAGACCAAAAGAGAGATCTTACAGAGATTTTTGCATTGTGACAAACAACACAAAATCTCTGTGATTCTGCCAAATGTCTTCTGAGAAGAGTCATGGGCAGTTGAGAGCTCCTAGCACAGAGCAAATCTATATATTCTCTATTAATTTATTTAGCTTAATTCAGCTTATGTTTATTGACTACCAGTCAAATCTCAGACTGGGTTTGGGTAGAGATACAGAGGTGTGCAAGACACAGATTACGTTGACTTCTTTCTGAGGTCTTAGCACTCCTAAAACAATTAATCCCTTTTTACAAGGTGGGAAATAGGTTTTCTGATTTGTATAGATTGGGGCATCAACATATAGATTTAGCTTGTGGCATTATAGATGTGAGAAAAATCCAATTTGGAAACCACAGAGCTACCCACAAACAGTCAGTGGTTTTGTTCCTCACATGCTTATTCTGCAAGTTTTCTGCTGTCAAGCTGTGTCTAACCAGCGGTGACTGGTCATGAAGCAACATGTCAATAGAATGAGAGAAGTTCAAGCATGACACGAGGAATATTTCTTTCCCTTTGTTTCCGAAGCCTCTTTCTATCACTGGAGGTAGGTTTCTAAATATTCTTGGGTTAGGGTGACTGCTCACTAGTTAATTGTCTTGCAGAAGACCTGAGTTTGCTTCCCAGCACTAATATGGCATACACACACACACACACACACACACACACACACACACACACACACACACACACACACATATATATATAGAAATAAAACTACAGATAAAATAAAGCAAATAAAATCTTAATCAAAACCGTTCTTGCAATGAGTAATCAGTGCAATGGATAAGAAGGTTCTTGCATGGACAAGATCAAGCTAGTCAACGTTCTGGCATGAGAGAGGGCTCAGGAAGCCCACTTACAGTGTGGAAGCTCCAGGAAGCTGATGGCTATTGAGGTAGAAGAACCATTTTTCTTTGGAGCGGTTGCCACTTGTAGGTTGCCTACGCTTCAGTGAATGGCCCTATCGTATAGTGCATTTCAGAAGAACTAATTCTACTCAGTGAGCCATATTAAAAAAAAGATTATTTGAAGGGTATAGGGAGGGTGTATGGGAGGGCTTTGGAGGAGGAAAGGGAAGGGGAAAATGCCACGAAAATGAAATCTCAAAAATAAACAACAGAAAAGATTAAGCTGGAAGAGGGACCTGTTGGGAAATCCAGGGAGGATTTAGAGGGGAAAAATAAGAGTCACATATGATTAAAATACACTGAAAATGTGTGTGAAATTCTCAAAGACCAGGTTAAAAATGTTATAAAAATAAATTAAAAATAAGATTATAGAAAAATTAGTGGTATAGACAAAATAACAACAACAATAATAAAAAATTAATCTTTAAGTCAAAGTTTCATTTCTTGAATAATAGAACCAAACACACGCATACGTACATAATTTGATCTTAGCAAAATGAGTGAGAAGTGGTACGTATATGTGGCTGAATAAACACGCATATATATGCACACATACTTAATAATGGTATGCTTTGCCAATATCTACCTAAATATGGATCATAGATGAACCACGGTAAGCTGTGGGGCTTGAATTTGTCTACTAATCAAGATTATCTATTAGTGAAGTACAAACATCAACTTCTTAAAATGTGACCTCCAGTGAAACAAGGGAGGAAGAAGCAGACTAAACTGGGGGACCAGGGCAACAGTTACATAGGATCATTCTAGCCATAGAGAAATAAAAAATTCAAATTAAAAATTGCAGGAAGGATTACGTCGGTGAGCCTGAGCCTGATACATGGAGACAGCTATACTTAAAAAAAAATCTAAGTGTGGGTGGTTAGAATTGTGTGTTTCTGCAGCAGAGACAGGCTACATCAGCAAAGCAAAGGGTCTGAAAGACAACGCCAAGTCCGTAAGCAGGCAGCATGGCTGAGCAGGCGTAGCAGCCACGCGTTCTCTGTTCCTCCTTTCCCAGCTCCCCAAACTGCTGTGCTCATGCCTCCCATCCACTCCATCCATGTGATGGCATTGCCCTGGGATCAGGTTCTGAAAATGTAAAAATAACTAGCTGAGCTTTTAATATCTCATAGTTGGCCATGAGAAAATATAATTGGGTATTGAGACTTTTTCTATTCGCGACACATGACTGACTTGACGAGGCTTTTGGAAATATGCTATTATTTTTTCTGCAGCCTTTTTCTCATTTGAACTCTATTCTTGCGGTTTCAGGAATATTATTTCATGTGGTCAGCAAAAGCAAAATGAATGAGTCTTCACAATTTGGTAATGTTAATGGCACATACTTAGAAATCAAGTTAAAGGAAATTGGCTAATTTAAAAACTGAGTCAAAAGCAGACCACTCTAAGCAAATTATATATCATAAGCAAATAAAAGCCCTAAGAAACAACCTATGTTTACTTCAATAACCTGGGGGCTGACATATATGGACCACCCACTTTGCATGGCCTCATATTACTAACACGTGTGTGGTGGCTTGAATGAGAAATGTCCCCCTTCAGTCTCTTGCATTTATAAGCTTGGTTCTCAGTTGCTGGTGCTGTTTAGAGAGGCTACAAACCTTGCTGAAGGGATCACATCTCAGAGCTTTCAGGGTTCATTCACCCACCAACTGTATTATATCATAAGCCCCAGGTTGGACCAGGCCTTGGTTGGTCATTCCCTCAGTATCATTTTCTCTGCACATCTTGTAGGCAGGATACGTTTTGGTTCAAAGGCTTTGTGGGTGGATTGGTGCTCCCCTCCCACCACTATAGTGCTGCCTGGCTAGAAAGAGGTCTCCCCATAGGACAGAGCCAAGCCCTGACAGCATTAAGGAGACTTTGACAGGAGCCTAATTTAACCACAGTATGAGAATCTTCCCCTCCCCTGCCCACCATTCCCCCTGCTTGCAGCTGATCAAACCAGATGCTGAGACTCACAGCCAAGCATTAGGCAGAGCATAGGGAGTCCTGTGGGAGGGAAGGATAAAAGGACTCAGAGGGGACAAGAACGCTGCAGGAAGACCAAGAGAGCCAACTAACCTAGACCCATGGGGCCTCACAGAGACAGAAGCACCAACCAAAAAGCGGGCATGGACTGGATCTAGGCTCCCTAAACATATTTAACCAATGGCCAGCTTGATATTCCTGTGGGTCCCTTAGTAAGCTGAGCAGGTGCTGTCTATGACATGGACCATGTTGCCTGCTTTTGATCATTTCTCCCTAACAGGGTTGCCTTGCCTGGCCTCAGTGGATGAAGATGAGATCAGTCCTGATGCAACTTGATGTTCTGGGGTTGGTTGGTAGGGGAGCTCCTCTTTTTCTGAGGACAAAGTTGGGGGGATAGGGCAAAGAGGGTGGGAGGGAGAGGCCTGGAGGGGAGTAGGGAATGAGCTATGATCAGATGTAAGATGAATATATAAATTAAAAATAACAAAAATATAGTTTAGAAAACTATAAAAAAAATAGCATAAGCTCCTTGTTTCTTATGTTGCTTTGCTCATGGTATTTTATCACAGCCACAGAAAAGTGACAGGTACAACATCTTTAGATGGTTTTTATTTCACCCTGGCTGCTCTTAAATGCGATTCATAATAGTCCTATGCAATACTTTAAGTCTCTAATGCTACTTACACTTCAAATTCCTGCTCTTATAAATTGCTTGAGGTTGCTGCTATAATCTGTTATTTTATTCATTCTTTCAGCCATTCATGTAACACACATTGACTCCCTTTATGTGCTAGGTGATAAGGACACAGCAGTGAAGAAGTTTATCAAGTTCACTGTTGTGGATTTGGCTTTCCGCATCTGTAAAGATGGATCATCAGCACACATAATCAACTTATCTCAGAGAGCGAGAGTGATGCCCTGTCGTGAGAACTCACTGGCATGAAAATATTTCCATTGTGTTTGTAGAGACTAGCCAAGACTGTTGTTTAATATTTATTGACTGCTTAAACTATGTGAGCTAGGAATGTACTCTCTTATTTAATTTTATTTCTGCATTAAATCTCTGATACAAGCATGATTAATAGTCTTACTTTCCTAAAGGGATGGGCATATACGTATATATGTATATATGATTGAGATATATGTATCAAAGAGACAGAATAGCTGAGAGATAACTACATGACTAAGACTGCTACAGAAGAGAGAAGTAGCAGAAAAATGAAAGGAAACAATCCAAAAGCCACTTGGGAACAAGCGTTGGGGCTGCATCGAGGCTCGATTTCAGTAAAGAGAATTAGGAAGGAAAGGGCCTGCAGGTAGAAGAAAGAGCTTAAGGGTGCACCAAGGTCATGCCCATCAGACCAAGTGAGACTCAGTGTAAGGATGAGCATTTGCATAAAGTAGGATGAGGATGGCGAGGCAGAGGTCACTACTGAGGGCTTTGTACATCCTCCCAGTGTTTGATTTTAGTCTGTGTCTAACCGGGAGCCACTGAAGTGTTTCAAGCAGTAAATGACCTTATACATCTTGCCCTTTGGAAAGATCACCCTGTTTCCACAGTTGAAAATGGATCAGAGAGTTAAATACGTAGACAAGCAAACTGTTTGAGAAGGTATGTGTGAGTCAGGGCAGAGTCGATGAATCTTGCCAGGAAGAAGTCGTGAGCTGCATATGGACACTGTTTCCAGTAAGCAGATAAAGCAGACATAATTAAAACGCATCCTATGGCTATGAAGATAATTTTAGAAGAAAGTCATAGTGGATCCCCCCATTTCCTGGCCTAAATGACTGGGGAAAATATGATAGCGTGAAAGGAAAATGAATGTGAGCTTTGCGTCTCTTGCCAAAAAGGAATAAAACAATGCTTTCCTTGATGATTTTGTGAATGGCTAGTGAACAGGAAATCATGGCAGCCACCTGCAAGCTGTCCAGGAGGACCCACCATCAATGTCTGTGCTGCCATATCTGAGAACAATTAAAGATAGCAACTGTGTTCACTATTATAATTTCCAATAAATCAGGATATCGAACACTAAACCACACCCCCTTCCTTCCAGCACACTGTTCTTCTGTTGATTTTCTTTGTAAGCTCTAATCAATGACAGACATCCCATAGCTCTGAAAAATGTTTTGATTTTTGTAATTGTCAGGTGTCCTGTATGAACGTCTGACAATGCGGTGTGAGAGCTGCCTCCATTTCTTGGAGCTTGTGTAGACATTAAAAGAAGCAGCCATGGAAGTGTATGAATCACTGGAGCTATGAATGTGTATGTGGAGCTCGACTGGAATTGGCCTAGGCTATCTGATAAATGAGAGTTCCAGTTTGTATATCTTTCTATTTGGTCAGGAGCCTTATATGCTGAAAATTCCAGTCACGGCCCATAGAAAAGAAAAAGCCGAAAAATGAATAAAACATGATTGCCCATAAATCAATGTTTCCTTTTCTTCCTTCTAAGAGAATACATATGTATCTGGGATACAAACAGCACTTTACTCTGTTTAGTCAGTAGTCTTTTAAATAATATATTGATTGGATATGGGATTAGAACAAATTTATTTTTCTTCTTTTTTTTTTATATGAATAAAAAGAATTAGACATTTGTATTACTTCAGTCCTGAATCTGACAAATGACTGAAAAAGAAATGTCATCTCTCAAGGCCATCTACAGTCCAACATACCTCTAAATTCAAATGCAATGTTCAGGTGGCACTGTTTACCCTTATAAATAAAATGATACATTAATTTCATGTAACTGAAAGAGGGAGAAGATGCAGCATTCATTGCCATACAGGCAATAAGCACAAGGCGTATGCTCTTAGAATAAAGCCCTCCAAAGCTTACAATCAAATCATGCAAATATTAGCAAATGCAAATGCTGGCACAAGGCTATGAGTAACATTTACACATGATGATCCAGCCGGTGCTTAGTAGAAATTAAATTATTTTTTTTGTCTCTAAAGAATATAAGCAACTAGTGTTTTCAGAGGTTCTCAAAACCTTTTTGGCTTAGCTGTTATCCATTATTTAGCCACTCTCAACTTGCACCTCCAGGCGGTACACGTGAGGACAGCCACGTTTCTCAACGGCATGCCACAGGAAAGCTCAACTCTGTGTGTGGTACCTGCTCACTTGGTGTGTGGACCTGGCTTCCCAGGACTGCATGAATTAAGGAGACAGCTAGCTGCTTTGACACTGTGACACTGAAGTCTCAATTGCCCTAAATCTCATGGTGTATTTCCTATATGATAATCTCAGATATTTTTCTTCCTTACAGTGTTCAGCAACACTTTTGACCCAATTACATGCTGAGAAAAGTATGACAACACTAAAGAAAATGTATTGATAAATGTTGTATCTGTTCATGTTTATAGATGAAAATGTTAAAACTGGCTGGTGAGGTGGCTTTTTGTGGAAAAGCATTACTGCATGTGGTGGACTGCCTGAATGTAATTCTTAGGGCCAACTTAAAACCAGGAAGAGAGAACTGATTTTTAAATGCTGTCCTCTAACATTCACATTGGTACCAGGGGATCTCTCTCTCTCTCTCTCTCTCTCTCTCTCTCTCTCTCTCTCTCTCTCTCTCTCTCATACACACACACACAAACTCACACACACACACACACACGCGCGCGCGCGGGGCAGGGGAGGAGGGGGAAAAAAGAGACATGCACACATTCATAACAATGACAATAATAAGGAAAATAAAAGTTAACAATTAACTGAGAAAAATCTGTATAATTTTCATTTTAAGGTAGTACCAGGCCCACAAAATGTTAGCACAGATACTATAGATTAGTGAAAATAACTATGTCTTGCAAAAAATTACAAGTGAATGTTTTTTTTTAAATTTCTGTGACTGTCTTTGGTGTCTGGCGGAGTAGAAGTAGATAGTAGAGAAGTAGATTTTGTATGTACTCTTGTATGCTTTATGCTACTTGGACAAGTTAAGTATTCATAATAAGAATGCCTGAACTCCAAAATTCCCCGAAATCCAAAATATTGTGAGTACCAACATGCAACTTCAAGTAAAAGTGTCACCCGTTTCTTTTGTGATGTCAAAGTTACAGTCACAATGATGGCAAATGAAATAGATCATGTAAAATTGCCATCAGTTTCCATGTCCAATGTGTCTGATTATATATGTGCCTATTTTTCAACTCTGAGAAATTCTAATATACAAAACATTCATATTCCAATGATTTCAGATAAGGGGCTTTTAGCTCCCCCAAGTCTGCATTCTCTGTCTGTCTGTCTGTCTGTCTGTCTGTCTGTCTCTGTCTCTCTCTCTGTCTCTCTTTCTGCATATGTTTAAATGTATGCCTACAATAAAATAAATGATAAATAGAAAATAATTTCATTTTCCCTATGCTTTCAGATATTTAGGAATATTTCCCTCTCTAATGCAGGCTCCTACACATTAAGAAACCAGTTTTTTATAAGTTAACTGGATTGTAGAATCTGAGCCATGTTGAATAACTTCGCAGTCATTTATAAAGTAATGTATTGATGTACCTTGCTTTACAAATGCTTATTTTTCTTCTGGATTATCTATAACATGATAAGTTGATCATTTGGATAATACCAGTTCTCCAATTTACACAGATCTCTCAAATATAAACTTATTGTAAATTTTACAAGATTCTGGCTATATGTATTAGATATTTGTCATTATGAAAATAATTGATTTTAAAGATCTTTTGAAAGGTTCTCATGAACTTCTAGAAGTTTCCATGTAATACTTTGTATCCTACTGACCCATACAAAGACCAGAGGTCATGTTTCTCTTGGTTTTACCCACATCCTACAGAAGTCTTCACAAATTTCTCTATTTCTAGCCAGTTGTAGGAGAAAGTCTAGACAGCAAAATTGCTTCTAAAAAAATCAATTTTATTGAAAGACGAAACATTATTTCTTTTTATATTCCATTAGTGAGAACAATTTATATGGTTATAGCTCACACAAGAGAGGAGAGAGAGAGAGAGAGAAAGAGAGAGAGAGAGAGAGAGAGAGAGAGAGAGAGAGAGAGAGAGAGAGAGAGAGAGAGAGAGAGAGAGAGAGGAGATGCAGTCCCCAGGAAACATCATCTCCTAAAGCAGTCTTACATTACAAATGTATACTAGATGCTTGACTGTACCACAGCTTACTTCTTAAGGCTGGTTGAGCCAAGCAAAGGTATACCATCATGAGTGAGAGGCAGCCATAGCTCTGCTTTATTGCTGAATTACTTGAAAAGTACCTTATCCTGCCTTATAGTGATTCTTGGACTAATTACCCAATATAGAGTAAACTTCCTTTTTGCACCTTAAAAAAAACCAAATGCTTATAAAATGGCATACAAAAAAAAACATCTAATGACATATAAATAGCAAAGTAATTTTCCAGTATCTAATATGCTAGCCTCCCCTTAGCAAACTCCATTTCAATTCTACCACATTCTTCAATGACAATCTACACACCCTTGAACATGAAATGTCTATGCTAGGGAAATTTGGTATTTTATAGGATAGTGGAACGGTAACCATATTTCAAATGGCAAGGCAAAATTCTGTGAAATGTTTCCCATGTGCAAAAGGCATCATAATTTAGGTAGCATAATAATGTTTTTACAAAATCACATTAGACACCCTTTCTCTTTTAAAGGGTTTTTTTTTCCATTTAGAAATAGTAACTAGATGCAATCCTGCCAGGGCAACTCATTAAGCTTCTGTACTCTTGCACTTTTTCTAAAGCTCTTTGCTGCACAGAGCTGTTAGGTCATTTTATTTCCTGTGTTTACACAGCTGGAGATCAAACCCAGGGCCTCCCATGTGCTAGCAAAGAACCCCGCCACTGAGATACAGTGTCTTCTGAATTGAAAAACCTGTTAATTTAGGATAAAAATCAGACAAAAGAGAATGTGCTTAAGGTCTTAGAAACTGAAGCAAGGAATTAATCATATAAATCATGAAAGAAGTCACAGCCCAAATTTGTCATGCTGAAGAAACAAGACCACCAGCAACAAGCCACGCTCAGCCAAGGGTTGGCGGCCCACAGGGTGACAGGCAGGTGAGTGGAGCAGCTGGTGCGTTCAACAGGACTTAGGGAGAAACAGTTCATGGTTGATAGCACTGGTACATAGGCAGAGAAAAAGAAGTATACTTAACTTTCTTTCTCCCATAATCCAAATAAGATTTCTCTAAGTCTTAAGACTAGCTAGTCTTGGGTAAAGAAGAAAGAAGTTCCACAATTCAGAATGCAGCTCCTTCAGCCGTCAGATCTCTACCATCTATGAGGGTAATGATGCTGGCAAAAGTTCAGGGATTACACACAGGCATTACAGGCCGAGGAGATGCTTCACTCATCAATCTCAGGGACTCAAGTCTGCGTTGTCAGGACCCATGTTTTAAGAAGAAAAGCCAGGAATTCACTGGAACTTGAGACAATTCTTGTACTAAAGTGGTAGAGACAGATGGATGCTTGGAGCTCTTTGACCAGGAAGCCTAGCTTAACCAATGACCTCTGGATTCAGAAAGAGAAAGAGGGTGGGAGGGGCAACCAGGAGGAGAGGAGGAAGGGGTTTACGATTGAGGTCTAAAGTGAATATGTACATTAAAAATAAATTAAAAAAAATTCATCATAAGACTGAATTTTTGTGAGTAAAAACAAAGATAAAAGGATATTTATACATTTTAATCGTTCTGTTTAGTATCTATAGCCAATGCATTTGAATTCTTGGCAAGAGTCTGAAGATGAATCCCAGCTAGAAAATCAAGTAAGAATCAGATACAATTAAAAATTTATGTTATTATTTCAAGGGAATAAATGTATATATAAGTGAAATCTTGAAAAAAGATTACAGTAGAGAAGCTGAGGAAGACATCCGATGCTGACCGTTGGCCTTCAAATGAGGTGCACATGCACTTCCATGTATATATATCCACTTACATGTGTACTTATATGAACATACACCACTCAAATGATGTGCACAATAGATGATGGTAGATATAGATAGATAGATAGATAGATACATGGTAAATAGATAAAGTATAAATAAATAGATGATATATAAGTAAATAGATGATATGTAGATACATAGGTATTGATAGATACATGATAAATATATAATGATAGATAAACATATGATATATAGATGATAAATAGATAACAGATGACAGATAGATAGATAATAGATACATGATAAATAGATGATATATAGATGATAGACAAATAGATGATAGATAAATAGATATATAAATAGATGACAGGTAGGTAGAGATGGAATATATATATATATATATGATAGATTATAGAGAAATAACTGGATACATACATACATACATACATACATACATACATTCATACATACATAGAATAACATGCTGGCCTGACACCACTGTACTTCAGTGTTGCAGGATGATTTCCTCGGTGTCCTTGTCCTGATCCATTTCTTCTCTCTTTACTGCTTGTGGGTTTTTTATAACTACTCTACTATGTGCCAGGAGTTAAAGGAAGAACTGGCTGGGTATTATTTCAGAAGGCAGGGCCTAATGTTTTATCCCAGCATGCTATGTGCCCCCTGGGTTATAACATCCAGAGCTGGTTGCCTCCTGGGGTCTCTCATCTGTGTATAAATGGAGTTTGGACAGATGAGACTTAAACTCTTCTTGGCAGCTTCTCTGTGCTTTGGGTTAATGGCTCTCCATGAATACAAGACTTCTGCTGTGTTTCTTGTTGTCTTATCCAAAAGCAATAAGCATACTGTGTCGCTAATGCACTAGATCAGACAAACAGAACAAGGTCAGTCAAAGATGCAGAAGTGCAGGAGCTAGCACACCTTGACTTGTCTCACAGGTAGCCCTATGGTGAGTTGAACTCCAACTGGAGATAGATGTCTCGTTGATACAGATTAAATATGTAAAAGGACCAGAAGACTCACTACTCCCCAAAATTCAGATGAGATCCAATCAGCCAGCACAGGTGATAATGTGGGAGTATCAAATGAGCTGAAATCTTTTCTTTTGAGATTTCAGAAGACATTGGAAACCATAGATAGATAACTTAGAGGAGACTGGAGTCTCTTGGAGAAAGAAAATAGATTTCTGGATTCTCCCCTATGACCAGCAGGTAACAGTGACAAATGCTAGGCTCATCACTGCACCCTGCCAGTTAAGGGGTCATGTTGGTTATATTCCTACAATGCAGACTTGTGATTTAGTGGTCTACTGGTAAAATCCTTCTAAGGATTGGAATGTGTGTTACCAAAGCCTACAGAACTTTTAAGAATATTATTCTTGCCTAATCCTGGGTTCTGTATATCAGGAAATTTTATTTGAAATATCAAGATCCCACTAAGCGAAGGATACAATGCAATGTTGCTTAGAAGAATTGATCAATATTGATGAAGATATTAAATTTCTTTCACTGAGAATAACTGGTTGGTTAAAAAGTTAATGTGTAGAAAATATAATCAAATTCTACCCCATAGGTCTATTTTAAAGGAAACTTGTCTCTTTTTACAAATGTAGTTGCCTCTAGAGAAAAGCAAGCGTCATTAATGGCATGGATTTTTATGTCATTTTCTCATGAAAAACTAAACTCAAAGTAAAATAAGGGATACTTATTGATGGTAGAATAATGATTTTAGTTTCCCCAAAGAATATATTTTAAGATATTTCACATTATTTTTCTTTGTAATCAGTAAGGAGTATTTGGGGTAGGAAGTTAGAGAGCAACTCATTGGGAAAAACATAAACTAAGACTGATACAAAAGTTTATTTCTATTACAAGTTCTCTAAAAACTTTCAAATTTGAATTATGTATAAAATTAAATTTTTTGGAAATATATAGTGCATATGTTAAGGTTTAACTTTCCTGGTTGGAGAGTTTTTTTTGATGCCTTTAAATATTTATGAATTCATGTATTTTATATTATAGAATTGTGTCTTCTCAGCATTTTCCTATCATTATTTATGAAAGCATTTTACATTATTCAAAAGAAAAGTAAACAATAGATCAAAAACAACTTATCCTCTTTACTGTAAAAATTATTGATTTAAGTACATGAAAATAATCTCACCAAGTGGCCATTTTCTCCAAACTTATTTAAACATACTAGAATGTAATAAAAAAAACATTTTGTATGTCTGCATCTGCGCTTGTGGCTAAAAGAAAAATGGCTTGGGTCTGTGAGCTAGTGGAGCCAGTTTCAGTCAAGAGTTGTGTGTTCTGAACCTTGTTTAGCTAGGGCTGTTCTATCTCCAATTACGAGGCTCTAAAACATCAATGAACTGAACTGTCTCCCCACACAGACACCTCAAACCTCAAAACGGTTCCTGCTTCCTAGTCTCTAGTCTTACATTTTTTTCTGTTTGTCTACAAATCATCTGTACCCAGGGCCCTTTCCATGTTCACCACATAGGAGTGTACAGTTGAAGCAACAGCAAAGGTTTGATGTAGGAGCCTGATCGTAATGATGAGGAGTCACACTCTGGACAGGGACGTCCATTCTCGCTGGGACACTATCTGCCTGCTGCATCTCACATATTTCCAGTTCTGCTTTCTTTCTGGATTCATGGCTTTTCCTTCTTGGATACAGTAACAGTTTTGACTCTGTCTCCCTGTGAGCTGAGAGATGATAGTAAAGGGATGATATACTTATATTGGCCAGGTGAGAAGTGGTGTTTCCAGACTTGGTTATTATGCTTTGTTCTGTTTGTTTGTTTGTTTGTTTTTGGATGAAATTTTCATCTGGTAAATTCAGCCAGGAACAGCTCTTTGAGGTGGTTACTGATCACTGAGTGAACTCATATCTTACTAGATGAGCAAGCACAGATCTAATGGCCTACTGGCAGCATTATAATTTTTATTAAAGTATTAGTCACAAGTTGATTTTTCCTTTTCCAATATAAATTTTCAGAGGCAGATATTTAGGATTGTGGAATATTTAGGAGTGCATGTGGTATGATGTGTGTGTATGGGGGGGTTGAGAGATTGAATTTGGAAGCCAATTGTAAAAGAAATTCATTTGCATTTTGTATATGCCTTCTATACATAATTTATAATTTAAAATAAAATTTTAAATGTTTTGAAGATGAAATAAAGGTTCATGGGGTACAATTGTGATACTATGTTAGTTCTCAGAAGTTCTGAATTCCAGAAGACATTGGGTTTTTATAATTTTTAGGTTAGGGATGTTCCATCAGTATTTCAACTCATGGTCAGTCTATAAATATTTTGTTTTAATAATAGATGAATACCTTTACGGAGATTTACAACCAATCAAATGTAGACTTGTGGACCTTAGTGCCAGTAGGTACACCAATAAAATACTCATGCACCTAAGGCTCAGGGAACATTGTAGAAAATGGAGTGGAAAGACTGTAAGAGCTGGAGAGTCATGTGAAAAATGCCTTCTAGTGATGTCAGAAGCTACACCAGTAAGTCTCACCAACATGGCCACCTAAATAATAGCCTAGCAAGTACAACAATATCCTTTGTGGATAAAGGAACATTCATCAGGACTCAACCCTCCTACAGAAGGGACTACAGGCAACTAAGGAATTCTGAGCATGAAAGAAGTAGGAGGGAAGGACATATCAACTGATTATTCAATATCAAATGGCCAGCCCTGGAAATATATACATCAAAGTAACATAAATATTGAGCAATTTATATTTAGTAACACACACAAAGGCACACACACACACACACACACACACACACACACACACACACACACACACAACAGGCACACAACCAGATGGAGAGAGACAGAGAGAGAGGGAGAGAGAGAGAGAGAGCAATATTTAGTGAAAAAAAAAAAAGACTATGAATTTGAAAGAGTGAGAGGTATATGGGAGGGTTTGGAAGGAGAAAGAAAACTGAGGAAATGCTGTAATTATATAATAATTTCAAATATATATATTGAACCCCTGCTTGTAATGTCCTCATTACACAGATGAAGAAGCAAAGATGGTTTTCAGAGGAGAGAGAGAGAGAGAAAGTCATTTTAGAAGAAATACAAATGTGAGCTGGTGTAGAGAACGCCACAGGGGTGAGAGCCAGAGTACAAGTTTTATGCAAAATATTCTGAGAAATTTCTTTCAAATGGCAGCTCTCAACCACACACCTGTGTGAAGAGAAGTAGGTACAGGCGTGAGAAAGCTGAAGTGCATGGATCTTGACAGAAAGAACAGCTAAACAGAGTCAAGATACATTCATGCATAGAGGGTTTCAGGGACAGTAATAGACAGTATGCTCCAGGAGAGCTAGTGAGGGGAAGAGGAAAGCTGGGGAGATGGGAGAGTTCTTTTAGCTATCTCCTTATAGGACAAGTGAGACTGACTGTCCTATACAATCAGCTTTGCTTTTACAGCTTTAGAATTTTACTTATTTTCAGGGAACTATAAACCACTACCTTTATATATTATTTACCAAATCTATTAATATCATATAATATTTAGCATGTATTGCTTCCCACTATATAATAATTTTTCCTATATTTGCACATAATATTTTTTTCACAATTTCAAATAACATCTATGAGGAGGATCTTCCAGTTACCTTTTAATTATTAGTGATATTTAAGTATTAAACTAAACCTTGTATAGAATAGGCTAGTACACACAATTCCTAGGTCTTTTCCATTACTCAGTTCTTTGAGTTTAGTTCGTTTAATTAGTTTAAAAGAACAGAGAGATAGTATAATAATGATTCAAGGTTTATATCATGGCTCCTAGACCTTTATTTCTAAGTGAGTTTCACATGTCACAGGGAACATTTAATTATCACGTATATATAATATATAACAATAATATATATTATATATTATATGTATATTATATGTGTGTCACTGAAATAGTGACTTTCTTTAGTACGTTCTTGTAGGTCGCTTCCTTCATACACAATTTATCTCTTTTTCAGAACTTCAATTCTTCACACATTTCTCACCAAAACTTAGGACGCTTGTCCTGCACTTTTTTGGGGAGAACTGGAATATTTCAGCAAGTTTCTTTATTGCCTTCCAACCAAATACAGCATTCTGCCAGGATCTCCACCCCTGACCCTGTATTTTCTTCTCTTAGAAGAGTCACTAACCCCTTTCCTCTGAGGTTGAATCCTTTATATCAGGAGTAGTGTCCATTTTCTCTCAGTTGCTCGTGAACTTTGCACCTACATGAGCTTCTGCTCCTTGCTAGGTTGTTCCTCTCAGCAAAAAACAAATGCACCAATGTTAGCATTCAACAAAACAAACTCAGCAATCCTCTGGTACTTGAGATGGATTTGCTTCAGGTGCCCTGTGGATACCCAAATCCATGATGCTGCACAACATCTATACACATATTTCAAATCAGTGTTCAGGGATTTATCATCATCTCATGAATATAATATAAATGGTAGCAAGTGGTTGATACATTAATGCTTAGGCATTAATATCAAGATACTTATCAAGCCATACACATTTTCTGGAAAGACTATGAAGACAATGCTTTTGATCTCTATTTTATTTAATCCGTAGATGTGGAACTCACGTAGACCAAGGGCTGAGTGTAAATATAAATTATTTAATGTCCATACTCCTTACCTTCAGTAATACCCATGGAAAGAGCTTGCTTTATCAAATGTTTATCCATTCACTTTCCCTCACTTAACAAAAGGTTTCTCATGTTTTCTTTGCTAAAACCATTTGTATCAGAGTGAGCAATGTGTTCTACTTTTCCATGTCTAAGACTTTAATTTTTTTAGAAATACATCTTATGTTTTATAATTTATTCACACACTACATTCCAATTATTATCCCCACGTTTTTATCTTCCCTTTCCTACCCTCCTCCCTTTTTTGTCCTGTTTCCCTCCCTTAAACCTCTGACAGGAGAGCCCTCCTACCCCTCTGTCTGGCCCCAGCCTATCAGGTCTCATCAGGATAGCCAGTATCCCCTTCCTTTGTGTGTCCACAGGGCAGTCCTGCCAAGGGGCAGTTATCAAATTGTGGGCACCAGAGTTCATGTCAGAGGTTCAGCAGCAGTCCTCCCCTCCCCACACACTTGGAGAATCAGCTGTCCATTGGCTACAGCTGTAAAGGGGGTCTGGGTACTCTGCATGCATTGTCTTTGGTTGGTGCATCAGTTTGTGGGCCCCCCTTGTGTCCAGACCCTCCAGTATTCATGGTCTACCTGTGGAGCTCCTGACCCATCTGGGTCCTTCCATGCCTTATTCTTCCTTATAACTCTCAGCATTCTGCCCAGAGCCCTGCTGCCAGTCCTAGTGTCTGTCCCGATCCTCAGTTGCACAGAGTCTCTCAGAAGACATATATGGTGGGCTAATATCCACTTATAAGTGAGTATATACCATGCATGTTTTTCTGAGTCTGGGTTACCTCACTCTGGATGATCGTTTCTAATTCCACTTAATTTCTGTGACAATATATCATTCCTTATTCTTAACTATTTAAAGCAAACTTCCAGAACTCACTTCTCTAGTTCCATCCTTCCTATCTGGAAGGACAGTACACTCTTGTATCTTCTTATGGTTCCCCCTTTCTCCATATCTAAGGAGCCGCACAGCACCAAGGCACAGTTTTTACCCCTGTCCAGTCTTTACATGCTTCTCTAAGAGATGTCAGTCTCTTAGGAATGTCCACACTCCACTGATGTACTGACCCAAGTTCAAGTCCACTGTTAAAATCTCTTTGAATTCACCATTTATGTGAGCTAAAGTCTATTTGTCTATACATCTCAGTGAAACTAGATCCATCCACAAAGCCCTTCTCTATTTCCATGGCTGGTTCCTGATTTTTTTCTATATCCACATATTTGAAGTAACAAACTCAGAATGTTCAGACTAGAAAGCACGAAGTCAATCTCGGTAATTTTCTTACAATGTACCCTAGTCAATATATTAACAAATCTATTTGTAATTAACTTCATAGTATATTAACAATATACAGAGATGGAGTTTTAATTACTATCAACTTATTTGCTTTTCATTACCTCTATGTCAACTCAGTTTAATCTAACTGTATCTGTGACCTAAACTTAGCACAAAACTCATTTTCTTCTTGCAAGCCTGGCCCTCGACACAGTATTTTTATTAATATAAAACCACAATGACAGTTTCTAAATATAAAATTTATCACAGCATCCTCAGCTTGTACAGTGTTTTATTAAATATGGAGTAACATTAGAGTTAAGTTGTGAGTCAGTGGTATAGTGCCTGCCTGGCATGCACAAGTCTCCAGGTTCTAGTCTCAGTAAGCCCTTTCCTAAATAAAGGAAAGTCCAAATCATATTTTAAGAATGCTAAGGAAAGTTGGGAGTCTTTGTGTTTTTATATTAAGCTAATCCAGCTGTGAGTACCTGTGTCTCTTGAACATTTTTCAAAGCAAAGATCTGTCATGCAGGTGTTTAAAATAGCATATTACAAGACTTATTCTTGGAGTCTTATAAATCTAAATACCAGATCTAGCCAATGGTCAGAACAGTCTCCACACTTGAGTGGAGAGTGGGATATGACTTTCTCACGTACTCTGGTGCCTCATATTTGACCATGTCCCCTGGAGGGGGAGACCTGGTGCCACTCAGAGGAAGGACAGCAGGTTACCAAGAAGAGACTTGATACCCTATGAGCATATTCAGGGGGAGGTAATCCCCCTCAGGAACAGTCATAGGGGAGGGGAATAAGGGGAAAAGTGGAGGGAGGGAAGAATGGGAGGACACAAGGGATGGGATAACCATTGAGATGTAACAAGAATAAATTAATAATAAAAAAACAACAAAAAACAAACAAACAAGCAAACAAAAGAATTAGAAACATAATGAAGACATTTATTTGCCAGGGATTTAGATGTATGTAATTTTGACACTTATACTAAAGTTACCTTGTGAAAGTTAGAGGTAATGAATTATCTGACTATAGAAGACATTTTATACTAATTCACCAAATATTTTTATCTACTCAAGGTAAGAATTGTGCTTATATCGTCCAAATGTGAAGGTTTTCCTAAAGAGGACTGCTCAACACGAAGTAAACTTATTTCTTTTCTTTTAGGTAACTTATCAATTAGGAAAAACAAAAGTTGCTTAAGGAATACTGAGAATAGTGACTCCAGGGAAGCATAAAGACTGGTATTCTTCCTGGGAGGGGCAGAGTTTTCAAGCACGTGGACAGTTTCAGAAAAAAGAAATGCTGGTCAAACAGACCCTAGTGGTGGGAGGGGTGACAGAGATCAGGTATGAGCAATTGCACATTATGCTCCAAATAGTGTGTCTTCATGTAGTTGTGTTTATTTGTTTGTCTTGTTTTTGTTTATAATACACCCTGAGAAATGTGATGGCACTCTTCTTTTTATTATTTTTTTTATTAATTTATTCTTGTTACATCTCAATGGTTATCCCATCCCTTGTATCCTCCCATTCTTCCCTCCTTCCCATATTCCCCTTACTCCCCTCCCCTATGACTGTGCCTGAGGGGACTTTCTCCCCCTTTATAAGCTCATAGGGTATCAAGCCTCTTCTTGGTAGCCTGCTATCCTTCCTCTGAGTGCCACCAGGTCTCCCCATCCAGGGGGCATGGTCAAATATGAGGCACCAGAGCATGTGTGAAAGTCATACCCCACTCTCCACTCAACTGTGGAGAATGTCCTGTCCATTGGCTAGATCTGGGTAGGAGTGTGAAGTTTATGGCCTGTATTGTCCTTGGCTGGTGCCATAGTTTGAGCAGGATCCCTGGGCCCAAATATGCCTATCATAATGTTCTTCTTGTAGGTTTCTAGGGCCCTCTGGATCCTTCTACTTTGCTATTCTCCCATGCACTACTCAGCTATTAAAAACAAGGAATTCCCGAAATGTGTGGACAAATGGATTGAACTAGAAATGATCATAATGAGTGAGTTAACCCAGAAGCAGAAAGACTCAAATGGTATATACTTACTTATATCTGCATAGTAGACCAAGGGGCATGTCCCATGAAAGTCCTCACTTACCAGGAAACTGGGACAGAGGGGAGGACATCCTACTGGGATGCTAGATGAGAGAGGCACTCTTCTTATAATATGGTTAACCAATTTCTTAGATGATATTAAATACCCTCTGATCGTGTGAAAACAAATCCAACTCTTTCCATTAGCATTGGCTTGAGCAATAATTTGTAGTGTTTGGGGAAAGCCTCTTTATGGGAGCAACACCTTTGTCACACAAACTAGAGAAGTTAATTTTCATCTCTGATAATGTAGTTATTTTCATTTCTCTTCTTGTACAGTCTTTATGTATAGTCACATTTAGTATTTCTATGACTTTTACAGAACCTAATCCTCAATTTTGCTTCCTTTGCTCTTCAGATAGACATATAGAGAGGGGTAGATCGTGTTGCTTTTGACTCTGTAGAGAAAATTCAATCTTCTGCAATAGTCATTGAGAAATTAAGGGTTTACCAGGAAGAAAGAGGTCTAAAACTGGGAAATGTCATAACTCCTATAAACTGCATCTCCCATTGCACTGGTAATGTTTATGACTTACCTAAGAGAAAACTGAAATACCGCTATAGTTTCTATTCTTAGTTAACATGAGATTAGTTTCAAACTAAGAGAGCTCATTCTTCCAGGAATAGAAGATCGCAGTGTCCCTTCTAGTCTCACAATTTCATAAAGAATTAATAGTTTCCTATGTTGCTTATGTCATTATTTCTATTGGTTAATATCCTGCTTCCTTTGTTTTCAAGTCCATGTTTCTAGTTTACATGCCTTGAGGGATAGCTTAAATAGAAAAATGTGCCCTGCAGCACTAATTATTTGGCTATTTGGCAATATTGAACTCAGCTATCATTTTCCCCTTCTTCCTCATTGAGAAAAAAGCAAACAGGAAGCCAAAGAGACAAGAAGAATTGAATTCATTATACAACGCGCTATGACGCCACTGTTAATATACTGTATAAATGCATTAAAAACTAAATAATGGGTGGAGGCTCTGAGTGTAAAAACTGCTTAGTGTATTAATTGTACTCATAAAATCAGAGTGCATAAACTGAAGCCCATCCATTCTGCAGGCTCCTGATGAACCTGGATTAGCGGGCGCTCTCCTAGGGGGCTCACGCTTCCTGATTCCTCTGAGTGCCTGGATGGCTGCAGATACCATCGTGAGGAATGTCAGAGCACTCCAAATTGTGTGATACCAGCACTTCTCCGAGGACTAATTGAGTGCATTGCACTCAGTTTTACTGGAGACTCAAATTAGAGACCCGCCCATCACTAGAGATTCTCCCGTTGGCACTCGGAAGGAACAGGGTGAGAATGCCGTGAATGCCGCTGCTTTACAGCAAAGTGATTACATTTATATACATAGGAAATATGACAGTTCTTGAGATAACCTTTGTTACTTAAGTCTTACGTGGTACACCTATAAATATGAAAACCCTGGAGTCCTACAATTGCCACTAGCTAGACTCCTTCCTTTAGCAGGCTTTATGTGTTAATGAAAGAAAAAGAAAAAACTAATTACATCCCATAAGTGACTGTGTATTTCTCAGTCTTCCTCCTCTTTTTACTCTTCAAAGTCCCCTTTCTAATTGCAGCAGGCTGCATATACGTTTATTTTCATTATTAAAATATAAAGGTTGAGAAGGAGGGGGCAGGTAACACTATATAAGCATTATTCAGAAACATAAAACATTCTAAATATTTAAAATTTTCTTTATGCAATATTCAACCAGCAAAGAGTTAAGTAGTCTTATTTTCTTTGTATTGCTTTATGTCTATTAATGGCATTTACTAACCATTACTCCCTAGTTACTTATATTGCACCAAGCTATTAATACAAAATTTCAACTGCATTTTCAATATAAATTTTAAGTACAGGGCAAACCAAATACGTTTTATTTCCATATGGAAAGAATGGAACAGTTACTTATTCAGACATTTTTTTCCCAAATACTCTGGATGGCAGAATTGAGGAACTATTTATTCTGTTCTTTATTATTCTTTGAGTTTTGCTTTCATTTAATTTATCCCAGTCCATCAAAGCACCAATTGTCCCTACTCACTATGTAGACAGACAATGGCTCTCTGCCTTCCAAAGTTAATTTAACAGCTGCCAATCCCAGTTAGTTTTCTATGTGATATATCTTCAACCTCATGTGTAGGTGAAAGTTACAATGAGTAGGGTGATTGCCATAACATTGTCACAGACTGAGTGAACACCAGGATAAAGGGTGGGCCATGTTGCTGGACACAATTATAGGATAAATCCCAGAGCTATTTAATATCAAGGTCCACACTGGAGAAGATTATTATCACAGAGGCTAGGTATCTCTCTGCTTTCAAATTTCAAGTTTTAAAAAATTTCTGGTTTTGTATTTCAAATATTTTTAAATTTAAGTATGGGATCCGCCTCCCCCCCAAAAAAAAGCCCCACACACTCCAGTGTTGGATTTCAGGTACATACGTGCAGGTATGTACACAGTTTTTCACATAGGCTCTGAGAGCTCAATGAGCTGCCTCATCAGATAAAAACATTTTCCTCACATGCCACACAGCCTGAATTCAATCCTAGAACCCAAACTAATTGAAGGAGAAATAGAGTCCATTAGTACTTGTGGGTAAGAGCACTTGCAGCAAGCATGAAGACCCAGTATGGATGGGGTTGACTATCTTGCTAAACTGCAGATTGGGTCTGTAGATCACACTCAAATCCTATCTTTGCAAAGAAAGTGCAGTTAGGCACTGACCTATCTACCTATATCCCAAATCAAAGAGTTTTCAAAGAAATTCCACTAAAATTAGGGACTAGACAAGGCTTCCCATATCTCTTCAATACAGCACTTGAAGTTCTAGCTAGATCAATAAGACAACAAAATGAGACCAAGGGGAACCATATAGGAAAAGAGGAAGTCAAAGTATCACTACTTTCAGGTGATATGATAGTGTAGATAAGTGACCCTCCCCCAATTTCCACCAGAGCACTCCTACAGCTGATAAATACCTTCAGCAAAGTAGCCAGATACAAGATTAATTTTAAAAAAATAAGTAGCCCTCTTGTATACAAATGACAAACAGGCTGAAAAAGAAATGAGGGAAACTGCACATTTCACAATAGCCACAAAACCAACAAAGTATCTTGGTGTAACTCTAATCAAGCAAGTGAAAAACTTGTATGAAAAAAACTTCAAGGCTCCGCAGAAAGGAATCGAAGAAGACATCAGAGGATGGAAAGATCTCCCATTCTTAGAGATCGGTAGGATTAACATGGTAAAAAATGGCCATCTTAAGAAAAGCAATATCGATTCAATGCAATCCCTATCAAAATACCTACACAATTCTTTACAGACCTTAAAAGAACAATTCTGAAATTCGTATGAAAAACAAAACAAAACAAAAAAAACCGAATAGCTAAGATAATCCTGTATAATAAAATATCTTCTGTAAGTATCTCCATCCCTGATCTCAAGCTGTATTATAGCACAACTGTAAGAAAAACAGCATGCTGCTGGCATAGAAATATACAGGAGGAACAACAGAATTGAATCAAAGACCCAGAAATAAACCCACATACATAAGGACACTTGATTTTTGACAAAGAAGCCAAAACCATACAATGGAAAAAGATAGCATCCTCAACAAATGGTGCTGGTCTAACTGGATGCAGACTCTTTTTTTATCACACTGCACTAGACTAAAGTCCAAATGGATTAATGATCTCAACACAAAACCACATACACTAAATCTGTTAGAAAAAAAAGTGGGGCAAGGCCTTGAGCTCTTCAGAAAACCTTCTGAACAGAATACCAATAGTCCAGGCTCTAAGACCAATAATTAATAAATGGGACCTATTGAAACTGAAAAGCTTCTGTAAGGCTAAGGACACTGTCAACAGAACAAAATGACAGCCAACAGACTGGGAGGAGATCTTCACCAACCCTACATCTGACAAAGAGCTAATATCCAAAATACATAAAGAACTCAAGAAATTAAACACCACCAAGTCAAATAATCCAATTAAAAAATGGGGTACAGAACTAAACAGAGAATTCTCAACAGAGGGACATCGAATGGCTGATAAACACTTATAGAAATGCTCAAAGTTCCTAGTTATCAGTAAAATGCAAATTGATATAACTCTGAGATTCCATCTTATACCTATCAGAATGGCTCAGGTCAAAAACTCAAATAACAGCACATGCTGGGGAGGATGTGGAGAAAGAGGAACACTCATCCATTGCTGGTGGGAGTACAAACTTGTATAACCACTTTGAAAATCAATTTGGCGTATTCTCAGAAAATTGGGAATAGTTCTACAAATGTGTTCTTATACTATTCCATATTATGTAAACAGTAAAGTTACAAAAACTTAGCTTTAAATTTGTACCTATGGCAAGACCTATAATCCTAGTATAATTTTTATAGAGTATGCTTTTGAGACAAACAGTGTTGGCAAAGCCAAGATCATTTGGGTAAGTTTGCTTTTCATTTTGTTCAAGGCTATCTTGGGGACATGATGCCTGAAATTTTATTTTTATACTAATTTTACAAATGTTTCTTTGTGGATGAATGGTATTCTCATTGCTTAATAGACAATTGGTGTTTTAGGAGGGACACCAAAAGAAATATTAAAGGTTAGGAAAAAATCTTCTCAAAGTCTACACAGTAAACAGTAGCTTTGAAGTCAAAGTTTTTGATCTGTAAGATAAAATAAAGGCTCAGTCATAACACATTCGAAAGAACAGATCAAACTATCCAAGGCCATTTCCAAAGAGGCAGAGCTAGGAGGAGTATTGAGATCTGGACCGCTGTTTGTTTATTCAGCTTTGTTCTTTTGAGAAAGGGTCCCAGGAAGCACAGGGTGACTTTCAGCTTCCTTTGCAGCTGAGGCTGACAATGAACTCATGACCTATTGCCTCCGTTTCCCAAGAATTGGGAGCATGGGATGCATTAGGATGCTTAGCTAGGTCATGCCTTTGAATCAACAACACAGCAGCCTGTAGAAGCAACTGCTCCAGTGTCCTGAGGCATCACTGTGAGCTGTACTAATAGAACAGAGAGGAGACTCAAGGGAGTCTAGTCGATACCTGGAGGCCATTCTATCTTTCTTTTTCTAGCAGCTCTTGCTGTTCTTATTCTCTCTGAAAGAACGGGTACACCAGTATTGGATATGTGTGACACATCTGAGCCATTCCTCATAAAATGCTTTTCAGGCCTCAAGACTTTGCAAAGAATCATGGTGACTTTTCAGTTTGAGAGGCCCCACCTGCAATACTCAAGGCGCTTTTATGGCCAGCAATAAATAGGATGGTACTCTTGACACAAACTGGAGCATTAAGAACATGTATTAGCAAGAAAGAAAGATAGCAAAGCAAAACAAGAAATAATAAATGTGGAACTTAAGGTAGTCAGTTCAGTAGAGTTGAAGAAGCTGTACAAGCA
Organism: Acomys russatus; assembly: GCF_903995435.1. Lineage (NCBI taxonomy): Eukaryota > Metazoa > Chordata > Mammalia > Rodentia > Muridae > Acomys > Acomys russatus. The sequence continues at coordinate 23,297,742 of NC_067157.1, read as the reverse complement.
ATGTAAATTTTGTTGGCGAGAGGGGCAACTGACTAACCTACGAGAGAAGATAGAAGTCCTGTGACACAGTATATACTATTTCAGTGATGAGAGACAGACGAATGAAAGTGGAGATTTTCAGACATAGCTGGAGTTTCCAATTAAAGCTGCAGTTGCATGCCAGGCCTTCCCTACCCTGTGAAGCAAGAACTTTTGCTTCTGGAAATGCAGTTATGATAAAAATAAATGATGCATCTAACTTTTATGTTGAGGCTTGTTCATTTCCAGTTTGGAGTTGGCTTCTCCTTGAAGAAATATTTGGGAAGTTTAGAATGGAGATTTTGCTGCACAGAGGGGCACTGCATAAGCCTTGGACTCCAAAGGGAACATTTAAATAGCTCTTTCTCCTTCTGAGCACTTGGGTTTATTTGGACCTTTACTTGATAACTGAGATGGGGTCCATAATCGCTAATACATAGTGATAAATTTGATTACTTGCAACCATCTAGTCCTACATTCTAGTTTCTGCTTAAAAAAATGGCCAGAAATTAAGAACTCCCCTGGTGCCTTGCTTAAAGACTCCTATGAATATAATCTTTACAAAACAAAAGTGTATGCTCAATATGTAGGAGTCTGTCAAAGTTAAAATAACCTTAAGAACTCTGACCTCATTCCAGGAAACTCAAAATATATTTTTATTTTTTTTTAATTAATTTTATTAATTTATTCATATTACATCTCGATTGATAGCCCTTCCCCTGTTTCCTCCCATTCTTCTCTCCCTCCCACTTCTCCCCTTCTTCCCTCCCCTATGTCTGTGATTGAGGGAGACCTCCTCCCCCTATATATGCTCTTAGAATATCAAGTCTCTTCTTGGTAACTTGCTATCCTTCCTCTGAGTGCCACCAGGTCTCCCCATCCAGGGGACGTGGTCAGAAAAGGGGCACCAGAGTTCGTGTGAGAGTCAGATCTCACTCTCCACTCAACGGTGGAGAATATCATGTTCGTCGGCTAGGTCTTGGTAGGGGTTAGAAGCTTACTGCCTATATTCTCCTTGGCTGGTGCCTTAGTTTGAGGAGGACCCCAGGACCCAGATCTGCCTATCATAAAGTTCTTCTTGTAGGTTTCCAGGACCCTGTGGGTCCTACTATTTCCCCATTCTTCCATGCTACTCTCGCTTAAACTCTCTATAGGATGTCCTCTCCTCTGACCCACTTTCTTGGTAAGTAAAGATTTTCAAGGTACGTATCCCTTGGATTAGTGTCTCGATATCAGTGAGTATATACCGTTTGTCTCTTTTTGCTTCTGGGTGAACTCACTCATTATGATAATTTCTAGATCAATCCATTTGTCCACAAATTTCGGGAATTCCTCGTTTTTGATAGCTGAGTAGTAAAGCGACAGCCTACAGACTGGGAAAAGATCTTCACCAGCCCTTCATCTGACAAAGGTCTAATATACAAAATATATAAAGAACTCAAGAAATTAAACACCACAAAACCAAACAACCCAATTGTGAAAGGGGGCTTGGAACTTAACAGAGAATTCTCAACAGAGGAATATCAAATGGCCGAGAAACACTTAAAGAAATGCTCGTCCTCGTTAGTCATCAGAGAAATGCAAATCAAAACGACACTGAGATTCCATCTTACACCCATCAGAATGGCTAAGATCAAAAACTCAATGAACCACATGTTGGCGAGGATGTGGAGAGACAGGAACACTCCTTCATTGCTGGTGGGAATGCAAACTAGTACAACCACTTTGGAAAGCTATCTGGCGCTTTCTCAGAAAAATGGGAATAGGGCTTCCTCAAGACCCAGCCATCCCACTCCTTGGAATATAGCCAGAAAATGCCCTACCACACATCAAAATATATTTTGAAATGCCTGTGTGAATCATGGGATTACTTGCCCTGTGATTACTATTGCTCAAAATGCTGGGCGAAGTCTAGAGAGATAGCTCCTATATGGTATGGGGAATAAGGACCGTTCCCCCAACTCCCGCAGCTGTATTTGTAGTCAACTTCTGGAAGCCATATTCTCACTATTTGATCTCTATCCAAAGAATATCCGTAGTACACCCGGCTTTTGTCTTGGTCCTAGGAATGATTAAAACATGACACCTACCTTGTGTCCTAAACACTGGTCAGTTAAATAGCCACATAATTAGGATGTATTGATAAGAGCATGTAGTTTCATTTTCTTTATGTTTTATCAATTGGGCTCATTAATAAACAAGTAAAACGTTCTTGAGTGATCCATTACAATAGTGAAGTAGCCCAGTGGCCAGCATTCTCATGTGGTTTAATGGCCAATTGAAGCTTAATAGGAAAAAACAATCTATAAGTGGGCACTATAACACTTTCCCCAAAATCATGCAATCATTTATATACAATATATAAGGAGGCATTCATAATTTTTATTTATGCTTTTATGTTGTTACATCTTAATATAGCAAAATATTGTTCATTAGATAATCATACTTAAAAATCAAAGTTATGTCAATGCCATAGATGAAACAGAAAAGAAAGGGGGATAGCTATTCCATTTTCTTCAATAATATTAATATATTTATGACTGAAACAATGGATAAGTAAGAATGGTTCACATTTTAATTAATAAATGTGTATTCAAGTGTTTACTTCACGTAAGTTTTCCAAAGCCTTTGTTCAATTCATTCCTTCCTCAATTATAATGGGTTTGCACTGCAATGTGCATCTCTCAAACACACAGTCTTTTATGTGGGGTTGGTCACTTTATATTAATAAAATGTATTCTCTCCATTTCTCTTCTCTACCCTCTTGATATAGTTTTAAGCAACATTAAGATGAAATATTTTTGTCTACTGTACTACTGTCTTCATTATCTCATTATTCTAGCTTAAGATGATTCACTGTTTTTGTCAACTTCTGAGGACATCATTGATACTTTTCAGTATATTTTACCTTTTGTTTCTCAATCTAAGGTTATATGCATTTTTAAATTTTATAACACCAAAATGACATTAGTATTAATTTTTTTTAAAAGTTGAAAATATTTCTAGATATCGATTTCAAGCAGTTGGTCCTTACAGCTTAGAAGTATACTGTTGTAATTCCACAGAATTTCATTTCTCTAGTCTTGTTTCACAGTGGTCAGGGAACCTAAGCTTAATGAGTGCAGCTCCTAGTACTCTGAGCAGTTCATGATTTGATTCACGCAATGATTGAATGCTGTCTGCAGCTTTGAAAGTTCTAGATTATTGGAAGATGTTAAAAATTATTTATTATTATTTGCTAATTATGTTATGTGGGTTGTCAACATTTTAACTGACTTGTTTGATTGACATTTTTATAAAGTAGAGTTACAAAATCTGGCTAATGATGGAAATAAAATTTCTTTGCTATTATTTTTGCTTTATATATCTTGATGCTATATTTTTTTATTCTGGATAACTATTTTCTATGTGTCTCTCTGTCAATCTGTCTATCTACAGACACACACACACACACACACACACACACACACACACACACATCACCTTCTTGTTCTTCCTGTTCTTGTAATTCTTGTTTTTTGTCCTCCACCTCCTCCTTTTCCACTTTATTCTCTTTATTTTCCTTGTCCTTTTCCTCCTTCTTAACTCATTTATTTTAGTATTATATGGCTTTAGCCTAATGAGGTAATCAAGCAAACTGGAGAGCTTGAACAGGAGAATCCTAAGACCATCAGTTCAATTTCTTTTTTACAATTTGTTTCAAGATTTAATTCACCAAAAATCATATAATCCTTCACCTATTTTAATTGAAAATATTTTGGGACTGGAGAGATGACTCAGTGGTAAAGAGCACTGCCTGCTCTTCCACAGGTTCTGAGTTCAATTTCTAGCAACCACATGGTGACTCACAATCATCTATAATGTGATCTGATGCCCTCTTCTGCAGATAAAGCACTCATAAGGAATAAATAAATAAAATTTAAAAATTATACAATATATTCTGAGTATGGCTTACGCTCCCACAACTTCTCCCTACCTCCCATTTACACAACTACACACTTCGTGAATTATTTCTGTGTATAGGAAACAAACAGGCAAACACACACACATGCACATGCACACACACGCACATGCACACACACGCACATACGTACCGTAAGAATATAAAATCATAAACCTTAACATCTAAACAAAATACTAGTAAACAAGAAAATGCCTAGCTAAATCAATATGAGACACAAAACATACAAAATGCCATTTACTCCATTTTGTGTTGGCCTTCTACTGCTGAGCATGGAGCCTAACTTTATGTGAGGTTAATGTATCTAGAGGGACTCCATTGGAGAAAACGACTCTCTTCCTTTCAAACAATAGTCACAGCATCTTGGATAGGGATGAAAGATTGTGTCTTCTTCCCCTCCCCTCATCTCTGGGACCTCATCTGGCTTGAACTTGTGCAGACCCTGTACATTATTTCACAGTTTCTGTGAGCCCATATGTGCATCGGCCTTGTGGTGCCTAGAAGACAGTGTTTTTGGGGTGTCATCACTCTCCTCATCTCCTCTGGCTCCTACACTCTTCCTGCTCTCTCTTCTGCATAGCCATTTGAGCCCTGATCATGATGATCACTTGCTTCAGGCACTCTTGATTTTCACCACGTTCATAAGTGTCCTTATTATCATTATCATTATGCCATTCCTCCTTCAACTTTCTATTTTCTTGCATTAAATATCACTTTTATCTTGCAGTGAAATTACATTTTTTTGTTTGTTGGTGGTTGTATGTGTTTCTCAAGAACATGTTTTATACTTTTTGTAAAATATTTCAATAACTTCAAATATCAAGGGGTAAACTCAGAGACAATATTTATCTCAAACTTCTACCTTTATTTAGACCTGCCATTCTTCATTTCTTGACCAAAGCACAGATATTCCATAACTTACAATAGGAACATATTTTAAGAAGCATATTATAATTTGAAAAACATAATAAGTAAAATAATTATTTAATAAGACATTCCTTTAGCCAGGCGTGGTGGCACACACCTGTAATGCCAGCACTTAGGGAGGCAGAGGCAAGCAGATCTCCATGAGTTTGAGGCCAGCCTGGTCTACAAACCGAGTCAAGGACAGCCAAGGCTTCACAGAGAAACCCTGTTCTATAACCTCTCCCAATTCTTTAATAACTATACACATTCAAAGACAGTAGTAAAGTGAACCTGGACTTTAACCCCAGAAATAGTTTGTATTGGGTAATTTCTTGATTATTTTTCAAATAATTTCAAATATAAAAAAGTATTCTGTAGAATCTATCCCTTAACTTTTCAAGACTGTTAAAATTGTTTCACCATTTTTTAAAACTTATGGCTACATTTTCATTTCCACTTTCTTTCTGTGTCTGAGCAGTTAAAATTTCATTAGAGTTGGGAGAAAAAATTTATCTAAGTGATTTTTAAACTTTTTTAATTCATATTTTTAGTCACATGCAGATCTCACCATTGCACTATTAGCAAAACTGTTTAAATGTTCAAGGGTGTTTAATCAAAGATGTGCTGCTTTATAAATTCCCTAAAAAATGGTTTCTGCAGGTTCAAGCCTGAATTCTTAAGTCTCCTTTTTCACCCTGACAGCACAGTTCTTAAAAACCAGTGAATGCCTTCATGTTATGCCTTCCTACAGTACTCAATCATCAAAGTCTGTTATTCTCAGCTGGGCATGGTGGCACACGCCTTTAATCCCAGCATTTGGGAGGCAGAGGCAGGCAGATTACTGTGAGTTCTTGGCCACCCTGGTCTACATAGTGAGTTCAGGACAGCCAAGGCCACACAGATAGATCCTGTCTAAAAGAGAGAGAGAGAGAGAGAGAGAGAGAGAGAGAGAGAGAGAGAGAGAGAGAGACGAGGAGGAGGGAGAGGAGAGAGGAGAGAGAGAGAGAGAGAGAGAGAGAGAGAAGAAAATAATTTGTTATGCTCAAAATTTGGTGTGTTTGCTAATGTATACACACATATTACATACATATACATTATATATAGAGTGATGCCAAACAGTACAAAATAAATTCATATGTATACCTATATATGGTATTTATAGACATACTGTATATGTGGTTCTACCCAAGAGTCCCTTATCTTTTGCCTTCTATATATGTTATACATATAAACCTATATAATATAAAGATATATAAACATATAGGTATCTCAAAATAAAATAATAAAAATGTTTTTTCATCTATCTTATAGTCAGTGTAAAAGACTTTTATTATTTTTTTAAATCCCCTTTTCTTTTTCAAATACATTTTGACATGAAGTTTAGGTTTTTTTTTCTTCTTCTTTAATAGGAAGTGAAATTTGGATGTTGGAGTCTTCAGAGGTGGTGATGAACCCTTTTGGAGATTAAATTTAAGGTGACAATAAAAAGGACATGTCTCCCAGAAGAAGTTGGAGATGTAAAACTTGAACTTAGAAACAAGGTCAACACTGAAGAGAGAAAACTGGCTGACATGTGCGTAGAGATGATCACTTAAATTATGACACAAAAATACCATTTATAAAGAAAAATAACGTGGAAAGACAAATAAAAAGGGTCAACGACTCCATTTCTCACTTAAACGACATCACAAAAAAGAATAACAAAACAAAGAAATGATAATTGAACAAATAAGAGCACAGTCAGCAGATTTTAGTAAATACCAAGATATGCAAATCACAGATGGTTCATTTTCAGTGTTGTTAATGAACCACAGCATCGTTAGCATTCTATCAAATCACCATTTTATGTAGCAAAATATGCTTGAAAATTTAAACTTTTTTTCTAGTTAGATCAGTAAGAGTAATGATGACATTTGCCATCATTGCCATAGTCCTTGGTGTCCAGGGAAGTTAAGGAGCTGTAGGCTCCTGCAGGAGGAGGCAGAGTAGCAGACATTGAAACTAAATGTGTTTGCCAATTCCACTTTGGTTTCTGTGCTTCCTGTTTCTGGCTCCAGTCCCTAGACTTCTGCCTGCCACATGCCTACCTGCCATGCTTAAGCTAAATCAAACCCTTTCCTCTGCAAGTTACCTTGCTCATGACTTTTTTATTTTTATTTTTTACTTTTACATATACATTTATATTATTACACATATATACAATAAACTGCATACAGCCAGAAGGACCACAAGATGATTAGGAATTGTGTAAATGTTACATTCATAGTGTTTTGCCTACTTGTATTTGGAAACCTTTCCTATCTTGGTGACCCTACAACTCTGAAGGTAAATCAATATCTATCATATCTTATCTCTCTCAACCTAAAAATTTATATCTAGACCTAAAAATATCTTAACCTCTAAACAACTAAGCTTAATTGTAAAACCCAACCATCTGGTCGTCAACACCATTAGTTGTCAGTGGTCTGCCACTGCCCGCCCCTGCCCCACCTCCACCCGCCCCTCGCCCTCCTTACACACTCGTGGTGTTTTAACACTGCAACAGAAACAGTAACTAATACATAACGGAAAGCAAAACCTAAAAACTTATGAATCCAATATGCTTTCCTATTGATTTTTATCATAATGGCCTTTTCTGTCTCATTTCATTATTTTTATATTGAGGCAGTGTCTCATTTATTTGCCCAGGATAATCTAGAACTGATAGACAAAGCTTGATTTTGCCATTTTTCTCATAGCTTTAATTGTAGGTGAATACAATTATGTTTGGCTTAAAAATGAGTATTTATTTTTATGGGAGGGTTGGGTTTTTTGATATTTTGTATTTTGTTTGTTTGTTTGTTTTTCTCAAGACAGAGTTACTCTGTGTAGTCCTGGCTGTTGTGGACTTGTTTTATAAACCAAGCTGGCCTCGATGTCACAGAGATTCACCTGCCTCTGCCTTCCACACTCCTGAGATTACAGGCGTGTGCTGCTTTACCCAGCGAGTATTAGTTTTTAAAGATACATTAATAGAAATACAAGTCTATAACTTAACTTCCTCTTTTTTCTTTTTACATACAAGGTAAGGTCACAGAAGATAAATTTCATATAAGCATTGATGTCATTTACATAAATATGTACAAACATTGAAATCTTTCTAAATGAATAAGGCATGTTATAGAAAAAGAAAACAACAATTGTTGTAATAGCACATTATTCTGTCTACCGTTCACGTATATTTTTAAGGACTTATTCTTTTTAATCCACATTGTATGGCAGGTTTTGTCTTCTCTTTGCCTCTTACAAAATAGAACAGTTTTATTCCCCAAAGCCTGAATTGGATGTATTATTACCTGGCTCTTTCATATGGCAACATTTAAGAATAAATTACATCTAAATCCTAGAAACTATTAAAATATGACAGCTTTCCTAGAAGGCCCTTCCATTTACCTTTGAAACACAGAAACACACACACACACACACACACACACACACACACACACATCATTACATATATTTAAGTATTGTTGCCTAGGTTTCACCAGCTCAATTTCTAACTTTTAGTGATATCTCATAGATATATGTCTGACCCCTTAGTATCACAGGTTTAAGTAAAAACAAATTTCTGGGTATAAACTAATACCCCTTTCTGCCTTCTCCATATGTTTACTGTTTTATGCATGTAAAACCATGATCACCATTGCTTAAGTCATGCCCTCCTCACAGGGATGGGATGGGCACCTCAAAATAGCCCTTTGAAAAGGTGTGTTAATATACAGCTTCAACTGGAGCAGCTTCCAATTTTTCACATCTAACAATTTCATTTTTTTTTCAAAATTTGAGCAGATCAGTACATTTCACCTACATTATTACTATGAAAAATTAGTTTTCTCATCCCAGGTCAAGAAATGAATAAATGAATCCAAAATACTTCATGTGTTCTTGTTCTGTTATGTACTTTGAACCTAAAAATTACTACAGATTAAAATGGCACGTCTTTCATCATTTTGCAGTAATTCAACTTAGTTGATGGACAGGGTAAATTTTCATGTCTATTGAAAAATGTTAAGAGAATTATAATTGACAAGTGTAATTTAATGAAATAAGAAAAACGGCTAGGAATACTTCTCAAAGCACTAACACAATGGTCACATCACATTTAATTTTCAAAGGCAACTTCAAACAACGCTACCAGATACAATGTATTGAAAACTTATTTCCTTTTGGTTTCCAAACAAGACATCTATTATAATGCCAACTCAAGGAAGAACACATTATATGAACACTGATGAAATTTAGTTTAAACACTATCTGTTAGCTACTAATATAAATCATATGGAGATAGTTATTATTGGATGGATGGTACTTTTATTGCTATGGCAATATATATTCCTATTATACATTAACAGAAAATTTAGAAAGCAGTTTTTTTATTTGTTAAAAATAAAAGTGTCTTTTGGGGGACTTTTACTGATACAATCTAAAACAAACCCATTGAAAATTTGGTAATAATTCTGTATTTTCATAAGAATAACCATATACCAATTTATACCAAGACAAACAATGACCAAACAGCTCAGTCTCAGATATCAGATGTTTGTAATCAGGTAAGTACTGATTGTAGATAGTGAGTTGGCTCATGATTGTATGTAGTTCATAACCATAAATAAAATTTGATATCTACATAAGTAACTTCTATTTAACTAAGTTTCACTATTCCTTGCCAATATTTGTTATAAAGCAATGCCTATTTTTATACATTGTGAAAAAATGTACCTCTGTCAGTAAGTAAATTCACTGAATTCCTTCTCTTATTCTATTGTCTGCAGTTATGCCTAGATTCAAGTAATGGATCATTCAGATGGTGTATATACTATCTGAGGGCTGAAAAAGACAAAGGTTCATGTGCGATAGTATGGATACTATCAGCAGTTTCAACAGAGCCATTATTGATTTTTCATGAATCTGTACATTTCAATCATGAGCACTTCCTCCTAGCATTGTACTCCCTATGACACGTGAGCTACTTGCCACAGCTAAAGAATTAAATGGTACAATCACAACCTTCTCACAACCTGTCTGGCCAGAGACAGAAAGAAAACCAGAACATATAACTACAGAGCTCAGCCTTTTTGGGTTTTATTTTACATTTTTTGTTAAAAGGAGATTATTAATTTTTCATGTAGTCTGAAGCTTTGGTGTGCAATGGAAAAAAAGGCAAGAAAATACTGTTAACTGCTTCATTGCTGATGAATAATCGTTAAATACCGGTTAGAATAAGATTTATCAGTCCTTTGGACTACCGCTTGCTTGGGCTTTAGGGTTTTAGGATGTGCCTTCACAGTTCCTTAATGCTCTTGTTTTAAAATCATGAGATCCCAATTTCTAGCCTGTCTCTAGATACACATGCAAAGTTTGGTACTAACTGAGAACATCTGTACACTCAGCTTGGCTCAATTCTGTTTCTCTGTGCTTTTATTAAAAAAAAATCTCTTCTGCTGAATCGTTTCACTCTGTCAATACTCCTGACACCTGACTTACCGTTCTAGTTGATGATTTTAAATACAGAACACTGTTAAACAGCATTCTAATGTGGAATTTCTGGGAAGAAAGTGAATTACAGTATAGCAGAAATGTATAAACAGGGGAATAATTCAGGTCCCTGGGAAGGCATGCTGTCTTTCAAGCAGTATCTTCATCTGTGTGTTTCTCCGACAGCAACCACAGTAATTTTTATCCATTGGTCACAGCACCTTCCCAAATGGGCTGTCTGCTGCCACAGAATACAGAATGAGTCTCTTGACGAATCACAAAGTGGTCATTCACCAGGCTGACTCTGAGGATGCAGCCCCAAATCTGATCATGGAGTATATCCATAGGTACTCCCTCATCCTGTAATGTCACACTCTTATTTTCTCTCCACATTTTGTCATGGGCCTCAGATAAATCAAAACAATCTCTATTTCATATAAATCCACAGCCCAGGTTTAATGATAAGTGAACACCACTAAGAGTGCTGAGCGTTTTGTCAAACTCCTAAATATAAATTACCACCACCTCGTTATTTAGCCTGACCAGATTGTGGAAGTGTTGTCTAGAGAGCTTTTTCTTCTCTTGATTCCTGGATTTGAAGATGTCAGTATATTTCAGATATTTATGACATGATAGTAATAGCAAAAGAATATGTCATAACTTCTGTATTTCAACAATAGCAATGCGACAAATTAGTTGGAAATTCTCTCCATGGTCAAGATTTACTTAAGCAAATGACCTTATTTGACCTATTAGATGTTAACTCTACTCCAATAGGTCTTCAGACTACATTATTTCAACAATGAATTCATGTTAGATTATATCAGTGATCCTCAGACACATTAAATATAGAAATAAAAAAATAAAGAAACCACAATGGAAATAGCAAGAGTTTTATGTCTTTTAGACTATGTTAGCATAATGTATTTATTTCTAATCATTCCTGTAATCAATTATTTCTTTCTAATAACAGCTTATGAATTATCTACTTTCTTGTAGTACGATTTCAGTTCAATCAGGGGAAACATTGTTGAATACAAGAAAAACGAAGTGATTTCAAACATCTTAAAGGTATTTGTCTCAGAAACATATCCTGTTTGGTTTTAGAAATTTCTCATGGATGTTAAAAAGACATTCTTCATTAGTAGTATTATAACTTATATTTTCCATTAATTTTGTTAAAAAGCACAAACAACATCTTTGTGACATACCAAACATAGCCTTGATTATAGAAGCACAGAGATTAAAAATAAGAGCATCGTTCATTTTACCTTCACCCACAGCATCTAGAAAACAAGAGCCAGGTGAGACTTGGCCTTACTTAGAAAAAGATTCATTAGCACAGGAGTGATGACTCAGGAAATCAGATGGCAAATTACCTTTGAGAGATCCCCAGCCTCCAAATAGAAGCAGATAACAAACACATTCCATGTCACCCAGAGGACTAGCCAGACAGCATACTGCAGAAAGGCAATGGGAGAAGAACAGAATTAATTTTGAATTAGCTGAGGCAGAGCTAACTAGATCTTGAATTCCTAAACATTCAAATCATAAAATTCATGGAGAATATTAGCTATTGCTTCCATCTACAGAGCAGGCATAGATACACATTTATCTCTCTGGCTTCTGATAAGGTTTTATGGTTTCAGAACTCATAAAATATTGAAGGATAATTTTTAGGTTTTTAAGGAGGAAGAAATAATGTTTCCCTTTTATATATAAAGTTTTTTTGTTTGTTTTACAGACATAGAGAGAAGTGGATACTGCAGTAGACATTCTACATATGCAAAAAGAAAACATTAGTTTAGTAAAGTAATCTTTACAGTGGCTATGCAAATGTTTTTCAAGTTATTCAGGTTATTCCCAACTTTTAAGTTCCTTATGACCGTGTCTCATATAGTCAGCCATCTTTATTTTCCTTCCTCCCTTCCTCCCCCCTCCCTCTCTCCTTCCCTCCTTCCTTGTTTCCTTCCTTCCTTCATTATTTTGTTTGTTTTTCACGTCTTTGTTCATTTATCATTTATCCCTAACTTTATTCTCTTGTCTACGTAGTGTATATTATGCAGAGGTAATACATTCCCTTACCAAGTTCTCATCCTGTCGAACTATTTTATACACCTAAAAATCAATATCCTAGAAGAACGTTGCAGATAACAAAGGGCAAAAATAAACCACCTGGAAATTCATGTCAAATGAAGGAGATGATTTTTAAAAAGACGATTATCACATAGGAATCATTAAAGTATATGTGATGCGAATATAAAGGAGGGAGATGGAATCGGTGCATAGCTCATTTTCAGGAACAAACATGAAAGTTTAAAGTCATAGGGGAGGGGAATAAGGGGAAAATGTGAGGGAGGGAAGAATTGGAGGATACAAGGGATGGGATAACCATTGAGATGTAACAAGAATAAATTAATAAAATAAAATAAAAGTAAATAAAAAAAAAGAAAGAAATGTGAAGCTTCTTCCAGGAGATGTGATGTAAACTGACTTTCAGAGTTAATAAGTCAAAATGTGGGGGCTGACTGCAGGTGTGATCTCAGGAAGGAAACAATAGACCTGGTTTTGCTCATCAATGGAAACCACTGGGTATTATTGTGTTACTCCTGGTAAATAAGCCCGTGGCTTCTAGTCCTTTGATAGTGAGTCTTAGATCTTTATACTACTATTTAAGACACCCCCATGATTTTGAATCATGCTGCCTTTTTACTCACTTACTTGAGCTCATCCCTATAGAGATCCTGGATTCTAAACATATTGATGACTTTCTGTTCCCTAGACTTAAAATCCATTTTTCTTCTTAGGGTCTTTTACCATATGATTCCTTCATCATTGATTTTTTTTTCCTTTTCTCTACACATTACTCTTCACATCCATCAATATTTTATTTTTCTTCAAAGGTCACCTAAAATATCACTTGCTGACAGACACGCAGTTATATCTGGCTGAGCTTTCCATAGTGTTTCAGCTGACTTTACATGCCTTAATTGCACCCCTAACATTATTTTTAATTACTTACATAAATGTCTAATGTACAAACAATATTTTTAGGAAATAGTTCTTTGCATATAAGTTCCTAACTTAATACCTTGGTTAAAAAAGACATTCAGAAAATATTGTTTTTCAATCAATGAGTAAAAGAGGAGAAAATATTATTTTCAGTCACAGAATTTAGACACTTCGCATGGTCATACTTTTTGCAGGCAGACTGTGGCCTTACATAATGTGAGAAGTGATAGAATTGTGCAATGGTACATATTAGTCCACAGCTTTTTAAAGATGTTGGGTTGTTCCAAGTGCTGTACAGGGGTGCTGTTCTGTCGAGCATACAATAAAGAAGGCCAAATAACATGGTTTCAGAATGAAGAGATTTGAGATACCATGTGAACTGCTGATGGAGTAGCTACAGCAAAACAGGGTCTTGGTCAGTAGAACAGGGACTCTATGAAACATTTGAGTTTTATCAGTGTGTGCATTTTAGATAGCTTAGCTTATTTTTAAGCCAAAATGGAAGCAGAGGTGTTATCCGGTATGGGAAGCATTGTTGATATCATCTTCTTGTTAGATTTTTGGTTTACAAATATTTCACTGATTGCCTTTTCACTCCAGTTGTTCCCTGCTCTCTGAAGATTCATTTTTATTGTATATAACATATTCCAGGCGTGTTTGGATTTTCTGTAACTTGGCTATGTTGTTTCTAATAAAAAATCTTGCTTATTACAAAGTGCTGAAGTGTTTCCTCTATGGTGGTTTCAAAGAGTTTTGGGTATTACAAATATTTGACTTACAGGTTTGGATTTTAGTTTCAGAAATACAATGAAGTTCTGGATCCTCACTGATTGCATGATGAAGATTAGCTACCATTTGCAATCATTTAGTTATTTTTTAAAAGAAGTAAAGAGAATGGGTAGAAAAACTAAATTTATCTTTTTCTTTGATCACATGACCACATTCCTTCGCCTCATTTATGATGCGTGGACTGATCTTACTTTCTAAGAGATATCTGAAGAATAGTAAAATATTTGGGAGGATTGGCTAACATGCTTTTCATTGCATGACTCAAACATGCTTAAAAATTTGTCATCGGCAGGCATTAAAGTACTTTAATGCTAGATTGGAGATGAAGCTGAGAAGTAGAGCCTTGAGTGTGGAAGGATTGGGACCAATCTTAAAAGCATAAAAGGTAAACATGACACAAAGGAAGAATTTACTTGTTTGTTTTGTCTGCAAGGGTCATGGAGCTCTAAGTGCAGGTGCTGGGAAGATGCAACAAGGGGGCATCAGATTCCCTGGAACTGCAGTTACAGATGGTTCTTTGATGCCATATGGGTGCTGGAAATCAAACTTAGATCCTTTAAAATAGGAGTCAATGCTTTTAGCCACAAATTCATGTCTCCAGACTCTATTACATAACTGAAATTACATACAATTTTTTGAGACAGGGTTTCTATGTGTAGCCTTGGCTGTCCTGGACTCACTTTATCTACCAGGCTGGCATCGAACTCACAGCGATCCGCCTGTCTCTGCCTCCTGAGTGCTGAGATTAAAGGCGTGTGCCACCACCGCCCCGGCTTACATACAAAGTTTATAAGTTGCATAAATGTTACCTATTTCTCCATGGGTTCATGACATAGTTATTCATCCAATAATATAAAGAATAGGTAAGTAACAATTTCTCCTCAAGATTAATATAGTCTTTTAGACTTATATTTAATTCTTACATGTATGTTATATATTAATATAAATTATATTCCATTTGTTTAAAACTTGAACTGAAATTAAACAGTTTTATGGGAAGATGGCTAAGAGATGTCCCACAAAAGTTAATGATAACAAAGTTAAGAACACAGTACACATTACCTGTGTCTGTAAGTTAGGAATGCTACAGTTCTATTGAAGATAATATGATATCATGGGTCTTTGGGTTCTGCAACACTTTATCATGTTGGTAATTCATGAGGCTTCTGGGAGACAAGGTTTTGGAATGTTTAAGAGTACTTATTACTTGAATGTTCAATGGATGCTACCATTTTAATATAATACTTATATTTGCCCACTTCTCTTTGTTAAATTAAAACAGCAGTAATCCCACAAGTTTATCAGCGCAGACATGGTAAGGCACGCCCACTAATGTCTATAACACATCATTCTACACAGATTATTTTGCAACCAAGAGTTACTCCATTGATGCAATATGGTCATCCCTAACTAAAAAGTTTTCTCTTATTCTTTGTTGTTTATCATCATCATTATTATTATTATTATTATTAATTCATCTTAGGTCCCAATTGTTATCCCCTTGCTTTTATCCCTACTTCCTCCCTCTTCTGCCCTATTCTCCTGCCCTAGACCTTGGGCAGGGGGAGGGGAACACCTCCCTGACCTTCTGACCACAGCCTATCAGGTCTCATATGGATAGCCTGCATCCTCTTCCTCTGTGTGTCTACATGGTTTCCCTGCCAAGAGGATGTGTTTAAATCTGGGCCACCAGAGTTCATGTCAGAAACAGTCCATGCTCTCCTCGCGGCCCTGGAGGATAAACCATCCTTTGGCTATATCTGAACAGGGGGTCCTTGGTTGGTGTAGCAGCTTGCGCTGGGGGGGGGCGGGGAAATGGGTCTTGATGGTTTTTCTGAGGTGCTCCTGAACCCTCTGGGTATTTCTGTCCCCCAACTCTTTCATACCACTTCAACTTCCAAAATGGATATGTAGAGAGCCTATTTGAAACAAGCACTTTACAGTTTTCAATTACAAAAGCACTTTCTTAAATTTTTACTTACTATATCCCACATTTATGAATGACATTCTATGCCCTCCTTATTCTGTGGGCTGCGTTTCATAGGAGTTATGGTAAAGATTCTGCATGCCCACATTGTCTGAGTTTAACACAGAAGCATGTGCTCCTTTTTTAATCTTTGCATTTCCTTGCATTTCTCTGTATACTTCACTACAAGACAGATTACCACAAGCTTGCATGTGGAAGGACTGGGATTGCCACGAGCTTACAGAAGAGAGCCTGCATTTTTAGTGCTCTGGCCCCTTTAACAAATGGGGAAAACACACGAAGATACTCCTAGTAATGCTGGCAGTCATTTCATTATGGAAAATAGGGTGTATACTACATTTGCTCCATTTTTCTCAATGTATTAATCATCTCTCATTTAACTTTCTTTTACAACTTTACTTTCTTCGCTTTTTTCATGATTCCTTTTTATTGTCATATTTCTTTTTTCAGTAGCTAGTGTTTGTATTTATTTGGACCAAGTATCTTCCAATTGAATTTTGATTTTTGCCTGTGTATTGATGAAGTTATTTTCATTTTCTTATAAATTATTTGTGATTTATGCCAATAAATTCTATTGCTGAGTGTTTTTTAACCTGTTCAAGTAATAAAAACTATAAGGGTATGTGTTGACCTCTTTCCACTTGCTGCAGTGAGTAGATTGGCAATAGCTGAGCATTGCTCAGCCTGGATGTAATTGGAAAAGACATTCTGCCTGGGAGGACTACACTAACAAGATGACAAAGTATTGCACTGGCTAGGAATCACCTAACTTGTAGTTTTCTTCAGCAAAACGAATCTTACTTTAGTCCCATTTTTTCCCTGTGAAAAGACTTATATTTTACTTTACAGATAAAAGCTTAAAAGCTTTCATCTAGTATCTGTGATAAGAGACAGATTCCATTTTTGATGAAATTCGCTTTTCAAGAACTGATGCCTGAAGCACCCACTAAACCATTTGAGAGACTAACGCAATTTGAATCTTACCAAAATGCTGACAACCGTTAGCTATAAACAAAGTAATGATTCATCATGATCTCCCAGTTGATTGGTGGCTCTAATAACAAACTCAACTTCTTTAAATAAAGTAAAAAGTAGCTAAGGCTCTTAATAATGGTAGGACACTGTATTAGGTAACTCAGATATATTGTGGGGTGGGTGATTATGATGATGATGATGATGATGATGATGATGATGATGGTGTGTGTGTGTGTGTGTGTGGGTGGGGTGGGTGATGATGATGATGATGATGATGGTGTGTGTGTGTGTGTGTGTGTGTGTGTGTGTGTGTGTGTGTGCAGGCACACGTGCCAGGACACACGTGTGAAGATCAGATGACAAGGGAGCTCCTTCTCCCTTTTACTGTAGCATCCTGTGTCATTGGCTTTTCTGGCAACCATCTTTACCACCTGAGACATCTAAGTCGCCTGACACATGACTGCATGATATGTAGGAATGGGGACTGGGTTGTACAAGGCTTACATGCTATTACATATCTTATTAGAATGAATAGCTGTCCCATCTGCATGACATGGCCACGACCTGGTCAGCACTGTCATTTACAATAAAAAATGCATAGAGTTAAACTGTAGATTTTTAAGGTGTCATATATATATTTAGCAAGATAAGATATATAACTTTAGCATAGTTTGTCAGCTTTACATGGCCAGGTCTGCATATGACTTTACAAGTTTTTAAGATAAAACGAACTGTATACAAGAAGAACATTATGATGGGTGGATCTGGGCCCAGGTGTTCCGCTCAACTATGGCACCAGCCAAGGACAATACAGGCTGTTAACTTCAAATCCCTACCCAGATCTAGCCATTGGACAGGACATTCTCCACAGTTGAGTGGAAAGTGGGGTATGACTTTCACACGTACTCTGGTGCCTCATATTTGACCATGTCCCCTGGAGGGGGAGACCTGGTGGCACTTGGAAGAAGGACAGCAGGTTACTAAGAAGAGACTTGATACCCTGTGAGCATATACAGGGGGAGGAAGTCCCCATCAGGCACAGTCATAGGGGAGGGGAGTAAGGGGAAAATGGGAGAGATAGAAGAATGGGAGGATACAAGGGATGGGATAACCATTGAGATGTAACAAGAATAAATTAATAAAAAAATAAATTGAAAAAACCGAACTGTATAAACTATGTTTATACAGCTGTAGAAGACAGCATTGTTTTTCTGAAGCAATGACTTTTCGAAAAATTAAGGGAGAACAAAAATACTTAACACAGACACTTTTTCTAAAAAAAAAAAAAAAAAAAAAAAAAATAGACTTTCTCTTAGGATATTAAGAGGAAGAAACATTATTTAAAACAGAGATTTTAGTTTATGGTTTGTTTGGCATTCTAATTTCGTGTTTAATCTTCTTAAATTAAATGTATTTAGAAAATTAGTGTTTGGCAATAGTATTATTATTGGGAGATGAGAGAGGAAGACAAAGTGAGTCGCTTGCCATGTGATGTCATAAGTGATTTATTAGTAGAGCAATGGGTCATGAGTGACTTCACATTCATTAGCTACCAGCTGGATGCATGAGATTCCAGCAGATGTGTCAGAGAAGCATTAAAGGGCATTACCGAATTTGTCTACTGATTAGACTTCCACTTCCTAGTGCAATGCTATCAATTATTGATATGCAGTCAATGTAATCTGCAGAATTGTTTTGTGGTTGGGATATTATCCCTGGGCTACAAATAACAGCAACTCATATCACTGAGGCCACACTGCTAATAAAAACGCAATGATACATCAACTCTATTGTGCTTTAAACATCTCCTTAAAGCAAAACATGCAGAGGTTAGAATCATCAAGTGTTTACAAGAAAAAGGACGATGCTTGGAAGATGGAGACATCTGCTTTCAAACCCAAACATTTTTGCCAAGCGTGTCTTGAATGCACTGACATTTTGGTCACTGATCTTCATATCTTACGTTGGCTTTTCATCTCTGAGAACTGCATCACTTGACCTGCTAGGTGCTGGCATCACTTTCTTATCTGTTGTTATGATAAGGAGAAAATGTAGCCCTAACAATCCACTGATCTTTCAGTTTGGAGTATTTTAGGACCAAGAATAGTCTACATCCCAACAAAGATCAGCAAATCTCGTTACACACAATTCCTGCGGTAAAACTTTCTCTTATAAAAAATTGCTATATAACATACACTACTGTTATTTTGTAATGCTCCTAAGAATAAAATCTCTGGTAATATTACCATCTACAATCTCTTAAAAATCTAATGCTATGCTGAGCATGGTGGTACATGGCTTTAATGTACTTCTTTGCCCCCAAAATATCTAATGCTAAATCTGATGCTACCACAAAGAGGAGGAAAATTAGTTTCTTCTTGGTTAAGTTAATCCAAAGCTTCTATCATTTGATCAAGCTTGCTTGCAGTTTTATATCTGCATAGGCATTTCTAAAAATTCTATACTGTTCAGCTCATTTTAAAAATCCCTCCATTATCTGGCCTTTCTTATCATAGAGAATACTAATGTTTCTGAATATCAAACAGGAGAAATTGAAGAACTATCATACGTTGAAAGTAGCTCATTTAACGTTTTAACGTTATATCTTCATATTCCATTCTATGCAGATTGTTAAAGTCTTTTCTAAATTAAAAATAGTCTTCTTCTGTCTTCTATACTTCATGGATTTCACTTGATGAGGAAGTCTCATGAAAAGACTACACCATACATGAAATTCCAATCATCCACAGTTAATAGGTTAATTCTCTGCTACGTAAACTTTTAGTGTCTTTATCACATTTGTATTAATTCTGAAAAAAAAAATAGGATTCTCGTAAACATGTTAGTTTAATTTGACATCAACATCCCTTTCACAATCATACTTGAAAATATTTAGCTTAATCAACAGTCTATAAATTTTCAAACATTCAATGAGCACTATTTTAATAAATGTAAAAATGAGTATTGGATTTTCCAGGACTACAAATCAACCCATCTCATATGACTTGTTTGTCTTGAAGTAAAAGGTGGAAGGTGATTTCTGCTGATCAAAAAATAAGAATATCCATGCAGCATAAATAAAAATGCATGCAACTATATTCTTGTATTTTAACTCACTCAAAATACTTAATTGGTGGAAACATAGATCTCTACTATTCCTGAAGCTGTAAATGTTTTATCAAAGGTTGTTGTCCATCTACAATAATTTGTGTTATAAGGAAACATTCTGATTCATGTGTGTAAATAAATTTGAGATTTTTAAAAGTTAATAAAACAACTTAGTGAAACATACCAAGTTATATTAAGACTATAAACCTAGTTTGAGCGGGACCCCTGGGCCCAAATCTGCCTATCATATTGTTCTACTTGTAGGTTTCTAGGACCCTCTGTATCCTTTTATTTTGCTATTCTCCCATGCGTCTCTCATTTAGAGTCCCAATAGGATGCCCTCCCCTTTGTTCCAGTTTCCTGGTAAGTGAAGGCTTTCGTGGGACATGCCCCTTGGGCTAGTATGCAGATATAAGGACAATACAGGAGGTAAACTTTAAACCTCTTCCCAGATCTAGCCAAAGGTCAGAATATTCTCCACAGTTGAGTGGAGAGTGTGATATGACTTTCTCACGTACTCTGGTGCCTCACATTTGACCATGTCCCCTGGAGGGGGAGACCTGGTGGCACTCAGAGGAAGGACAGCAGGTAGCCATGAAGAGACTTGATACCCTATGAGAATATACAGGGAGAAGTAATCCCCCTCAGGAACAGTCATAGGGGAGGGGAATAATGGGAAAATGGGGCGGGGGAGAAATGGGAGGATACAAGGGATGGGATAAACATTGAGATGTAACAAGAATAAATTAATAAAAAATATTAATTAAAAAAAGACTATAAACCTAAAATTTAGGTGACATTAAGATTATATAGTAATGTTATTGATTCTTTGTGTAGTGTAGTGTTGCGCATCTGCACTACAACAATGAGGGAGGAGCAAATAATCTTTAATTTGCTTTAAATGCAGTTTTCGTGTATTATTTTGTATTTATTACTATTTGTGCTTCAGAGTGGCACCAACAATTTTTCCTTTCTTGCTATCAGCAAATGCTTAATTCCCATATAGCTATCACTTTTATTTTGATATCCATTTAAGGATTCTAATAACAATTGCTTTTCTTTTGTTAAAGGTTTTGGTATTTGTCCAAAATCATTAATGATAATGAATTTTCTAGATTCTTGATATTCATAATTTGAAGATCCTCTAAAATGTATTCATTTAAATGTTAACTGGAGTATGGGTTTGTGTGTGTGTGCATGTGTGTAAACAGCTGCACACACCTGTAATGAAGGTTTTCTTCTATACTTCTTCACCTTATTCTTTTGAAACAGAAACTCTCACTGAAACTGGACCACTCACCTAGGTGGCCAGCAAGTCCTTGGGATTTGCCATTATTTTCTTAGTCTGTAAGCTCAGCAGTAGGATTACATAAGCACTTTGTGTGCCTACCGTTGTGCATGGAAACACGTTACCTTCTGAGATATCTCCCCGGGCCCTGAAGATTTTTATATAATACATTTATCACAATTTCATTCTATTGTTCCTTATCACCATTCCTTAGTAAATTGTGTAACAGCCTTTACAGAACCATGTACATGTAAGTTCCCCAAACCTGGAGAATTGTTACCATATAGAGCAAACTGGATAGGAAAATAACATTTGTTGTTGTTATTGTTGTTGTTTATTTGTTTTTTTCAGAATTGAGTAAAAAGGTGTTGGAGGTGTTCTGCTGTCCTTAAAGAACTGGAATATCCAACAACATAATGTGTATCTTTGGAGGAGGCAAATGCATACTTTATAGAGAGAAGAAAAAAGGTGCAGGAAGGCTGGATGGTGCTGGCCTAAATACAGACAGGACTTACCAAACACTATGGAATTTATAACTTTCAGAAAGCTTATTAGTCAAAGATATGTTGGAGGCTAGAAGCTCTGGCAGAAGAGGAAAGCCTGATCTTGCTTGTTACACCGATAACAGACTTTGGGAATCTAGGGGAAAAATATTTTAATTTTTCAGATGAACAATTTTGTGGTATTTGGGGTTGTGATGCATGACTGAAGCAACAGGCAAATAGTATATGCACAGATGCATGCTGGAGTATATAATACCTAGACGCATTGGTGATGAGTTATTTAGATATTGAGATGCACTGCTTTTCAGTAACTACATTAGTACCTCTGAATAAGTCCATTACTGCTGTCAGAGGGAAACACAGACAGATGTACAAACAGCAAGTTGCAGAAAATGTGTGAAGTGCTATTCCTTATATCATTAGGGGTCTATTTGTAGGTTGAAAAGTTATGAAGCGCTATGAAGGGATGATTAGAAAAGAGAAGATGTACAGGAGGGGGAATCCACATTCCACTAATGAGTATGATCGATTTCCAAAGTGAGAGGGTGAGTAACACAATGTTAATCATTCAAGTTTTTGCAGAATCAAAGTTATCATACAAAGAATAATAAGATAAAATCATGTTATATTTTTGATATATAATTAATAGTCATTGAGTAGTAATGCAAAACCCTTTCACTATCTTTTTCTTTTCTTTTCTTTTCTTTTGGCTTTAAACACTGGGATAGTGATTTAATTCCAAATTTTCATATAGTGATAAAATTCCTGTATTTGTATCAAATATTTGCCAATCTCATTTTTTAACAGTTATAAAGCATAATGAGTAACTGTTGTCATACATGGTCCATTAATGAATAAGGGGCATCATAATTAGCTTGTAGATCTTTAAGGCATTTTGGAGCACTTCGATGACTCCATGATTCTAACTGATTTTAAACGTGTAGCATCCCTACTTTGAATTATAACTCCTCAGCTGCGCTTCATGGAAGAATTAATGACACACTTTGGGTGATGAGACTATTTGTAAGACATTCTCCTATAAACCAAGATGAGGACCTATGAAGTGACAAAGCCAGGCCTTTGTCCATCCCTGGGTGTTCTTGACTTTTTCAGCATTCCTACGTCTTTGCAAACTATCATATGGAGAAAGACTAGCAGAGATGTAATTTCCTTGCTTAAAAGGTGTGCATGTGAGGCATCAAATCGTATTCAGTCTGCTTAACATGCTTAGTAGGGTAACTAGTTCCCCACAAGTCCGTATCTGCTAAATGGCTACCTTAAGACTCTCAGGCCACTGCTGTTCACGTAGTTATTTGTTTGGTGATTGTGGCCCTTGTGGACAAATTAAGGAGGTAATGCTTAGCTCTGTAGACATATGCAACAAAAAATGCATCTCTTCATAGGCTTGGGAATGGATCAGTATTTAAGAGTGAAGACTGTCTTAGAGGACCTAACTTGGATTCCATAGAGCCCATATCAGTGGCTCGCAAACATCTGTCACCACAGCTTCAGGGAATCCAATATCGGGCCTTTTAGGGTACCTGTGCGCCCACGCACGTGCACGCGCACGCACACATACACACACACACACACACACACACACACACACACACACGTGCTATAGATTTGTAAATGAGGTGTCCAAATACTTTTTGTGGTAAAACATTCATTGAGAGTAAAATTCTAAGGGTACATGAACTTATTCATTCCATAATTAAAACATATTAATAATGAATTAAAAGTACACAATGTTTCATCTACCTTGTTAGCATTTTTTATGTTTACAGGACAGTTTTTCAATTAATATTACAAAAGTTGGAATCTACAAACTTGAGTGTTTCTATTAAGTGTATAATTTATCCTTGGACCAAAAGAATGATAGTCCATTCTAAAAGTTCTGATGTCCACCCAAACACAAGGAGAATGAAGAAAGGACTATTTGCCATGGCAACATAAACACACCACAGATTTTATTTGTTTTCCTTTAGGATATAAAAGTGAAGAGTCAGTATATTCGTCATGTATTTTGTAATCTTGTAATCTATCGAAATGCCCACCCTTCAGTAATACGATGCATATTCAGCCAAATAAACAAACAATATACTAATTACACCCACAAAATATGAGATTTTAAGACACTTATTGAGGAAAGACAGGAGAAGCAACCATGTAGACAAACAGTCATAAAGATACAACTTCAAAAGATCCAACTGTAAAAAAAATTATGTAGTGTTACCTGTCTCTTCAGAACTGTTAAGAATCTATATGGCAAGCAGAGAACACAGTTACCCATAATATTGGGACCACAACATACAAGCAATAGAGATCAGGGATGGAGGAGGTATTTTTTAGAGCATTTCAAGAGTCAATACTAGAAAGCCAGCAACAGTTTAAAAATGAATGTCATTATCTTTACCAAGATGTGGCAGATACACGGCAGCTGTAAATATTGATTGAGTAGCATAGTGTACTTTTCCATTCTCTCTTGGAATTAGATGTATCATTTGTTTCCCTCGGCCTGAAAGGCTCTAGTGCCTTTAATTGTCCCATTACCTATCTCTCTTTAATGAGATTAAGTGTTAAAGTTAACAAATTAATTCAGTGTTGGAGAGGAAATATTAAAATTACAAGTCCTTTAATAACTATCTATATTTAAATGCATGTGATTTAAGAGGGCAATGATAGTAAGTCTTCCCAGAAGAGAGAGAGAGAAAAAACCCAGATCATTACAGAATATTAAGCTTCTATATTACCTTAAAATCTATAGTTTTAAAAGGGAAAACCTCTGAGAAATATTTGTTCAAATGTAGAGCATGATTCTGTTTTATTGATAAACTGAACAAAGCAATAATGTTCAATTAAAATGTGTCCCTGGTTTCAGAACTAATACTCTGGAGAATAAAAGATTGAAGTAGCATGTTTACTTTCTGAATGAAAAATGTTTCTAAGTGCAATTTTGGATTTACAAACGAAACACTAATCACCAAAATATGTTGTATAACATACAAGCTTTTAAAAGTTGCTCATTTCAATTTTTTTTTTGTGTGGTAGGAGACAGGATAATAGCTCTGAAACAGTACATGAGTTTTGTATCAAATTTCAGCTGGATAGTAACTTGTTCTGCAACTATTAGGTAAATCCTGATATTTCTCAACTCTTAAAAGGAATTCAGGCAATTATTTTTACTCCTTCTCAAGTCTCTGATGGGGTTAAAGACCAGATAGTTTAGCTTTACAATTAAGCCTAATTGTTTAGAGGTTAAGATGTTTTTAGGTCTAGATAGATGTTTTTAGGTTGATAGAGATAGTGATTTACATTCAGAATTTTAGACTCACCAAGAAAGATATTTTCTTCAAGGCTGCCAAATACAAATAGGCAAAACACTAAGAATGTAACAGTTATATAATTCCTGAATGTTTGATGGTTCTTCTTACTGTGTGTATCTTATTGTATATATATATAATAATATAAAAGTATAAGTAAAAAATGAAAAATGCTAAATTTAAAAAGGAATTATAATTCTCAATGTCCTTCGGAGAATAGATAATTCATATTAATATACTGTGTACTAAAAACTCAATTCAATAGACTCCTTCAAATTTACTTTTTATATTGTTTGTTTGTTTGTGGTTTGGTGGTTTTCAAGACAGGGTTTCTCTGTGTAGCCCTGGCTGTCCTAGTACTCACTCTGAAATCCAGGCTGGTCTTAAACACACAGATTCTCCTGCCTTTGCCTCCTGAGTGGTGGGATTAAAGGCCTGTACCACTGCTTCTCCAACTTTTTATATTTTAAAGTGGTAGATTCAATTGTATTGTGTGTCTTGTCATGTAAAAATGCTTTTGAAGTATGTACACATTGTATAATCATTGGCCCAATTATGAACATGACCATATGTATTCACATAGTTACTATTTTTTTCTTTTGTTTTTTTTTTTTTTTTTTTTTAGACAAGGTTTCTTGTGTCCTGGAACTCCTTTTGTAGACCAGGCTGGCCTGGAACTCACAGAGATCTGCCTCTGCCTCTGCCTCTGCCTCCCCACATACTGGGATTACAGGCCTGCACCACTGCACCTGACTACATAACTACTATTTTGATGGTGCTAACATTTACTGTTGTGTCCAAAGTTTTCAAGATCTAATGTATCGTCATTTTGTAGAGTAGATCTGATGAACTTACTCCTTCCATTTAACTGGAATTAGTTATGTTTTAGTTTACATTTCCCCAGTCTCCCTCTTCTATACGCCTATCAGTTTTTAGTAAACTTATTGGTTTATTTCAGTATAACACATTTGTCTATAAAAAATAGTGACTGAACTAAAAAGTTATTTTCAGTAGTGATAAAATTCTTTGCTTCTACATCAATGATTTACTTTGCATATCCTGGTATGACTATAAGGTTTATCTTCTGTGGCTTAATTATTCCCTTATTTTACTTATAATAATCCCTTCCTGGTTTATTCCCACTGATTCAAATTCCAGGATTCCATCCTATTTTATAGTTGAATAGTTCCCCATCATCTCTCTGTGGGTACGTGTGATTATATCTTGTCACTCCATTCAACCACTGATGGATGGACTTTAATTACACATTATGGCCAATGTAAACAGTTCTATACTAAATATGTGAGTGTCAACAATTGTTTGATAAACTGATTTCGTCCCTAAAGATTAGAAACCAATAATAATTCTGCTAGATTTAATATTAGTGATATTTTTAAAGTTTGAAGGAACTTCTATACTAATTGCTACAATGGATATATAGAAGATGCTTAAATTTTTTGTTTGGTGCTTCATGTTTTCACAGTCAAACAATGACAAGAGCATTAGCTAAGGAAAACATCCTCCAGGAATATATGATACGTATGTTTCAAATTGTCTGCCAGTTGGGTATTGTCTGAAATTTCACACCAACCTTCCCGTCCTAGTTGAGATGTGAGTAACCACTATGTATAATGTAACTGCACCTAATACCTGCCTGTTCTTTGTTTTGTGACCGCGTTGGTATCAGAATGACTACTGCTGCTACAGTGTTTCTGTCCAAGTAACCTTATTTGCTTTAATGAACATTATCAAAGACCAAGAATAATAACCTTGGTGGTTTTCACATTGTTGTAATAATAATTCAATTTATTAGAAATCGCTATTGTCCATATTTTGTTGTTCTTGATTTTTATATATTCAAATGTACTATTGTTTTTAATATACACATAAATTGTTTTTAATAATATAATGTATATATACAGAGAGTATAGTTTTTAAGGCAGAGTCTTGTTATGCAATCCAGTTGGTTACAAATTTGCAGTCTTCCTGCTTAAGTCACTCAATTGAATTGTGTGATATCATTTCTGCTACTGTCCATAATTTGGAACTTAAAGTTGAATGTAGATACAAGAATGGGTTGGTATTATTTATTTCATCAGTAACATAATATTATAATAATATTATTACAAATATAATAACATATATTAACAATCATATTGTTTAGTATATATAATATTAAATATTGTACTTATTCCCCATAGATAGGTATATCCAAAAATTCATTGTCCTGACAAACCCTATGGATATTTTCTTTAAGTGGCTTACTATTTCAAACCTTTATACAGTTTGTTGATATATGTACATTAATTTTGTATTCAATAATTTTGATGATAATATATTAGCATATAGATAATAATATGGAAGATAAGGATATATTAATAGTACATTATTTAGAAATTTACATTATTATGATTATTTGAGTTATTTAATAGAAAGATCCCTCAAGAATATACGAATCTTAGGCTCAAATATAAACTACATGATGGATATGTATTGTCCATCTGGTAAAATATCAGTATTTAGATCTTGGTATTTTTTTAAATTAATATTTTGGACTGATGTAAGGAAATATTGTTATTTTTCCAGGCAAGTATACTTTTTCTCATATAATACGCCTTAGCTACAGTGCCCGTGGGCTTGTCCAACAATGGAGATGGTGCTAAGCAGAATGTTTCACTTCTGTGTCAGCTACTTAGACAGTCAATCATTTTTATTGGAAATAATGACTGCAGAGAGACATGAACCAAAAGTATTAGCACTGGGGACCACTTTATGTATCATCTAGGAAAGTTTTCTTTAACACCATGTATTTACAATTTTGTAGGGAATATAACTTATGAAAGACCATCAGGTCCTTAATGACCTTCAGATGACACACCAGGAAGACAAGATCCACTTACCAAATGTGTTTTTAGAAGATAGAGCCCTAACATATGCTAAAATAATATAAAATGTGTAAATCCACATCTATATCTATATATAGTATGAAAATACAGTAATGAAAGGCACGAGAATGATCCGTAAGCATTGGTAATGGCTAATTAGGTTTTGTCAAACTGACAGGTAATTTTCATCTTCAGGTATTCTTAAAAGTCACTGTAGGGCTAAAATTACTAACTCACATCTTAAGCAATTCGAGGATAAAAAGCTTCATAACTATGCGTTTCTTAAATTTCTAATTAAGTGTAACTTTGGATTTAATAAAATATGACATAAGAAATTGTGTTTTATAATTAAGCCTAGAAACAGTTGTTATATGTTCATCTAATTACTAAATAATTTGCATGTTTATCCGATATGTTTAGGGTACCCCACCAATGTTGTTACAGTCTTTTTTGGTTACTCACATAGGATGTTTCCTAACCCTGTTGTTTGCTTATAGATAATAATTCCAGCCCATGACTTGCAGATTCATGGCTACAAAAAAATCTTAAATGTTATGTAATATAAATATTGGAGCAATTTTATCATAACAAAATTTAAAATGAAGTGTTTTTCTCATAGTTGCCTATTCAATACTGTCATTTTCATTTGGAAAAGTGTTTTTTCCTTATAGTAGAGCCTATTCACAAACTAAAAAATTCAATTATATATTTCTATATACAAGTAAGCATTTGAGAAATATAGAACTCTTCTACAGGCTTTAGTAGAACAAGGCCCATGGGGACCTTTTATGATACCAACATTTTTTCTTCCTACTGCCAGAAGTATTTCAGGTGGGCAATTCATAGCCAAGTGATGTCTCCACAATTATCCTCGGCTGCAGTAAGATATCTTGCCCCTGGTTAGGAATTCCTCCCAAGGAAGCTCATCTCATGACTGATTTTTGTTGAGGTACAGTTTTCTTAGGCTCTCTCACAGTCCTGGACAGACCAGCTTGGCCTCAGAGCTCCATGAAATCCAACGGGGCTTTGGTTGCTACTGACTCACGGTTTATTCTTTCCTGGATGAGCTTGCTACAGTTGTTGTTCTTGGGAACACTCTAATAAATTGTCAGCACACAAATCTCATTCCCCAAGCCTATTTGCAGAGGACTAGAACTTACAACCATTCAAATTAGGAGTTGCCTTAGGAAAATAGACATTAAATGGAGACTTGCTGTGAATATCACCTGATGGCTGGCAATAAAGATCTTGTCACTTAAAATAGATGGAGTAATAAAGGTTTGGGGAACGGTATGACATTGGAAATTGACATTTTTGTACTGGTGTTGAACTGAGATGACTCACTTAGAGATAACTAATAACAGACCTGTCGACCAACAAGCAACAGTGAACTCATAATAGAGAGCCTGTCTGAGAAAAAAAAAAGCCAGTGAGTAACAGATGACATATTAGTCTCATTCAGTACAAACTGAGTCATTCTGACTGAATTCCTGTTTATTCTATGTGTTGGAAAATAACAATTGCAGAAGGATTATAGAATATTTAATCTACAGTACAAGAACTGGATAAACCAACAGAAGGTGCATTGAGTGGCTAACGTGAAGAAGGTACGTTCATAGACTCTCTTTCTCCTGATACATGGACAGTGCCTTGCATAAATGGCTATTACCTGTTATTATATTCCTAGTGGGTGGAATACCTAGATTAACACTAGAAAAGCAGAGCAAAGTAGTTCTATAGATGCATACTTAGAGAATTTTGCTGCTGCTTATAAGTTGTGTTTCTGAAGATCTAGAGGTCCTTGGTCCCTGCTGAGAACATTTTTCTAAATTATAACACTTAAATTCTATTATGTTAACTGTATGACTGTTCCTAATGGTAATAGACTCATTTACCCAAGACACGAACATGGGAGAAAGGTAGTCCTTCCCTGATAAGAATAATAGCCCTGATCATGACTGAATTCATAAAAGAATATAGTTGAAGTCAGGATGAAACATGGGGCATCTCTTGATTATTTCCTACCCTGTTAGGCTCCACGTCATTCTAGAAGATAAACTGCAAGATTGGAGGATGAAATCCAGTGTTCTTATCTTAGTTATTTATTTTGTAGCTGTGACAAACTATCCTGACATATACAACTTAACAAAGGAAGGGTTTATCTTGGATTACTGCTCCATAATACAGTAAGTTCTTATGGAGGGGAACCTGGTGCCGGAAGGGTATGAGGCAGCTCTCCTGTTGGACCCACAGTCGGGAGGCAGAGGAAGATGAATGCTTCTGTTCAGCTCACTTTCTCCATTTCGTTCTGTCAGGTATCCAGCAAAGGAAATATTGCTACCCACAAATAAATTGATTTCTACTTCTAGACAATAAATAATAACTACTACTGTGCTAGAGTACAGAAAGAATGGATGACAGGGTGTGGACGTGATATGCATCAGGTAATACTCTGAGATCTACTGCAGGGGAAGCTGACATTTTTCTTACCAACACTGTACGTTCATCATGCAAATGAAACCAGTGATGAACATGACATCTGCAGCTGGGACAAGGTTAGTTATACAATGAAGAAACAAGAAATTTGAAGTGTGTTGGTGGAGTTTCCCAAGTGGGAATAAATCTCATTATTTTAGTGCAATTCAAGGAATAATTATGACTTTAGTGCAAAAAGGAACATATGGGCAACATCCTAGAGTATCCAGTAGAATCTGAGATAAACAAAGTGTAACTGAATCCCTCATCTTGACTTTTACAAATAATAAATATCATTTATCCCTAGCTAAAATATACTAAATACTGCTTAATAATTTTTACATGATTGCTTTATTTCATCTTTAAACCACATTAAGTAGCATTATTATTCATATTAAAACTGAATAAATATATGTAAGACTGTGATGTTTGCTATCACTTCTCTATTCAAAATTGTATAGATGTTTTAGTGAGCAAAGAAAATATGAACAGATAAAGCCTTTAAAAGAAACCATACCATAAATGGCATGATTATTTACATGAGAACTGGCAAATGGGTGATTAGAACTAATGTAGTTTAATTATGAACAATATACCATACAAATAATAAAACTGTTTCCTGCACACACGGGAAAAATTAGAAATCATTTAAAAAGTAATAGATTCTGAAATTTCTATCTTACACTTGATAGGCAGCTGGAAATCTTTAACATCTGCACAATCTTTAGTGACTAAACATGAAGGCATTTACAGCTTATTTAGCTGAGATCACACCCTAGGAAACACAAGATATAAATTCTGAACATGGATAGAGTGGTCAAAGCGCTAAGAAGTCTGAACAGCAAAACTAAAAGACAACAACTCCTGATGAGTTTCTTGCGATGCACAACCACCAAGTCACGAGTGATCCATGCCTAGAAGGAAAAGACTTCACGTAGATCAGAATGCTGGGCTGTGGTCTTCTGCAAAGGCCAACAATGGGACAGTGGGATGAGGTGTAAAAATTCAAGTGGAAGAAAGGGACAAAGAGAGAATGGGAGACATGGCTGTGGTTACCTGTGCCTTCCTGGTAAGAATGCCCAATTCAGCAAATAAAAGTTAATTTCATAGAGAACTAATATTAATACTTTCAAAATCAACTTGATAGGTAATTTAATTTGGTAAATAACTACATTTAATCTTTTAATTATTCATCTGGTAAGGCAGAACACTCTAGAAGTATAAAATATCATTGGGAAAGAAAAAAGCTGGAATTTAGGCAATAGGAGGCAGAACAAGAATGTTAAATGAAGTGAATGATAAAGAGAATTTTTAACCATTTTTTTTTTTTTTTTTTTACTTTTAGGGATTCACATATTAAAGACTACAAAGACAAAAAGACAAATCTTCTGCAACCATAAAGATATGTAAAGTTGTAAAACCAGATGAAGAGTAGGCATAGACGAGAGTAAGAAAAGAGAAGCTTTATAATTTACAATATCAGAATGATAAAAAAAGAGAGAAAGTCTTATATGCTAAAGAAACAGAAAAAAATCAACCAAAAGCTACTCCTTACCAATAAAACCTAGAAGTAAATAGTCTTTATTCTACGATTAGAAGACTTGATTTACTGATTTTGTAAAATACTGATTTACTGATATTGTAAAAACTTGAAAAAAAATCTAATGATATTCTGACTTTAGGGAGTCCACTTTACCAATAAAGAAAATTATTCAATACAAAGGTAACAAAAATAGCTATGCATCTATGAAGTAACAATGATAGTCCAGCAAGAAGGTTTAGTGAGAAACAGGATTTTGTTTTTTAAGCTTTGTGACTTGGGATCATTGGGACTCATGTAGTGAAAGAAGAGAACCAAATCCTCCAAGTTGTCCTCTGGTGTCTCATATGCACAATCCATGAATGAATAGATGTAAAAATACATTAAGAAAAATGTAAAAAGGCATAAGATCACTGAAAAACGATCAACCAATCAGTTAAGCAAGAAAGATGAAATGATAGAAAGTGCATATGACAACTTTTTATACGTATACGAGGAAACCAGAGTAAACTAATAGCAAATAATTAATTTGTTAATAAGATTACTCCCAACTGAGTTACAATTTGGACCTTTCATTCACTTCCCAGCAGTATTAAGCTTTTAATAAAACTAGCACCAATTCTATTCAACCTTATTCCAAGATCTTAAAAGGCAGGACATAATTTGAGGTCATTCATATTGCTGGTATCACTGTATACTAAAATCAGGAATCATGGTTTGGTTTCATTTTGCTACGGTAAACATCACTACCAAAAGCAAGTTAGCAAGGGAAGTGTTTGCTTTTAGTTTATGATACATCCTCAAGGAAAGTCAAGGCAGTCACCTGGAGACAGGAACTGAACCAGAGACCACGGAGGAACACTCCTTCGCAGCTCACTGCTCTGCTTATGTAGTTTTCTTCCTCATACAAGCTAGACCCACCTGCCCAGGAATGGCCACCCTTGGTAGGTTAGGCCCTCCTCCATCAGAAAGTAAGAAAATGTACACAGACAACCCACAGGCCATTCTCATGGAGGCAATTCTTCAGTCAAGCTTATTTTTCTAAGATTTGTCAAGCTGACAGCCAAGATTAGCCATCATACCAGGAATATGTGCAAACAAAAATTAAAGTTATAAGCCACTACTGATGATCAATATTAGGTGCACAAATTGTCAAATAGATACTAGCAAAAGGAATACCACAGTATGTAAGAAAGATTAAATATAATGACAATTTGGGCTTTGTACCACATATGTAATGATGATCCAACACTGACTAATGAATAAATGTAATAACATATAACATTAAAGGACAAAGTTCTGTGATTAGTCCAACACATTAAAAAAAAAACAATAAAACACAAAACTCTCAATGATAAAACTGTAAACAAATCAGAAACAAAAGAAAGAGACCTAGACACAAAACATTAAAAAAGCACAAAAAACATTACATGGAAGAGAAAAATATTTGCCACTGAGACCTGGAAAATAACAAAGATACAACCACTCTCACTAGACAGAGTAGAGTTCTTAATGAAAGTAATTAGTAATTAGGCAAGATAAAGGAATAGGTCAGGGGAAGGATGCAACCTATCTCTGTTTGTAGATTATATTATTCTAAATATGAAAAATTAAAATTGTACCAAGTCTATTAGAAATTATATAGCCACTAAAATATAAAATTCAACATACAAAGTAAAACACATTTTTTTATTACAATAACTTTGTTGAGAAAACTTATGCAATGAAAATGATTAAAATAATTTAACGAAAGTCTTCCAATCAATGCTTTCAAGGATGTGGAGAAAATGATGTTCATATCTTTTCTTTGGACATTTATACTAGTGGCTTCATTATGGATAAGAGTTTGTTTGTCCCATCCTCAAAAAATAGAGTACTATGATCTACCTATTCCATTCTGGTTACACTGTCAAAGAAATAAAGTCAGCACATTGAACAGCTCGTCCCATTCCATGGTTCTTACAGTAGTAATCACAATAGCTAAGACAATCTACAAGTTTATTAGCTAATAGAGTACATGCAATGTCACAAAGTCACCAACACATAATGTGGTTGATTACATGACAGAATGTTATGTAGTCATTAAAGAATGATGTCAGACTAATTTATCACCATGTATACGCCTCTTGATAGAACCTCCAGCATCTCTATCTATCTATCTATCTATCTATCTATCTATCTATCTATCTATCTAACTATCTATCTGTCACAAGAAAAATAGATAGAATTGGAGGACACTATGATAAATAAAGTAAGTCAGGGCCTGACAAAAATCTGCATGTCCTGTTTCATACATGGAAAGCAAACTTATTTGTATTGATGTAGAACAGTGATGACTGGAGGTTTAGAAAGACAGGGAGATGCGAGAGATTGTGTAGTGGTATAATAATGGGCTCCACCACATGTGGGAAAATAAAAAAAAAATTACAAGTGTTCTTTGGCACAATGGAATGACAATGAGTATATTGCTAATAGCCCATTGCTCATCTTATGCTTCTGAGGTGACCTTGAGATTTTCAAACATTAGGAAATGACAACATAATTACTATGATGTGGTCTGTATAGTTTATTTGTATCTATTAAGTAATTTCATAGTATCTCAAGTTAATACAACTATAGTAATATTAATAAAACATATCTTACAACAATACAGAATATTTTTGGAGTAAAATTTTAAATTATAAAAACTGAAATTGTAGGAAAGCGCCAGCCATGAGAACAAACAGCTGACACATTAATAAAATGGGAACATGTCCAAATGTGAGGGCAGTATCGATGAGTTCAGCAATTAAAAGAGTAACAGCCTTCCACATGCTTCACAAAGGAGCTAGTTAAGCTTTGCCTCAATTAACCCAGATTCCAATTCAAGGGCAGGCTGATCCTGAGCCAAATGGATCTTCTGCTAATCTGACAGTGAGAATATAACATATTTGATCTGGTCACCTGTCAGCATACTGGTAAAGCTCATTTTTAAAATGGTAGCATAAAGTACAGCTGATAATTTCTCTACTGCATAACCTCTAATTTATTAAGTATATAAAAATAAACGTAAAAAAGTAGAATTACCAAAGCAGAAAATAGGCGATGAGAAGAATTGTCATTAATTACAATACACACACACAGACACACAGACACACACACACACACACACACACACACACAGAGAGAGAGAGAGAGAGAGAGAGAGAGAGAGAGAGAGAGAGAGAGAGAGAGAGAGAGAGAGAGAGAGAGAGAGGAATAAAATTAAATTTATTTTGTCATCTACCTCAACACATAGTGCGAGACTGAGGGAGCAAATATGATAAAATTAAAAGCAGGACATTTAAAATGATGAATGTATTTATTTACTCAACATGCCTGAGTACATTTTAGCATTCACAGTTACAAGACTTCATGGGAAACTACTGAAAATACTGGGTTTGCAAACAGAATACATTCTTATATTATGAAAATATTTATAGGACAATGATGGCATGATAAATTCTATCTTTATATCTTAGAAAATACAAATGATTCACCTACACAAACCCCTACTCATTTCTTGCTGACATGTTTATCTTATCTTCATATTTTCTGTTGTTGAAGGAATTGACTTCATTACTTATTATATGACAAAACTCATACTGATGTGTTTAGGGACAGAAGGTAGGGAGCCTGAATTTGCATTTCCTCTAAAATTGAATACCATTGATGTTGGTATTCTTTGGTGCATACTATGGCATCTCCCTTTAAAGAAATGGGCAGGAAGCAATGCTTTCTTTCATTCTTCCTTTCTCTCTTTCTTTCTCTTCCTCCATTCTCCCTTCTTTCCTTCTTATTTCCTCCCTCCCTTCCTTCCTTCCTCCCTCTTTTCCTCTCTCCTTCCATCCCTCCCTCCCTCCCTTCCTTCCTTATCCCTGTCTCAGTAAGCAACACAAGCAAATCAGGTGGTAGGACATGCCCTTAATCCCAGAACTCAGCAGGCAGAGTCATGCAGATCCCTGAGTTCCAGGACATCCATGAAATCTTTTCTCAGAAAAGGAAGAAGAAAAACAAAGAAGAGGAGAGTGGGAAGGAGGAGGAGGAAGAGAAGGAAGCAACAGCATAGATAAGTATGACTTTTAACCTCCTAACAGTATAGATAATCCATCATTGCTCAAAGTGAAAACGCAGAGTATTGTTGTTTCCAATTCTGAGTTAAATACATAATTATGTCAGGGAAAAATAAACTGTAAAGACAATATATCTTTATGTGCATTTTGGAGAATACAGTTTACTTTCTCAGTATAAGAATCATCTCTTTGGAGTCTGAGAACAAGAGATGAGTGATTGCTTCTCTGTATTTCAGGATTTGCTTTCTCTTGGAGAAACTACCAACCGTCTGATTTTTAATCCATTTATTTAATATCATGGTTCTTCTCATTTTAGTCTTTGTATCATGTCTTTATTAATTCTCAACATATGTTATTTCTCATGTTGTATTCAGATGCTCCAATGTGTTGCACTGTTTTAGAACAAACAAAAATGTATTGAAGTAAAGGGACTAAAAAAGGGGATAGATAGAACTTAAAAACAGAAAACCAAGAGTAAAGAGAGATAAATAATAAACACGATAATACCAAAATGTAAACAAAACATGAAAGACTAATATGAGTCCATGCTTCCTTCTCAGATTAACCAGAGCTATTCGGAAAGCCATATTACTCTTTGTAAGTTCATTTGTATCTAGTTTCTTTGTTGAAAATATTGAGCATGTGTATATTGCCTGAATCAAGGACTGTTTATCATTGCTGTGCCAGGCATGGGAAATGTGGCTTTGAGTTGATGGTCACAGGAATGCAAGACGCTTCACAAACAATATATGCTACTGCCATTGCCCATGGTTGCCCACTCCTCATATTTGAAGGCAAGCCCTTGTTGTTAAAGACACCATGCAATTTTAATACAGGATCAAGCCAAATAGATCTGGAATTGACATGAAAGTCCTCTCTGAGGATGTATTTCATACCTGAAGGTGCTGAAAATTTAATTGTCCCACTCAGATATAAAGCCTATGAAACACAACAATGATCAACATGGTAAGACATACCAAGGCATGCATTAGTGGCAGTTACATCTCTGTGGTAGCCAAGAGCAATCAAATTGAAATCAGGGCTGACTCAATAGTAAGCAATCCATTCTGGTACTGTAAACCTAGGCAATTACCCATGGTAAGTGAGGTATCTTCTGGTAAGAGTGAGACATTTTATGAAAGGGAAAAGATCCATGATTTGTTTCACTCTCCAGAAAGAATCTGGATTAAAGGTCACTAACAAACATGAACTCATAAAGAGAGTAAAAATTATTTACATTACTGAAAAAGACAGCAAATTTGAACAGATTTATCAAACGAAGAGGTCTAAACCCACAAATGGAATGAAGTAGAAAAACACCAAATGTAACTGGTAAATATTTGTGATCATAATAGTTCCTTGATGACACTTTTTTTTAAAAAGAAGTAACTAGCATTGCCCTCATTTGCTATGCAATCTCCAAAACCTCCACAAATGCCAGAACTATTTCACTAGGCTTTAGCAGAGGACATGGCATTGAAATTCTGAAAGGATTTGTATTTAGCATTTCTCTGGCATTAGAGAAATGATTGGAAATTTTTCTTTTAATTAAAACTGTCAGCATGGAAGGATTTAAGAATGATCTGAACAAATCCAACCAGCAAGCTTCATTAGCCAAGAAAGTAACAGGAAAAGTAAAAAGCACTATTTACAAGTAGTCTAAGAAATAGCTCTGCACCTTAACATTTCATTGGTGGTATTGACAGCAACATATGGATTTCAACTGTAAGCAGACTTCCGAGAAAAGAAACCTACACTAAAAGATCCACACATTGGGAACAACCTAGTAGTTTAATGTTCATATTCACTGACTGTTTTGTTTTCTGAAGACAAAAATACGTGTATTTAAGAACATGTAAGTAACATGTTAGACATGTTTCCTCTATTCAGTTTATGTTAAAACAGCACTGTGATGATCTTCATTGTAACCTAACCAATCCACCACAGTGAGGAAGCCTTACGAAGTCACTATGCTTGTGAAACAGACCTCACCGTCTGTCTGAGGTGAGAATAACATGTATCACCCAGCTCAGACATATCCTCAGTCCTGCCATTGAGTCCATCTAAGTTATAAATATGGTCACTTAAAAATGTTGTTTGATATATGCATTGAGACTAGGCTGCACAATCTTTATACCAATGTTGATACAAACCCAGAAAGCCTCAATCTACACAAAGAACTACAGGTAACTAGAAATATGATGGCAGGAAAAATGGTACTCACCAGGGAAGAACACACTAATTGTTTATTCAATACTAAACATTCAGGCCTAAAAAACACACATACAAGTAACAGTATATAGACTGACCAGGTGAGCAGGTTATACTTAGGAAGATATAATATATATATATATATATATATATATATATATATATATATATATATATATATATATATATATATATAATATATGAAGTTACAATAATGAAGAATGAAGCCATGAATTGTATTATAGCTTTAAATATAAAAATATGAATTTTATTAAAATATAATTACATCATTTCCCCTTTCCCTTTCTTCCCTTCAACCCCTCATACATTCTCCCCTTGATCTTTCTCTCATATTCTTGGTTATTATTTTTGAATTGTTCCAATATATTTCTAAATATATAGTTATAATTTTCTCAGCCAACATAGAGTTATTTGTATGTGTACAATTTCATGGCTCATCAAGTGAAATTGGATAAATAATTGTGAGGTTCTTCCCTCATAAAACTATTTGTGCCTGTCTTAGCATTCATTAGTTGTCTACAGTCATTTGTCCAGCATGGTGGTCCCCTGAAACTTCCTTCTTCTGTGTTAGTTTGTCCATTTTGATGTAAAATTTAAGCGTTAAAACTCTGGGAAGTCGGGCAAAATTTAAAAACACCAGTGCTAGATGGTGCAACTTGCAGAAACCACACTGAGCTCTACGTAAAGTGCCAGAGGTCTCCTTAAATTTAGTTACTTAGAGTCTTACTGCCAAATGAAGGTAAACACATTTTACTCTTCAAAGAAATGATAAAGCAACACATTTTTAAGTTGTTGGCTAATGAAATCATATAGACTTCCTATTGCCTAAATATTTTGGGTTACTGCCAAAGCCATTGGTTGTCCTAAACAACTTTCTGGTAAGATCCTACTGCTGAAGACACCAAACACATGCTATTAAACATGGAGAAATCAGTCTGGTATTCGATTGGGAGGTTCACCTCTACTGGCTAACTCACAGCACCAGAAATGAGTACACATGTTATCAGAAGAAAAAAGAAATCACCAGTCTCATCCAGTTAAGTAAACTGCATGTTACACTAATGACCTGCCTGCAAGATATGTTCCCTAGTACAATAATGACATGGATATTATAGAAGTACCCAAAAACTTTTTGACTGGGTATAAGAACTGGTGCATCAGTTAGAAATCATATCTGACACTGTTAATACCCTGAGGCTGGTGATGTCATGGCCCTAAGATAAAAATAGCAACAAAAGCCTCTACTATTATTACTCTGATAAAATGAATTCTACTGACATTAAAACAACCACATATCAGTGCACCACTTAAGAAACTTTTGCTTAGGTTAACACTAATTAACATATAACCTCACAACTGTTCAACGTGAGGAGAATGACAGACTTTGAAATGCTCATCCCTTAATGTGATGTCTTTACCAAACCCCTCTCCTCAAGGCTCAGGGATCTTTGAGAGAGAGGGGGCAAATGATTATCAGATCCAGAGCTGGTGGATCACTTCACGAAAACAGTGTTTATCAGACACCACAAGGAAGATGCACATACAAACTCACAGACACTGTGGTAATGTGCATAGGACCTGGGCAAGCTCAAGTCAGACAAAATCCTACATGGAGGAGAAAGAGTGCATATGAAGTCCAAGCCCTAGCCAAAAGAAGCAACCATTGAGAGGGAAAAAAATCAGTTTTCTTCAATGGAGTGACACTGCGTGACAATGGAGAGATTTAGGTTTAAATCACAGCCCAGAGAAAGGTCTAATCCCAGGAGTGGTATTGAACCATGTTTTTTTGTTTTTTTGTTTGTAGAAAAGAAAAACAAAACAAAACAAAAAAAAAACCACGATTTTGGATTTGGCATGACTTGGTGAAGGGAAAGAATAAGATCAAGGCATAGTGCATGAAATTCCCAAAGACTAAGTAAAAACACTTGTATGCATCCATTTATACATATTTGTATCTATACATATTTGTGTACATACATATTTTGTATGTGTATATAATAGATGTATATTTATGAATGTATGTTTCTAAGAGCACACACACATATGTAAAGTGCTACTGCTTTCCATAATTTTCATCCACAACCCTGTAATCAAATTTTTAATTTTGAAAGACATTATGAGTAAAATAAATCACCTTACTGCATTTTATCTTATACTCTGTACAAGAATATCTGCCACCAACTTTTAGAAACTCTGTCAAAACAAAGTGATTAAGTATAGTGTTACCTAAAATTATAAATTTCATCATTATAAATTTCTTTTTATTAATTTTACAAAATATATGAATGTTTCTGTTTTCTACTATCATTTATTTTTATAAAATCCATTAACACTCTAGAAGTATTCTTCTGAGATTATGGGTTTCAAGTACTCAGTACATGCTGACAGTGTAATTCATGATGTGAATATGTCACTCTGTTTAATTTATACTGATATATGACTGTCCATATCCAATAATTCATCACTCATTACTTTCTTTGTATTGATATTCATTTTGATGTTATAACGACAAAGATACAATTACAAGAGTGAATAAGAGATTTAATGATGATTTATATGAACATAATCCACCGTGATGAATTATCTCTATTCATACTGAGCCTCTTAGATACAATATTATTGGGAAAATAGATCTGAGAAAAAAAGCCTATGAAAATATGCCCTACACATTGTACATATTTTTATAAGTGGATCAGTACTGGACATTCTTCTAGGTGTGTATTTTGAAAGCAAAAGCAGGGACATACTCCAGGACTATGCCTTTTCTCCACTGAATTCTGTGAACCAGGCGCCAGTGTGGTACAGCTTATATTTGGAGATTCACTACTTTAGAACATTAATCCTCTGCCAATTCTCTTCATATGCTAAGTCCTTAAAATTAAAGTCATGTCTTCGATATGTTGATTCACTAGAAACCAGAAAAGATTTTAGGCTCTTAGCAACTTTAGATCTATGAATAATTTTACACATGTCAAATGCTCCGTAAATTGTGTTTCTTCAGTCTCATTAGGTCTTTTCCTTTTGCACTGCTATCCTTAGTGAAATCTGGCTTTTCCTCACCTCCTCTGACTTGTAACTTTTTATGAGCAGTACCTGTTCATTTGTTTTTGTAAAAATTTATTGGAAAAAACTATGGTTTTCAGTTTGCATTTCTGTCACTTTGTTGCCATGAGCGTGAGACCTTTGGGTGGCTTTATAAATTGAGTCACAAGCACAAGACACCAGACCTGTTGATTTTGTACACAGTAAAAAATACAGATACCGGTACTTTGTCTTCTAAATTGGAAGTTTCATTAATATGATGTAGTAAAGGCGTGAAATGGTATGGTAATATCTATATAACATACACTATTAATTTTGGCCAACATTAGCCATATAATACATAAAAATATATGTAACTTTCTTTTTTAAATTTTATTTTATTAATTTATTTATATTACATCTAAATGCTTATCCCCTCCCTTGTATCCTCCCATTCCTCCCTCCCTCCCATTTTCCCCTTACTCCCCTCCCCTATGACTGTGACTGAGGGGGACCTCCTCCCCCTGCATATGCTCATAGGGTATCAAGTCTCTTCTTGGTTGCCTCCTATCCTTCCTCTGAGTGCCACCAGGTCTCCTATCTTATAAAATAGTTCACGTTAGAAACTTTCATTTATACAAGAGGAACTGCCAAAATATCTCTTAAAGAGTTCTTTTTCCTATGGTACACAATCCAAAAGATATTTAAAAAATCAGAAAATAAAACATAATACAAAAAAAAAAAAACCCCAACAACAA
Source organism: Acomys russatus (assembly GCF_903995435.1). NCBI lineage: Eukaryota > Metazoa > Chordata > Mammalia > Rodentia > Muridae > Acomys > Acomys russatus. Next base: position 23,255,356 of record NC_067157.1, on the reverse strand, counting down.
CAAAACCCAAAGTCAAACCTCTACCACTATCACATAAAACATAATAATCTGTAGACAAAATTAGTTAAAATAATACCAAATGTTATGTGATAATGAGAAAATCCTCACAGTGCTGTTCAGGAAGCACTCATGACACACATGTTTGCTTAAAGTACTTTTGATTCGAAGCAGCACATTATACTTGAATATTATTAATGCATGAATTATGCAACCAGTATTGCAGCAGGGTTTTTTTTTTCATAGCCACACTTTGGCTGGATTGCCCATGCCAGTTCCTTAGGAATACTGCCTGCTGCGGATTCATAGCTGCCACATTCAAGGTCAATGTCCTTAGCCTCAGAGAACTGCCTCTGCCAATGAAGTATCCTTCATCATGAGTCAGAATCCAGGTAAACAGTGGCTCATGTGCTATGAATAGAAAGGCCCTAAATATGCTGTTTCCAGCTGTCAAAATTCTGAGGAGCCAAGCCTCCTCCAAAGTTCCATGAAGGACAGACAGGCTTCATGGGGAGTGGCTTTGCGGTTGATACCTGGCTGAAACCTGCATGCAAACTTCCTAGGAGGTATTTCTTCCCCATCACCTCCCAGAAAACCTGTGTTGTTCCCATGCAAGCCAATCAAAGAAAAATCCAAAAGTTCTTTATCATGCAGAATGTAATAGAAGTAATGTTTAACAAAATGAGTTTTAAAATAACATGAAGCACTGTATTGTAAATACAGTCTTGGGTGTGTTGATCCTTTTCTTTTAATATTTGCTTGTATTTAAAAGGCAATGCAAATCTCTCAGTGATGTTATTTATCCGCACATATTATGGATGTTGAGAAGGACTTTCTCAGTTTAGAAATTGCCCTGACTGCACAGTAACAAAGACAGAGACCCAGCTTTTTAAGTTTCTCAAAAAGTGAGGCATCAGTTTCACAAGCTCTACTTGTGCTCCATCAGTCTGCGTTGGGTCCTTCCATGCTAACATCCACAAGAAGAAGCCAAAACACTCAAGCCTAAGCCTTCATCTACTTAGATTACCAGTGCTTCCAACCTTCCTCAGTCTCAGGAGTTCCAGGAGAATTTTTATGTAGATGTCTGAGACTGTCACAAGGAAGAGACCCTACTTTATATAACAGAATCGTTTTTGTAGCTGATATGTTGGTGGGTTTTTGGTGTCTCAGGTTTGGCAGCGGAGAACAATGCTAAAGAATGTTGTGTTAGGGAGAACTTTCTACACAATAGCTCAGTTTTGCCATAAGAATACTGGATAGTCCTTTAAGGAAACAGCATACACTAAGGATCAATTCCTGGAAGACCAATGTGGCCCTGCTGGAGAAGTCCTCTCCTTACTTCCTTTCTCTTCTCTGATCCCTGATACAGTAGAGAAGAAAGAATCTAAGCAAAATGAAGACAGAGGGAAGCACCATAAAACAAGAAAACTCAGGTCATGGGGTTTTCACAGTACTACTGTAGAAATTAGGGCTATGCCACACTTCTCTGTGGGTCAGAAGTTACACCATCATGCCTCAACAACAAGACTGCCTAAACGTGATCTGAAGAACCACAATAGACAAGTGGACAGAGGAAAGTCCATGAGGCCTCAATTCTACTCAAAGCATTATCCACAATTAAGGAATGCTGAGAGCTGGGCAAACAAATAATCTCCTTCAGAGAAGAGCATAACTATTGGTTACCCAATACAAAAAGATCAGCCTTAAAAATATAAATACAAGATGTCGCACTTATGTATTTAGAAATTTGTGTGTATGTATATAAGTGTGTGTGTGTGTGTGTGTGTGTGTGTGTGTGTGTGTGTATGTGTGTGTATAGCAAAGGTAATGAAAAGAGAGGCTATTAATATGGGAGAGTTTGGGGTCAGGAGAAAGATGAGAGAAATGATCCAATTATATTATAACCTTAAAAAAGAAAAATAATTAGGGTAGTAATTTGGTAGAAATGATAAAGACACATTGATAAGTGACTGTGGTTTTAAATTCGAATTACCACATATAATATTAACGTATTCATATTTCCATGAGACCTGCCTAGGCCAATTTTTTAAAAAATATATTTTATTAATTTTTTCATATTACATCTCACTTGCTGTCCCATCCCTTCTATCCTCCCATTCCTCCCTCCCTCCCATTTTCCCCTTACTCCCCTCCCCTATGTCTGTGACTGAGGAGGACCTCCTCCCCTGTATATGCTCATAGGGTATCAGGTCTCTTCTTGGTAGCCTGCTATCCTTCCTCTGAAAGCCACCAGGTCTCCCCATCCATGGGATATGGTCAAATATGGGGCACTAGAGTTCGTGTGAAAGTCAGTCCTCACTCTCCACTCAACTGTGGAGAATGTCTTGTCCATTGGCTAGATCTGGGTAGGAGTTCAAAGTTTACTGCACCTATTGTCCTTGGCTGGGGCCATAGTTTGAGCAGGACCCCTGGGCCCAGATCTTCCCATTATAATGTTCTACTTGTAGGTGTCTAGAACCCTCTGGATCCTTATATTTCCCCATTCTCCCTTGCTTCTCTCACCTAGAGTCCCAATAGGAAGTCTTCCCCTTTGTCCCCCTTTCCTGGTAAGTGAAGACTTTCATGGGACATGCCCCTTGGGCTAGTGTCCAGATATAAGTGAGTATATACCATTTGACTCTTTCTGCTTCTGGGTTAACTCACTCACTGTGGTAAATTTACACTATGGAATACTACTTAGCTATTAAAAACAAGGAATTCCCGAAATTTGTGGACAATTGGATTGAACTAGAAATGATCATAATGAGTGAGTTAGCCTGGGCCAATTTTAAAAGCTACGGAAAGGTCAGATGCTGATCACGGTCAGGCTGTCTCCAATATTTCTTTTGTGTATATTTGATATCAGTATACTATATGAGTGTGATAAAACACCCAAACATTTATGGAAGGAGAGCGTTTATTTGATTTATGGTTAATATAAGAGAGACCAAGGCAAGAGCTTAGTGTGGAGCCGTAGATGGATTCCACTCCCATCGTACTTGCCCCGCGATGCTCACTCTTCTCTCTCATGCAGTCCTGGCCAGGTGACTGGAGATGACTCTGACCAATATAGGGTGGCCCTTCCACATCAATTAACAATTACAATAATGCCCCACAGACAGAACTATAGGGCCAGGTTCATCAGTTGCTCAGCTATGATTCCTCCCGTGGGACCCTTGTTTGGCTTAAATTGTAGAAAACAAACTAGCATAGAGAGTAATCATTGAATCATAAATATCTACTGTGCAGATGACAAAATATACCAGATGATGAAAATTTTTTTTTTCTTAAATGGTTACTCTGCAATACAACATCCTTCTTACCCCTTTGCCCCACTTCTTCTCTTTCCCTTTCGTGTTTTCTTTCTTGATAGAAAAACTAACAATTTATTTAGTTTACTTATATTAGTGTAGCCTGGTTTTGTTTTCTATTGTTTTTGTTTTTTTTTTTTTTAACGATTTCTATTAGGTCAACATAGAAAATAATGGGTTCTGTATGACACTTTCACAGCTGTGTTCTCATTGTTTTCTGTCCTTTATCAACTCTCCATGCTACATAGTCCTTCTCTCCCAGGTAGTCCCCTCTGCTTTTGTTATCATATATATTTCATTGTCCTCTCTTTTCCCACTGCCTTAAGGTCTGTTCCCCATTTTCATGATGCTCTTTTTAGATTAATGACCTACACAGTCATAGGAACACACACACACACACACACACACACACATACACCCCATACCGACACACACACCACACACTGACACACCAACACACACACCACACACCGACCCACCGACACACACACACACACACACACACACACACACACACACACACTTTTAAGATCTAAATTCTGGATGTAGGGGGGAAATATGCTGTACAGGTCTTCTGAGTTTGGTTCATTTCAGTTAACATAATGATTCTTCAACAATTTCTATATTGTGGAACTAAACATGCATGTAGGATAGTGCTGAATGAAAAAACAAAGAAATGCACAAAGAATCTGTCCCATGTATGCAGAAGAAACCTGATAATATGTTTGTGGAGGTTCACTGTTTCTGTTTGCTTTTGTTTTCCAACCTTAAAATGAAAGGTTAATAGTGTTTAATAAGATTATTTGGAATTATGGAATTAAAATTTTCTTTATCAGCATTTGCATTTTTCATAACATATAAATTTAACCTTTACAAATAAAACACATTTGCATTTTAACACACAGGAAAAGAAAGTAAAAAGAATAAATTCATTAGGTAGGCAATGATCTCTTTTCTATAGCCCAATATCTTTAGACATTACAAGTTGTAACAATACCTTACTACCACTGAATATATTTTTCTTTTAAAATTGAAAATAGATTCATCTTTCATACAATACATCTGGACCTCAGTTTCTCTTCCCTCTATTCCTTTCAGATCCTCTTTCTCCTCCCTTTTCTCCCAGATCCACTCCACTTAGACAACAATAAAACAAGATACAGTAAGACAGGGCAAAAGCCCTCATATTGAAGCTGGGCAAGGCCACCCAATAGGAAGAAAGGAATCCCAAGAGCAGGCAAAAGAGTTAGAGTTATACCAACTCCCACTCTTATAAGTGCCACAAAAACCTCCAAGCTAACAGCCATACTATATATGCAGAGACACTGGTCCAGACCCATGCAGGCCCTGTGCCTGCTCCTTCAGTCTATGTGAGCCCATGTGAGCCCTGCTTAGTTGATTCAGTGGAGCCTGCTCTCCTGGTGTCTCCCACCCTCTCTGACTCCTCCAGTCCTTCCTGCCTGTGTTCTGCATTGGGTCCCTCCACATGCATGTTAATGCTCATGCCATAAGACACCATGTCTGACATCTCATTGACTCTGTCATGGCCATGTTGCTTATTGTTTTTTGCCTACATTTGTTTCCATAAATGAACATTGTAATGAACAACTGTTGTCTGGGTGACCGCTCCATGGCTGCCGTTATACGGTTATGATCTAGCTTCCTTGTGAGTTTATGAGTCTTCTGAGAAAGCAGTAATATTTTGTACTAAAAGCAAGTAGGTATCTAGTAGGCAATGCATCTTTGGTGCTTTTATAAATAATATAAAAGAAAAAAAAACTACAATACAAATTGTCTTTGTTGAAACACCTAAAGATTTTCAAGCACTATTTCAAGCAGAGTTTCAATCAAGAATTTAGAAAACTGTGATAGTTTCCATGTTATCTATTTATATTTTATTTTGTTACTTGTGATTATTATCCTTCAGAAACTTCTTTTCAAATGAGAAACAGAAAGGGAATGGATTTGGATGAGAGAAGTGCGTGGGAGGGGGAAACCATAATCAAAATATATTATGTGAGAAAACTATTTTCAATTAAAAGGGAAAAAAAAAGAAATAATGTAAACTTTTTGTAGGCAGGGCAAATTATGGTTCGAAGGTTTTGTAGGTGGATTGGTGTTCCTCTCCCATGACTATTAAGTCCTGCTTGGGTAGAGGGTAGCCTCCTCAGTCTCGATGTCTCCCACTGGTAGGGGGCTCAGCTAGAGACAACCCATATCATCCCTGTAGCCTACCCTATTGCGGGTCTCCAGCTTGTTTCAGAGACGCGCCTGCTCTAGGTTTTCTCTTACTCCCCAATCCTTTGCTCCTCTCCTCCCCACTCCCCACACCTGCACACCACCACCCCTGCCTCCTTCCCCATGCTCTCTCCTACCCAGTTTCTTCTCTACACCCACTTCCTCCTTCTATTCCATTTCCCCATCTGGGTGAGATTCAAGGAGGGCCTCCCAGCGAGCCCTCCTTGTTACTTACCTTCTTAGCCTGTGTGTATTGTAGTATGGCTATCTTATAATATATGGCTAATATTCCCTTCTGGGTGCGTGCCATGTGTGTCCTGCTGGGTCTGGGTTATCTCACTCAGGACGATATTTTCTAGTTCTAACCATTTGCCTGTAAACTTCATGATTTCTTTGTTTTTAACGGACTGGACCTAGGCCCCATACACATATCTAAAGAAGGGATAGCTAATCTTCCTGTGAGTCCCCAAGTAAGGGGAGTGCATGATCTCTATGACATAAACTCCGTTGCCTGATTTCGATCACTTCTACTTAAAGGGGCTGCCTTGCCTGGCCTTGGTACATGAGAATGTGGGGGTGTTCCCCTTTTGCTACAGTCTAACATTTTCTTTTCTTTTGGAATATTGTTTTATTTTGCTTTCTTGATTTTAGATATTTTGTTGTTGTTGTATTGGATTTTTTTCACCTATTGCAAAATAACTTAATATTTGGTGGATAGGGAGTGGGGGCGGGTTAACAATAAGTTGTGGGAAGGGAGGGATATGATCAAAATATATTTAAACTTACAAATTGTTTTAAATAGTAAAGAGATTAAAATGAAAAATAACAGTGAAGAGGGAATGGATGTCATGTAAAATAAAGTTAATAAACCAAGAATGGTAGTCTCTGTCACTGACCGGGCTGAAGAATAATAGTATATTGAAGACTATCGTAATTTGATTTTACCCCTCTAGACACTAGCTAGAATGTTTGAGAAGGGACACCAATTCAGAATCCTCCCAACCAGGTTGGACAAAAGCAAAACTGTGGGACATTGTTGTTGTTGTTGTGTTTGATTACTGGCTGTTGTGAGTTCCCAATCCACTGTGGGTAGTGTCATCCCTGGTCATGTGGTCCTATGGTATATAGAAAGGAAGCTGAGCAAGCCATAGGGAAAACGCTAGTAAACAGCACATCTCAGTGTCCTCTGAACTGTATTTTGCCTCCACATTCCTGCCTTGATTTTCTGCCCTCACTTTACTGGGTAATAGCCTACAGGCTGCAATCTGAAATAAATCTGTTTTTCCCAAAGGTGACTTTTGTCATGATGTTCTATCACAGCAAACAAATTCCTAAGACATTTTGTAGGTTCTCACTTTCTAACTAATAAGGTCAAAACTGAGACAGCCACTTTTTTAAAGCCACTCGACAACAAGACGGGAGAACTCTTGGCAGCACCCAGCCTACTTCAAAGAAGATGATGAGCATCAATGGACCTCCTTATGGAGATGGGTTTAAATGTGGCAAACAAGCCACTGGGCACAATGTCCTCATTTCTACCACAGACAAAATTCTGCCTAAAAGTGGGCAAGCTTGAATGCAGGCAGATTCAATGGCCAAATTCTGTCAAGACAGGGTAAGCAAGTCCTCAATAATTCCTGCCCCACAAATATGTCTGTCAGATATATTGGGCCAGAAGGCTAAAGATGATGCTCCAATGTTACAGAGAGTCTTGGGTGACTTTTAAGGCAGCAAACTGTCTCTGTCATCTTCTCATTTGGAAAGCTGCTAACCTGCACTTCTGATTCACTGAGGTAATCAATTTTATTCTTTCTCAAGTCTCTGATGGGGTTGAAGAGCAGATAGTTTAGTCTTACAATTAAGCTTAGTTGTTTAGGGGTTAAGATGTTTTTAGGCCTAGATAGATGTTTTAAGTTGATAGAGGGAAGATATGGTAGATACTGATTTCCATTCAGAATTTTAGTCTCACCAAGATAGGAAAGAGTTTTTTTTTTTCATGTTTGTCAAACACCAATAGGCAAATCACGATGAATGTAACATTTATATAATTCCATATTGTTTCATGGTTCTTCTTGCTATATGTAGTTTATTTTATTTATGTGTAATAACATAAATGTATATGTAAAAAAGAAATATAATAATGAAAAAAATAAAAAATAAAAAAACTCCACTCACTTCTTAGGTTACACTATGTGAGTCTCAACTAAAAATAAAGAATGCAGTTATCAAGACAAAACAAACTTGAGAAATTTCAGAACATTAGCCTCAATGAATTGGAAAGAAAATACCCTATGATACCTTATATATGAAAATTTTTAATGAGCTCATAGTAAGGAGAATATTGGTTTCTGGAGTTTGGGTAAATTGAGGCTTCTGATTAAGGAGCTCAAGCCTCATTGCTAAGATCATGGGGTATGGGACAGTAACGCTGACTGCATCGCAAGTGCTGAATAAATTTGTTTTAACCTGGAAAAAAAAAAAGAATGATAAAGATACATCGTGAGCCATAACAAATTATCAAAATAAGATGTCAAATTTATCTGAGTATAATAGAAGTATTTAAAAGTTTTAAAAACATTAGCATTTGATTATTGAATACCTTTATATATTAAAAATATGTCCATGCTGTAAGGTCACAATTGGTGGCCTCCCTAGCATACTAACATGATCCCAGTAATAGACAAATGACATAAAACAGATACTCTGCCTAGAAGATGCTCTTGGTTGGATGCAGGTCAAGCAGTACAGCACTAAGTAACCCCAGGAAAACTCATTCCCAGCTTGTCTCCTTCACTGCAGTTTTGCAGTTTAGAAGCAGTGGTTTACTCTCTCAGCTTTCAGTAACTCATTTAAATCCATGGTTTGCATTCGAGGATTCATACACTTGTGGTCCACTCTGCTTCCTACCAAACCTATATGGGAATAAGCTTCAGGTTTGTTCAGATTAGCACATTTTTTTCTCTATGTAACAAATCTCAAATTTCAAAGCTAAAATATACCACAAAGGACATCTTAGTTTCTAAATATCCATGTGTGTACCACATCGGTAGGCATGCTACTCTACATGACAATGTATGGGGATTTATTGGGCTGAAAGATATTATTGAGGCTCAGAATCCACCACTGCACCCCACACAGCGAAGCTGTTCACAATGCCTGTCTGGAGCTGACTTTCCCCTTGACCTGCTCTTGTCTGCCTTTCTCTCTTGCCATGTTCTCTCCTCATGGCCGGCCACAGATACTAGACTATTCTTCCTCAGGACAACACAAAGAAACCTTTTCCCCAAGGCAGTCATAAAACCATATTTCTCTAACACTCTCTTGCTGATAGGAAATGAAAAGCCTCATTGCAGAGGACCTTGCTTTCTCCAAAGAAAAGGGAATTGTATAAATGAAAGTGCGAGTCCAACCCGACTACCTCTCTACAACTCACTGCACAATGGGCTGCTGCATCTTTGATCTGAGGGCCTCTATGCCATATCCAGATATTACCAAATAAATCTGTTGTACTGAAACATTTTATGGGGTAGAAGTGTCATCCATAATATAGTTCATGATGTGCAAGAGAGTTCAGTCCCTTTTCTGCCTCTAAAATGTACTTAGGTCCCTTTTAGCCCTACACTAAATGCTTAATCTGTTTAACTGCATATATATTTTCGCAAACCTATATTTTACTGATAATAATAAATGCATTATTTATTAAAAGCCATACCATTTACCTTATAGTTGTGGGTTTTTGGTGAATCTTCTTCCAAGTAACGCAGTGATGACTAATGAATGATATGACCAACTGGTCGTTTTCAGTTTTTATTCAGATTAATAAGCAATTTTTTTGATCACACCTTATATTTTATATGTTGAAATGAGAAAACCTGGCCACTTACTGTATGGATTCATTATCTGTATTTTAACTTCCACAGAAGTTGTTAAGTTTGTTCAAGTTTAGTGTACCACTTCTGAAAAATGCTAATTTTGGAACACAAGAAGACTAGCATATTTTAATAAATAATTCCCAGATGCAGAGATGTAAAATGTTTTAAGGTGATATTTTCCTAAAGATTATGGCAATAAAGAACAAGAAATCCCCTCAAGGCTGTCCCCATCAAGGAGAAATGATAAAATTATGGGCACCAGAGTGAATGTCAAAGGAAGTCTCTGCTCCTCCCGTAACCATGGAGAATGAGCCGTCCATTGGCTACATCTGAACAGAGGGTCTAGGTTCTCTGCGAGCATTGTCCTTGGTTGCTGCATCGGTTTGTGCAGCCCCCCTGTGTCCTGATCCACTAGCCTTGATGGTCTGCCTCTGGAGCTCCTGACCCCTCTGGGTCTTTCCATCTCCTAACTCAAAGAACTCAAGAAATTAAATGCCACCAAACCAAATAATCCAGTTAAAAATACAGAGTAAAACAGATACTTTTCAACAGAAGAATACTGAATGGAAGAGAAATCCTTAGTCATCAGGGAAATGCTAATCAAAATAACCCTGAGATTCCATCTTACACCTATCAGAATGGCTAATATAAAAAACGCCAGTGACAGCAGATGCTGGCGAGGATGTGGAGAAAGGAGACCACTCCTCCACTGAGGGTGGGAGCGCAAACTTATACAACCACTTTGGAAATCAATCTGGCACTTTCTCAGAAAATTGGGAATAGTGCTGCTTCAAGACCCAGCTATTCCACTCCTGGGCATATACCCAAAAGATGCTTCACTACACAACAAGGACATTTGCTCAACTATGTTCACAGCAGCCTTATTTGTAAAAGACAGAATCTGGAAACCACCTAGATTTCCCTCAATTGAGGAATGGATAAAAAAACTGTGGTACATTTACACAAGAAAAATTTTGTTAAAATGAGTTCATGTGGTGATTTTCTGGAAACCCAGATATGAACTGGGCCAGAGAGTTCATCAAACTGGACAGTATTTAATTAAAGCTTACTTCAAATTTCGGGAAAAAAAAAAAAAAAAAGAACCAAGTGTAGTGGCATGGATCTGTGATCCCACCCTCAGAGAGAGATAGAGATGGGTCAATTTCTGTGAGTTTGAGGCCAGCCTGGTCTACAATGCAAGTCCAGGACTCCTGAGGCTACACAGAGAATCCTTGTCTCAAAAAACCATAAAACCAAACAAAAACCAAAATAAATAAATAAATCCTAAGTTCACATTTAAAGTGTGTTTGGAATGGTTTTGAGCCTCCCTCTGCTCCATAAGATTGTCCTTTTTGTGTGTAGAGGCCGGCATGGCAGCTGAGCTGGTACCTAGCCAGTGTGCTTTAGCAGAACCTGGCAGTTCCTGTTCAGTAGAGCAGAAGTCATAGAATGCTTTGGGAGCATCCAGAACCTGTGCTGCTAGTTTTCCCATCAAGGGAACTGATTGGTTCAAAATACATCCCACTTTTACTTTATTTCTTTCTAATCAGAGAAAGCAGTAATATGAGGCTATTCCTAAATTTTGAACTCAAATTATATTCAAACAGAAAATTTGGATTTTTTTTCAAGACAGGGTTTCTCCGTGCAGCCTTGGCTTTCCTGGACTCGCATTGAACACCAGGCTGGTCTCCAACTCACAGAGATCTGCCTGTTTTTTGCTCATTGAGTGCTAGAATTGAAGGCTTGCACCACTGCGTCCGACTTGGATTTCTTTTTTAAAAGCAGAAATAAAAAAACATGGAAAATATATAGTGAAAAATAGTCTAGGCTCCAATCTCATTACAGACTCTTTCATCTGGCATGAGATGCAAATATCTTTTCTACAGGCAATAACAATGAGGCAGAGGGAGAAAAAATGATATGGGCAAATTATATAGGGAAGAAATTGAACTTCTATCTCTGGGCATTTGTTTATTCTGAATTAGTAAACTTAGAGTTGTTTGTAGTTTTGTTGTTCTTGTTTATATAGTTGTCTCAGGATATACGGATTTTTATAAAATCCTTAGAAGAACGTTAACCAATGATGAAATTCATGTAGTGAAACAATCTGTTTAATCCTTGTATGATTGTGAGTATAAAGTTTTCTTTTATGATGAAAAAAAAAAAAAGAACAAGAAATCCAATTGTAATTGTCAACCTTTATGTATATTAAAAGCTTTCCACTTCCATCAGTGACAACCACAGGATACACATGGCTATTGATCGTGTGGTACTTGTACAGGATGGATTAATGGCTTCTTCTCCCGTAAATATAAATATTTCAACATGAGATCACCAAACTTTCAGACTGTTAAACAACCATGCGCAGCATCAAATCCCATTTACCCAACTTCCCCAGGGGTTCCTTGAGATACTGCCTGATAGAATTACAACAAACCAACAAACGCTGATTTACCCCTAGCTGTATTAGTTGCCTAGTACATTCTGATACAGTCATCCCGTTTAGGATATTATATTTTCACTGTTGTTAATCAACCAGAACATTTCATAGCTTAGGTTTTGTTCTTTCTGTTTTCAAGGTGTGTGTGTGTGTGTGTGTGTGTGTGTGTGTGTGTGTGTGTGTGTGTGTGTGTTTGTGTGATGTGCATACCTGAGCATGGCTGTACGCAACAGTGACTGTACATGTGGAAGCCTGAAATCAATCCTTGGTGCTGCCCTCTGTTGCTCTCCTCTTTACTTTCTAAGACAGGTTCCTTCAGTGAACCTGTGTCTCATCGTTTTAGGTAGGCAGGCTGCCCATTGCCATCTAGGAATTTGCCATTTTACCTAGCTGTCACATAATTGGATATCAGAGAACAAGTCTCATCTTATGTCCACTAGAGTACGCAAATTGATGCTTGGAAATAGTCTTTCTACAGCTCCATGTCCTTATTCCTCACTGACTAAACAGATGTTATTGTTGATATACTTTCCAACTCAAACATGTTTGTTTAGATCATAATACTAATTATACTGTGCTTTAATACTGCTTAGATTTTTCATGTAGGAATATATGCTTTCCTCTCCCAGCAGAAGTGGTTACAGTCTTCTGCGTAATTGTTAAATGACTCAGCTCCTGATCTGACAACAGTAATAAGAACAGATGAGGTGAGACTGAAGATACTGTGGTGGTCTATACTCTAAATAGTTTTCTATCATGCTAGGTGAGCACTGAGGAACATGATTACATGCATCATAGCAGGGTGTTAGAGTGATCTAGTACCTATTTTATTTCTACACGAAAACCCTCAGCATAGAAATGTCAAGGACAGCTTGCTGTGGTTATTAATAAATGTGCTGAGTCAGAGCAGAAGTTGTTTTCTTTAATGATCTGTTGCTTGTATTGAAATAATACTTGTGCTCAATAAAATTCCTTAAACATTTTGTTCATGTATGAGGAGTGAATGTCTTGTTTTAAGTTCTTTAGAGGGTAAAAGACGAATGGATTTTTTCTTCCAATATCATTTCACCATCTATATTTATATATACATACATGGATATAAATATATAATATGCATATTCTCATAGGTGTGAAAAAGAAGTATTTTTCCTTTGCCTATCCATCTAAAATTATAACAGCCATTGAAATATTTCTTACTGGGAGTAGAAGCTGCAACTTACAAGTGATGCCAAAGTTATGCTTATTTTGAAAAGCTCTCTTTCCCAAATTTTTTTTTTACCAATTAATGCTTTATTCATAAAGAAAAGCCTATCGTATCAGAAGAACAAACATTGCTCAAGTATAACACTGCCATACTATTGTGAAGTTTTGTTGTAAATACAGATGAGTTATTGCTGGCTATTTTATAGCAACAAAGGCCAAGGGTGAAATTAAATATACAAACGATAGCCCAAAAAACTTTTTAAAAGGAATAAAAGAAATTAGGAAGAATAAAATGAAAGAAAGGAGTGGGAAGGAAGGATGAGAGAAGGGGGAAGGGAAAGAATGAAAAGAAGGGGAAAGGAAGGAGGAAAGGTAGGAAGAAGGAAGGAACAAAGGGAAGAAGGAAGAAAGAGTGGAGGAAGAAAACAGGAAGAGAAGATAAATTTCTTTTACAGACTATAGTATTTTAAATAATGGCAAGAGCAGGACATTGAAATAGGAACTATGTATTATGACAGTTGAAACATAAGTCTGGACTTAAGTGCTCAATAGCAAGAACTATCTACAATAAATAAAAATGAGCTAACTGTATAGAAAATGAAGTATGAAGCCTTCAATGAAGCCCAAAAATACTTTGGATTATCCCTGGCATCCTCAGGGTCACCGTCATAATATTAAGACAACTGATCTCTTTTTTCAGAGTCTCTCTTTGGTAAGGCAGAATTTATTTCTTTCTGTTCCAAACTTTTTTTTCAAGAAAGGAATTATTAAATTTAATGGAAACACTTCATATTCATTAAAACTTAAAATCAGCAACAATACTCAAATTCACTTACTCCTGTAATTCACCAAGCCTTGACCATAAACCTTTCTCAATGTCCTCTCTATGTGGCACCCTAAATTCTCAAAATCACTGCCTCCATTAGTCCTTCTTCATTTCCGGTCTGAATGTCTAAGCGGCTGTCACATTTCTACTTAATAAACTTCTCATGCTAACACAGTTAGGCTAAGAGCTCAATCCTATTATGACGCTCATGAACCCATTTATGTTAATTGGTTTATTTCTGTATTCAACCAGACTCATCTTCATCTTAAAAATGAAATTATTTTAAGCATCCTCTCCATTCCTTGTAGAGAAGCTTTTCATTTTCTTCTAGTCTCTCTCTATGAACATTTGGATATTGTACTCTTCCATTTAAATTTCTGTATCCTTTTATTCATTAGTTTATAGAGATGTTATTTCTCTCCCTATAGTTCCTGCCATTTTACAAATTATGGGTATTCATTGTATCCTAACTGAACACTTTGAGGTTCATTCAAGGCCTGGATGCTTTTCTCCCTACAGGGGCTCTAGCATTGCTGCTCATCTCCTGCCTCCTAAGAAACCTGACGCCCCATGTCCATGCCATTACTCTTAGGTTCTTTTTCTGCTCCTCTGTTCAACCTATTACTTTCTTATACTTTTCTTCCCACTTAGGTTTTTCACTAGGTATCTATATATACTTTGTACTTCTTTAATTTATTATCTTGTCTTCACCTATGTTCTAAGTCCACCACATAAAAAAATGCTAAACTATATTATTAAAATATTTACAATCCATGATTCTGCCTAAATGTTGATGATGTAACAAATTTATTCCTATGCCCAGAAATACTTTCCTTGGCCCCAGGTTTCTGTATATTCCTGCTTGCTTGACAGTTTCATATAGTTGACAATAAGTATTTTATAGTCTTAAAAGGATGTATCATTGCCACACAGAATTTTTTTTTTTTCCAGAAGTTTCAAAGAACCATTTATTTATTTATTTATTTTTGGTTTTGTTTTTTTATTAATTTAGTCTTGTTACATCTCAATGTTTATCCCATCCCTTGTATCCTCCCATTCCTCCCCCCCCCCATTTTCCCATTATTCCCCTCCCCTATGACTGTTCCTGAGGGGGATTACCTCCCCCTATATATTCTCATAGGGTATCAAGTCTCTTCTTGGCTACCTGCTGTCCTTCCTCTGAGTGCCACCAGGTCTCCCCCTCCAGGGGACATGGTCAAATGTGAGGCACCAGAGTACGTGAGAAAGTCGTATCACACTCTCCACTCAACTGTGGAGAATATTCTGACCATTGGCTAGATCTGGGAAGGGGTTTAAAGTTTACCTCCTGTATTGTCCTTGGCTGGTGCCTTAGTTTGAGCGGGACCCCTGGGCCCAAATCTGCCTATCATATTGTTCTACTTGTAGATTTCTAGGACCCTCTGGATCCTTTTATTTTGCTGTTCTCCCATGTGTCTCTCATTTAGAGTCCCAATAGGATGCCTTCCCCTATGTCCCAGTTTCCTGGTAAGTGAAGGCTTTCGTGGGACATGCCCCTTGGGCTAGTATGCAGATATAAGTGAGTATACACTCCTTCATTGCTGGTGGGAATGCAAACTAGCCACACAGAATTTTGTTTTGACTTTCTTTGGTTAACACTTTAAGATGCATCTTGACCATCTAATTACCCAAACGCAAAGCATGAAACCTATTTGATAATTTTCCTATGTAATCTTGAAGAAATCACTGATATTCCATCATTTTTAGGCCTCTCCATCTCTGTCAAATTCCAATGGCTGCACCACCTCAATATTCCTTGGTTTCATTATTTGCAACAGTTTTGCAGGTCTCAAGGTCTCCTTTCCACATTTCAGTCTTTCTTCTCTTTTAGGAATGCTTCTTGTTCTCTGCAGCCTAAGTGTAACATGGAGAACTCACCATGTCACTTTTCAGATTAGAAATTCAAAGGATGTCTCCAAAGTTATTGTTTTTAAATTTTCTACATCCTAGAGTTGGCTAAGAGCATGATAAGGTAATAGATCTCGTTCCTGTGAGGTGTTGTTCATGCTCCAGGAAGCACAGTTCATGGAACCAAACCATAGCAGCATGATTTACAGAATAAAATATCAAAGTCTACATTAAAGGTCCAAAATCCTGCTACTGTCATTTATACCCTCTGTTCAGAAGCACTTGAGGTCGGGAAATGTGACAGGCTCATTCTTGTCACTGCATATTTTAAGCTCCATCTTAGATGACTCTTCCTGCCTGAAAAAATAGCATGCATTGTTTGATCCCTAGCTTAAGTTTTATCTTCATTATGGAATCCTTCAACCCCCTTAGCCAGACATGACTTCTTCCTCTTCTCCTTACATTTTTTTTTTTTTTGCTCTCATAATATTTGTGAATCTAATGCTTATTTTCAGTGTGAAAGTCTTAAAGTTGCAGGTGGTACTTTCAACATAAGTTTTGCATAAACAAGTCATTGGAAATGTGGTTGTTGACACTGATTTTGTAGCTCTCATTTTGTTTGTTTGTTTAAAAATATATTTTATTGATTTATTCATATTACATCTCAGTTGTTAATCCATCCCTTCTATCCTCCCATTCGTCCCTCCCTCCCACATTCTCCTTACTCCCCTCCCCTATGACTGTGACTGAGGGCTACCTCCTCGCCCTGTATATGCTCATAGGGTATCAAGTCTCTTCTTGATAGCCTGCTATTCTTCCTCTGAGTGCCACCAGGTAGCTCTAATTTTGACCAGATGATACAGCTTTAGAAACTTAGCATGAAAATGGCTAATAGAATGTCTTAGCTTGAACAAAATGAACATAAAACAATATGACCCATGAGGAAAGTTTAGCATGTAGAAAAATAAGAATCAGAGGACTTGTGTTTGGGGAGTTGTTTTATTTTATTTTTTTTCCTCACAGCCATCCTGTAAATAGTCTATCCTCCATGTCTATCAAGTGAGCATCCAGGCGGTGCCTGGTCAGCCAGCTGTTCCTCTGGGACACTGATCTGAGAAATAACACAGTCACAAGAGCAACAGCCGAAGGAGCTTCAGTTTCTTTCTCACTTTCTCTCACTCCCATGTGAGACATCTCACATACTGAGAAAGAAATGTGAAACAAATTAATTTAACAAGGCACAACACTCTTAATTGCTGAGTTATACTTTTAAATTATGTTTCATATACATTGTAGCATACCATCTGAAGAAACTTTTCAGTGGATAATTAAATTTACAAATTAACTATGCTACTTCTTCAGAACAAAAAAATAGACAGAACACTAGAAAAGCTGTGGATGTATTGCCAGGAGATCCAAGGAACACTGAGTGTAACATCTTAGCCTATTGATAATATGGTGATTTTATTTTTAAGATAAATAAATTGTTATTTCCTTATATAAGCAGACTAATTTTTCTTTGTAATTGTCAAACTAATTTATATTTTGAATCACCACTGTAAAAACTACATTTAGAAATAAAAGTCACTTAAATATTATTTTCTTTTTAGAAAAATTCTGAGTTAGAATATATATCACACTTATACTATATACCACACACATATATCTTTGAAAACTAATATTTAGAAATCTAGTATAAGTTTAACTGGCCTTTTTACATTTTTCAATTTCCTAACCTAAATTAAAGGAAAGTATTTCTATTAAATAGATTTCTGGATGCCATCCTTGGTCAGGTCTTGTTGAGGCTGCCATGTTGTTGAAATGTCATGGGTTTAGTGTCTCTGACATTTCTAGAAGACATAATCTTACCGTAGATATCCTGTTTTGGATTTTACTATGTTTTCCTGCCCCTCTTCTGCAATAATCCTTGACTATAGTGTGCTGGCATCATGTTGTAGATGTATCAGTTGGGCCTGGACATCATGTGGTCACTTGTTCTCTTTATTTTGATCAGTTGTGGTTTTATGTATTTTTATTGATTTGTTGTAAAGAGCAGCTTCTTGTAGAAGACACACTAACACGAAAAGGGGACATTTCCCAGGGCCGAACTCTAGACCAAGAACTATATGCAACTGAGCATACTGAGAGTAGAAGAAAATAGTCTTCCCCAGGAAGACCACATCAATTTGTTAATCAAAACCAAGTGGTCATCACTAAAATCATATAAGATTACATACATGATCTATCTATATCTATATCAACAATTAAATAAAAAGAGGAACCCTTTAACTAGACAGGTCTCATAGTAGAGGTAGGGGAACACCAACATACCAACAAAAACTTCTATAGAAAATTCACTCCACCTACCAGATGTGCAAGGATAAATATAGAGCACATATAGCAGGGATTGAGGGAATGTCCAAGCAATGCCTGGCCCAACCTAAGACCCACTCCATAGTAGAGAAACAACCCCTGACATTATTAACAATGATCTGCTCTGCTTGCAGACAGGAGTCAAGTAGAATATTCCTCTGAGAAGCTCTACCTAGCATTGCCTGAACACAGATGCTGAGACTCCCAGCCAAACATTGGGTGATGAGTAGGGAACCTTGTGGAAAAATTGGGGGAGAAGGGAGAAAGAACTGAGAGGTGACAGTAGCCTCACAAAAAAACAACAGAGTCACCTAACAACGACCCAGAAGGGCCAGCCATGACTGAAGCCTCACTCAAGGTCCTTGCATTGACTGCACCTAGGCCTCCTAGGCAGATGTAGCTGAGGACCAGTTCAGCATTCATGTGGGTCCCCTAGTAAAGGGACCAGGGGCTCTCTCTGACATGAACTTTCCTGTCAGCTTTTCAATCACTTTACCCTAGCTGGACTGCCATGCTAGATCAGAGGGGAAGAGAACACACTCGGTCCTAATACGACATGATGGGGGGGGGATGGAAAGGGGTGCTCCACTCTTCTGAGGAATGTGGAGGGAGGTGTGGGAAAGAGAGGAAGGGTAGGGCTGGGAGGTGAGAAGGCTATGACCACAATGTAAAGTGAGTAAATATATATATATATATATATATATATATATATATATATATATATATATATATATATATATATGAAGACAATAAACTTGAGAAAGAGCAAGATTAGGAAGTAAGTACAAGGGAAGGGATAGGAAATAGGAAAGGCATTGGGGAAATGACGTAATGATACGGATTATAGTTAATGGATTCTTTGAGGAAATTTGACATTGAAACCAGGTTGCTCGCTGTAGTTGCCCTCACCAGAACACGTGTGGACCACATGCCATTGTGCTGTGTCAAGCCACAATGACTTAGCAGCATATTCTCTACTGACAGCAGATTTCCTGCAATCTGGTCTTTGGTCCTTCAAGCATTAGCAGCAGTTCATGTGCTCTCTGCTGACTCTGCTGAAGAGAGGTTTCTTGAGATCTTTATGACTCTGTATTTAAAATTACGTATTATTTATGGATTTCCTTTTCTAAATGGGTATGTGGAGTCTTTCACCTTTACCTGAATATAGAAGTAACCCATAAAAAGCCCCTTATAAATAGAGTTGTGACAGGTAAATTATGGAAACGGTGGACAGTATACATCTTAGCATATGTCTACTGCAGCCGTTTATAACCATGTGCAGCGGTCACTGTCAGGGCGAAACATCTTTCATTCCTAGCGATTGTACTCATAGCAGGAGGGGAAGTTCAGAAATAATAGTGGTCTTTTTTCTGCTGAGCTATAAAACTTTTAAATCACAATAGAAACATTAAAAATGGAAAGAGATCAAGATGGGTAAGAAGACAGTTCAATTGCTGCTTAATGTTTGTCATAAAAATTAGTGACAGGAAGATGAAAAACTTTAATAAAGTTTTATTTTATTTATTTGTGTATCTATTTATTCACAAGATGGTGGAAGTCACTTTGATTACTCCTGGATTCAAAACTTTTTAACTCCCCAATTATATGCTGTCACTCTTTACCTACGCTTCTCTGGAACGTATTGGAACAAAAAATAAATTTTCATGTCATTTTGCAAAGACTTGAAAAATATATATTGAAATATATATTAATATGTTCATAAATAGTGAAATGAATAAACGTAGTCTTTTGTGTAACTTTCATTCCATACTCACAATTACTGACAATTTAGAGAATAATCCGAGGTTTACACAATTGATTTGATTTCCTATATGATAGAGCTATTTTCTTCCCATGATATTTCAGAACCTCTAGACGTTTCTTTACTGAAGAAATTAGTGTGTTCTTGGAAACCAGTGATATCTAGCCAAATGGCTGACTTTGTTACATATAACAATGGACAGAAATCCATGGCTTAAGAATTGATTACTAATAAAACTTTATTCTGCAATGTCATCTTCAGCCTTCTGGCCAGTATATCTGACCAACATACTTGTGAGGCAGGAACTACTGAGGACATGATTTCCCTGTCTTAGTAGATTTTGGCCATTGACACTGCCTGCATGCAAGCTTGCCAAGTTTTAGGCAGAATTCTGTCAATGGTCAAAATGAGGCCATTTTGCCCAGTGGTTGGTTTGCCATATTTGAAGCCCTCTCCATAAGGAGGCTCATTGATGCTCGTCATCATCTTTGAGGTAGGCTGGCTGCTATCAAGAGTTAACCTGTCTTGTTGTCAAAGAATCATTAAAACAGTATAAACATCTTTAAATGCCAAATTCTGTAGGACTCTGAAGCTTTTGAAGACTTTCTCTAAGTATTTTTACCTTATCTGTAGATAGAATCATACCTATCTGTTACATCTATGATGGATATTCTTGTGATATAAATAGACTAGTAACTAAAATGACCACTATTTGGTCAGTTGGCAATTAACTTGTCTAATTTACTCATCCTAAACAGCCTGCATAGGATTTTCAAAGAATTAGAGGTAAACCCTGCATTCTACTTGAGTGGAATGGATACATATTAGAGTAGAAATATATATAATGTGTGTGAAGAATAATCTTACATTTGAATTTTATAACAATGTATCAAAATTAAACTTATTTTGCATCAATGTACAAATTTCTATACTAAGGCAGCAAACTGTCTCTGTCATTTTGTTTTGAACTTGGAAAAAGCTAACCTGCACTTCCTGTTTACTCAGGTAATTAATTTTACTCCTTCTCAAGTCTCTGATAAGGTTAAAGACCAAATAGTTTACCTTCACAAATCAGCTTAGTTGTTTAAGGGCTGAGATGTTCTTAGGTCTAGGTAAATGTTTTAAGTTGATAGCGTTCAGATATGATAGATATTGAGTAACATTCAGAATTTTAGACTCATTGAGATACGAAAATGCTTTCTTCAAGGTTGCTAAATACAAATAGCCAAAACACCAATAACGTAACATGAATATAATCCCTGATTGTACTGTGGTTCTTCTTGCTTTATATAGTTTATTTAATATAGGTGTAATAATACAAATGCATATGTTAAAAAAGAAGTAAATAATAAGAAAATAATTTAAAAAACCCTTTATTCTGTCTATATCTTGTTAGAGTTCATACATTTCCTGAGTCTCCTCACTTTTGCAGAGCTCCCAGGATATACAATGAAATTGTAGTATACTTGATACCCTATGAGCATCTACAGGGGGAGGTAATCCCCCTCAGGCACAGTCATAGGGGAGGGGAGTAAGGGGAAAATGGGAGGGAGGGAAGAATGGCAGGATACAAGGGATGGGATAACCATTGAGATGTAACAAGAATAAATTAATTTAAAAAAAAAGAATAGTTACTTGAATGAAGATGTGGTCTATATCCATATCAATAGTTCAGCCTCATTACTTTCTCTCTACACTGATTATTAGTAATAGCAAGCATGCTCATTTGTTTTTAATTCACTTCTGTCCTTTCTTCCTCCCTGCCCCCATCCCTCACTTTCTTTTCTTTTGTTCCTTTATATTTGTGGAAGTATGTCTTTTTACCCTTGTACTGTTGACCAAACCCAGGGCACATTTGTTAGGAATTTGTCACTGAGTTATATTCTGAACTAGTGATGTAAACCAAAAATAAAAAATAAAAAGTTTAAATAAATTTTTAGTTAGCAAGCACATATAAATACAACGTCTATCTTGGTCAACAAGCAGTTCAAGCTTATATTCTGGCTAATGCGTGATGTTATTCAATCTCCTTGTCCAAGGCTCTAAAAGAATAGCTCATGTGGTGCTGTAGAGATGGCTCAGAGGTTAAAGTCCTGTCTGCTCTTCCAGAGGTCCTGAGTTCAATTCCCAGCAACTACATGGTGGCTCACAGCCATCTGTACAAGGATCTGATGCCCTCTTCTGGCCTGCAGGTGTACATGCACATAGAGCATTCATTTACATAAAATAAATAAATTTTTGATACCCTATGAGCATATTCAGGAGGAAGAGAGGTCCCCCTCAGTCACAGTCATAGGGGAAGAGAGTATGGGGAGAATGGGAGGGAGGGAGGAATGGGAGAATACAAGGGATGTAATATGAATAAATTAATAAAATATATTTAAAAAGAATAGCTAATGTGCCATAGACTAACATAATGCTTATGTTGTAATATGTGTGATGTTATCTTGAGGCATTTTAGGTTGAATGAAGAAAACTAAAATGAACAAAGAGGAATCACAGCATAAAACAAGCAAGGGCCAATGAAACTAGGGCCTGGGAAACTAGAAGGAAAGTCTTGGGTCTTTGCTTGCACAAGCTGGAACTGATGCTAGGACTATATCACACTCCTTCATTTCAGAGTAACTTGAGGAAGCTGGGAGACAAGAAACATCTCCAGTGCTAGAGGCAGGGAAGTGATGTGATCTAATCACCTAGAAACAGCACAGTTTAAGAAGATTTCTTGAATAAATTGCCACCAAAGTCTGAACTAGTCTTCAGAGACCCTGTCATGGGCAGTTTTATGTAAACTTGACCTAAGCTTGACTCATTTTGGAAGCGAGAATCTCAATTGAAAACCTACTTTCACCAGATTGGCCTATGGGCGTGTATATGGTGACTCATAAGTAAACACCCAGTTCACCGTTGGTGGTGCCACTTTCTGGCTGGTAGTCCCAGATGCTGTAAGATAGCAGCCTGAACTCTTTATGGGCAGCAAGCCAGTTATCAACACTCCTCCACAGTCTCTGCATTATTTCCTGACTCCAGGTTCCTGCTCAGCTTGAGTTTCTGTCTTGACTTTCCTCAATCATAGACTGTTACACAGAAGTATAAGATCAAATGCATTCTTTCTTCCCTGAGTTGTTTTGGTCATGTTGTTTACCTCAGTTATAGAACCCTAATGAAGTCAGACCTGCTCTGATATTGAACAAGTTCAAGGTAACTTTGAACAGTAATTATTGGGAATAATTTCCTTGTCATTATTAACTATGACACTGACAAAAATGGAAGAGGATAGGATAGACTCTGGGCAGAGTATTGTTTGTGCATCAGATGGTCTTTGGTGCATCTGCAAACAATCTTGGTAGATAGCACATATTCTTTTAGTCAGGTCCTAACCCTAACTGTAAACTAAGAACTACCATGGCTAATATCTTGGACGTGGATAAACAGCACTTGTAAGGAAGTGATGGAGTGGGAGAAACTGTGTTTATGATAGTCTCAATGGATATGAACCTAGCTTTTATAGCTTGTATAAAAGACCAAGCTGATGGAATCTATTTAATAAATTTGAATCCAGGCCAAGTCTGTTCATCAGCAGGTAGCATGAGCATTCTCTACTTAAGGATGGAAAGACACAATATTGTATGAACTTTTATAAGCATTTCTTAGTTCAATATAGTCTCTTTTAAATAAATGGAATGCCACAGGTGTTTTGAAACATGTCATTAGAGATGTGCCTTTAAAAAAGGTGGTAAACATCACAGAAAAGATGAACAGAATCAAGATAGACATTCATATTCCTGTATTTATGCATATCTTCCACAGCATGGATAGAGAGTGTCTACACATAGCCAGATGCATTGAATGTTTCCAATGTGTTACCATTATCAGTAAATTATTCATCTGAAACAACTCATACAAATCATCTTCTCTGTTCCCAGTATATAAATCTGTCAAAGAAACATGCATTTAAGGATCAGAGTGACATAATAGATGATTTATTTTTAGAAGATTCACTTTATAAATTAAAATATGAAACTTAGTGGCAAATGAATAAATCAAAACATATAAAAGCCAATTTAAACAATGAAGCAAGTATCAGTTTATTGTCATGGGGATATTAATAGTCTCAGGACTTCAATTTTGTACATCTGTTTTCTCAGAAAAGAAGAAATAGGCTTTCTTACTGTGGAGACAGAAGATCTGCTGCTGGTGGATAATAGTGTTTTTTCTCTTGAGGGAAAAATAGAAAGCAAAAATAACAAACTCAGGGGTAACTACCGTGAACTGGAATCTGTTAAACTGTGACCGAAACCCTAAAGCAGTGCAAAAACATTATTGGCCCTGAGAAGCTCACGAGTCTCGTGTGGCTGAAGGTGAGATGAGCCACTGGACAAACAGACACAGATCCTCAGTGCACTAGGTGGAGGCCTAATACCCAGTCACCCGCTAAAGCTCAGAATGCGGTGGCTCAGCCACACTTCCTAGCTTCCAACAGCTAAAGAACTATATTAAATAAGACTTGGACACATTGCCACTCCCCTGGTCAAATACATCAACCATATAGAAAGAGTCCTTTGAAGCTTTTTTCCCTGATTTTTCAAAATTATCTAGATTGGAACTATATTTTATATGCTTTGCATCCAAGACTAAACATGGTGAAGAAAGTAAACGTGGATGGTAAGATGCCATAACAAAGCGTCTTCCTTATTCTGTGGAAGGCAGATGAATGTCAGGTACCTGAATCATGAAAAGCAAACAAAAGAATCACACCTGAGTAATACAGCTAAAATAATTAGCAAACAGTTAGTACATTCTCAGAAGTGAAGATGTTTGTTCTGAATGACATTGTAGGAACAAAGAAAAACCTCTGTAAGTCACCCTGTTCACCTCCCCACCCACATCCCCACAAAGGTCTTGTCCATAGCAACATAAAAAGGACTGTGTATGGGTTCCTAGAAAGTCCTCCAATCTGTGTTTACTCCATCAAATTCACTTGAAGGTCTTGTTATATAGACCGTTACTGTTCCTTCACCCCAAAGCTTCTTGTTCAACAGGCAGGGACCTTTCTACTTCTTTTAGGAACCAGTGGACAGACTGAGTGTCTTTGCCTTTAGGAGCCTGGGAGCCCATACTTGAGTGAGGAAAGTGGTGACTAGTAACGTTGGCTGTGAGGAGACCTAGACTAGAAAAGAACTTACATACTGACGTGTCATGTGCTAGCTGCCTACTCATCCAATGACGCCAGACATTCTCAGCCTTACAGACAGTTTGAAAACATTAATTGAAAGGATTAGTTTGTGTTGTGAAAATTCCCCCTAACTTGTAATAGAGTAGGGCTTTGAAGTCACATTGCGCCTAGGAATAAAAATACTAAAATTATGCTAGATCTTGAAAAAAATTAAAAGTAAAAAAAGATTTCTAAATAAAATGAGTCTCCGAAGACAAAAATGGATCAATATGGACACATCTCATTTTTAAAAATGTTAATTTTTCTATTTTAAAAAAAAAGACTTTTTTTTTTCCGAGACAGGGTTTCTCTGTGTAGCCTTGGCTGTCCTGAACCCGCTTTATACACCAGGCTGGCCTCAAACTCACAGCAATCCACATGGTGGCGCACGCCTTTAATCCCAGCACTTGGGAGGCAGAGGTAGGCAGATCGCTGTGAGTTCGAAGCCAGCCTGGTCTACAAAGAACACAATTAAAGAAGACTTTTTAAATGACTTTCTTGAATGAATCTCAGCTTAACATCCTCTTAATCTTCTTAGTTTATGAGGAAATATACACACCTGTAAATTCCTAAGCTGAAGAAGAAATAAAGAACAAGTAAAACTTGTCTGAGTGGAATGATACATGAACTACAGGTCCCGTGATTATGGTTAAGAGGTGATTAAGTTTTCAGGTATCAGCTGGTGTCTTTGCATGTGTCCCCAACTATGGACAAAGTGAGACTAAGGGTACCACAAATGAAGTGGAGCATTGAAGGAAACTAGGCCATTTACATAATAGAAATAGAAGCAAAATGTGTTATATGTGGATGATAATGTAATATACACTTAATTTATTTTATGTTTTAGTGGACATTGCAACCCTGGAACTTTAATGATTACAGAATTTTAAAAAATGTTCATATAGTACAATGCCATGACTTTTGCACAGAAAAAAGTAGTAATTACTTGCTCAATGAAATTAAATAAATGGAAAAGTAATGTTTATGCTCCCATTCCTCCCTCCCTCCCATTTTCTCCTTACTCCCCTCCCCTATGACTGTGATTGAGGGGGACCTCCTCCCCCTGTATATGCTCATAGGGTATCAAGACTCTTCTTGGAAGCCTGCTATCCTTCCTCTGAGTGTCACCCGGTCTCCCCATTCAGGGGACTTGGTCAAATATGAGGCACCAGAGGATACAAAGGAGGGGATAACCATTGAGATGTAATATGAATAAATTAATAAAATTTAAAAACAAGAAAAAATGAAAAAAAAAGTGTATGTGCTTTATGTAATAAAAACAGAAAAATGTTTAAATGTTTAAATTACGCTTAAACTCCATTTTGAGTTTCAAACAAGAACATTACATAAAACTTAAGATTGTATTCTAGCTAGCCATTTGGGAGTACTTTTAAATGTTCATCCCAGGAATACACTTCCAGTTGTGCCTGGATTCAGTGAGTGGCAAAATGGTCAAGAGAGCACATATAAATCATACTAACATATGGCTCCTGATCACATCACTCATAAATAGTTTTCTGCGTATTGTTTTATCATTGAGTGAGCAGTATCATCTATACATACTGCATGAGGAACTCAATGCACCAGTGCTTACCCAACTATAATGTGCAAGACCCAGTAAGACTGCAGAAAGCAAGCAGTTTGAGCGGCTTAGATGAATGAAATAATGGGTTACAGAAAATAGCCAAAAAAGATTTTGAAGTAATGGAGCAGAGATCACCAGGCATTGTAATTGTTCTTCTTGCCAACCAAGAGATCCCAAGCTCCTGGTTATCCCAGCAACTTAGGAGAGGATGCATTCTGTATCGCGTGTTTGATGAATTTGTCCATAGTGGTGAAAGTGTCAGCAATGTTACCTAAGTACAAAACTCTGTTCAGGGGAAAATGAGAGTAGCGAGCACAGTACAAATATTAATGATGTCGCCTCAGAGATCTCTTTCTGTAGGCTTAAGAGATATGAGAAATGTAAATGCTACTGGATCTACTTTGGTTAGAAACGTGTACTATTCATATTTTCAGAATTATGTTCTTTGCAAGAAGTGGAGTTAACACCACAAGCAAGTTAGTGATTTTGTTATATCATATATAGTTGAAAAGGGAACAGAGACTGTATATAAATAACTACCATATATTCTATTCACAGAAATCAATTATCTTAGAAGAAAAGAAAAGAATTTTATAGAAATTCTCAATAAAGCACAATGATATGTTGGGATCACCTAATTTAATTTAATATCAGGTGTGTTCAGGGAAATTAAAACACCTTCCCTTAGTTACCACGTTGAGGATGATTTACGCATGGACATTTCCATAATACTTAATACTGTCATATATTAGGAATCATGATATTATTCTTATCATTTTTGGTGGTAATCACTATGTAATAAATTTGTGTTCTATTGCAAGTGACAGAAAGCAACACGGTATTATTGACTTTATTGACTTCATGCCTGTTTGACTGATCCAGTACAAAACATGTGATGAAACACTGTGCCTCTGAAGGGTGTTCCTTCTGTGTCAATGTATGTGATGTATAATATTAAAGCATATGAATGTATATATATATATATATATATAAGAGAGACAACTCATGAAAACTGTGGCTATGGAGGGTTAGCAGGAAAATCCTTTCCACTCACATACATGGCTGTAGCCAACTTTGCTGAACAGAAGCTGAGCCACATGATGGAATATTTGCATGCTGTGTTGGATCTTGCTGTTTTCTGTAGTCCACCTGAATGTCACCTTCTAAATCCAAGAAGTACATACTTACAATAGACAGATTTAGGCCTTTGGAGACCTTGCCTATCCTTTGCAAAAAGCTCTCTATGCATTTGGAATATACTGCTGAGAATGAAGGAAAACCAAAGGCTTTAGTTAAAATGGTAATGATGACAACTCTGCCTCTGTCTCTTCGTGTGTGTGTGTGTGTGTGTGTGTGTGTGTGTGTAGATATCAACTCCCCTAAAAATCCTAAAAATATATCTTCAGATGTACATGCAAGCTCTAACTCATCATCAAACACCAATTTTGAAAAACAATAGTAAGCAATTAAGAGTTCTCCAAGCCTCCATTTCAGTTTCACAAAACAAAGTCTATCATGCATACACTTTCTTACCATATGACACCTCTAAAAATATAATTTCTAAACAAATCATGCTTAAATGCAAAGAAAACCATTGCATCTTAAAAAGTTCCTTAAGCACAAGTGGCACCTTTTAAAAGAAAAAAGTACACAATTGACTTCATTGTGTTCAAGTAAATGACAGGTCTAGTCAAGCAGAGGTTTTACTGTAAAGCACAGATAACATGCTCCCCCGCCTGGAGTTCCCAGATGAGTCAGTCTCCAAAACCACTGACAAGATGTCTGCAGAGGCAGCACAAGATGACCCGGAAAAATGACAACTACTTCACTGAGAAGACAGTTGGGCAATCAGAATGCATCCCGAACCTGAAATGATCCGCACAGCCTCTGAAAGGTCAACTTCACAGCGCTCTGTGACAGGGACACTCATTTTGGGTTGTGCAGTATAAAGATACTTCATAACCACTTTTGTGTAATAATCACCACTCTCAGAGAATTCCCTCATTTAGCATTGGTTTGTCTGGATTCAGAGAATGAAATTCAAAAACAAGTCACAGAATCAAATAATCTGAAGGTGAAATCATTCAAAGGAGTTAAATCTTTAAAATGAATTTTAGCTATTATTTGATACAGAAAGCATGTTAGAAAAGCCCAAAGTAAGACAACTTAAAATTTTGCATTATTAATGTGTCAGCTCCATTGACTAAAATACTCTCCAATAATCTGAAAGTGCTGCTTGTGTTATGAATGAATCTGTTTCTTGGTGTCTCATTGTATTAGCAGAGCTAATAGGAAGTATTTGCCTTTGATCTCATTTATTGTCACTTTCTTCGTATAAAAGACAGAATGGCCATCTAAAAGAGAGCAGTTCAGGCTCAGGGAGATTCTAAAGTGTGAAATAGAATGTGACAAGGAGTTTTATGGCAACAAAATTAAACAAAAGCTCTAGAAAACGCACCCAAACAATCTAAATGTTGAATATGAGTATTCAACATTAAACACCTTAGAGGAAAAATGTAGAAAGAACTTATAAAATGAAGACTACATTTTCGTTAGTAAACAAGAAAACCCAGAACCTAGAAATGTTTTAAAAAATCAAAAATCTTTTGGCTAGAATAACCAAAAAGTACTGAAAGTGCAGCCTGGCAATATAAAATTAGAGTTCATACAATAATGATAAATGGAAACAGGTATGGTGGTCCATATCTGTAATCCCAGCACTTAAGGAGGCAGAGGCAGGAGGATCACTGTCAGTTGGAGGCTAACCTGGTTTACAAAGCGAGTGAGTCCAGGACGGCCAGGGCTACATAGAGAAACCCTTGTCAAACAAAAAACAGAAAAGAAAAAAAAAATGGCATGTTTAAATGTGTGTGCATTACATAGTAGGGACATGTATTTTCAAGTGATAATTAAGTGATCTCTAACTGTAAAGGCTTTGAGGATGTATTAATTTCATTTTTATGCTTTTTTAAAACAGGTACATTCAGCTTTCATGTGTCTTTCTCAGGTTTATTACTACAATTTGAATTTTCTTGTTTATTAATATATAAATATGAAATTGTTTAGTAAAAATATTTTACTCTATGCAACATAGATGAATATCAATGATACTAGTTTCAAATGTTCATTTCTGAGAATGTATACAATAAAATATAATCATATTTATCCTCATTACCCCCTCAGATTCTTACCATATCTCCTAATATACCCAACCTCCAAACTTCATGCCTTTTAAAAAATAACCCACTATGTCAAGCTAGTGCTAGCCATACATGCATAGGTATGAGACTATGCACCACAACACAGGAAACCTGTGAGTTCCACATCCTCAAGACAGAAGGCGTCTTCCTATTCCATTGTCTATGCAGTGCAGATTCCTCCTGAGTTAGGGTCGAGACCCTGCCTTCTAAATAGTTGTGTTCATATCTATAGTTCTGCAGTGCTCAAAACCTGGGTCAGAGAACCTGCTTGCTCTAATGGGCACCAAGAATGGAGCCAAATCTAACAAGTCAAAGTGCTGAGGATAAGAACCTGGGGGCATGGGTCTAAACAAGAAGAGGAGGCAGAAAGAACAGAGACTGGGAGGAGATGTGAAATGCTGTCTAGTGTACACAACATGTCCACATCATTTATGAACTCAGAACCACTGTGGTTATCTGCACATGACCTGGATGGGAGCAATCCAGCTGAAAGCATAGCATACATAGGGCAAAGAAAATAGTTTTGGTACCACGTATATAATGAAATAGTAAAATCACATTTCAGATGAACAAAGGTTCATCTAAAATAATTGAACAATAAAGATATAAGATAGATAATATCAGTATTTTATATCATTTCATTATTGCCTGATGTTTAGAGTTGATAACGACAATGATCAAGATCATGATGATGATGATTATGAACGTATGTTCATTGCCTATGCATTATCTCATCCTCATCAGAGCTTAGACTTTGGTCTGAATGCACAGAGCCTGGAAGACAGAATGTCATGCAGCAATATGTGTACAATAAAATAATTAATTGACACAATGTGTGTATGATACTTGACGGGTGCATCCAGTGAGCTATACCTTCAGATATGTGAGGAGTATTATATATGTTTTAATGCTTGTTTTGAGAAGCTTGGCTGGCCAAAAATGATACCCTAACATAATTGTGTCCCCACGTATCTTTGCTTTCATTTTCATGATTTACTTTACTTATAACCATAGTAACCCAAAACTATTAAATGGAAAGTTCCAGAAATAAACATATCATGTATTACAAATCGTGTGTCACTCTGAGTGGCATAGTGAATGACATGTCATCTTATTCCATCTCTCCTAGGTTATGAATCATCCCTTGTCCAGCTGTGTAGCTGTTAGTCATATAGTAGCTATTTGCATTATCAGATTTAATGATAATCTCTGGTAGTGCTTGTGTTTAAGGAGCCCCTACTCTTTCAAGTAAGGATAGTGATGCTGATGATTTCAAAACAACAGAATGAAGCTTCAAATGCTCTCAGTAAAGGAAAAATGTTCCCCTTCTCAAGTTAATAAGTAAAAAAAATCTGTCATGGTACATTAACATGGGATTTGTTCCTAAGTGTGGTTTCTGGTGTCTGTGGCTGTCATTGGATGTAGCCCCCACTACGAACAAAGTGAGACCAAGGATATCACATCATGGCAACCAAAATGTAACTGATGTGGCCGCAAGAGCAATCAAGCCAGCACACAAGAAAATAATGGCCATTCTCAGCATTGAATCAAGAGGTAGAATCTTCTTACTCCTCGTTTTACATAAATGCTGTCACAAAAATCCTCATAGTTAATAATGGGTGACACAGATATATTGTTATACAGCTATTCACTGGAGGCCAATAGCCTATTGTTAATATGCATTTCAGGCTGTTAAAAAAAAACCCATCAAACTACTACAGTACATGTATGAAAGCTCAGGTAAGATTTGTTACAAGGGGTCTGAGAGAGTGTGGCTCCCTTCTACTTTAAGCTATTGTCCATAAATAGCATGTTTGTAGCAGCGCTTTGTGTTAAGTACCGAGCATAACTACGTTTCTTGTTCTATTCAACAGAACTCAGATACTAGAGTGTGGGTTACCTGGAGGTCTACGATAGGTCATAGAGTCATGTTTTGCATGATATCAGGAAACGAGGAGGCAAATATAACTATGCTGTCAAAAAAAAAAAGATGCATCTCAACCCTATCTTGCCATCCCAAAACACAGCAACACACCTCTGCACAGATAGGCTAGTGAGCTACAAAATCAGAATCATGCTTGTTTTCTACAAATCATCGAGTCTGCCCTTACCAGCCAACAAATCAGTGTCCTACAAATGCTAGACCTTGCATGTTTGCTGCAGTTAATTCTGAATTATAGATTTTACTCAAACTTGTTGGTATATTTACAATTAATACCATGTATACCTTATTTGCAAGATTCATGTAAGAAACCACGGTGTGAGACTGGCTGAGATATGAGTATCTATGCATAGACAAGGTTTAATGTTGGTCACAGATTCCCTGTGACTTATTATTAGTTTCCATTCTTCTTAAGGCATGAATGAAGATTTATAGATGTCTTTCTTCTGTTCATACAAAGAGCAGAGAACCACCCTAAATTGTTCTGTGATCCTGCACACTTCTTACATTTATAATTTTAGAACTGTATAACACTTGTGGGAAATTATGTTTTCAGAACAAAAGAACCGGACACTGACAGTGGATCAGACCTGAAAGGATTCATTCTCCTTAGTATGCTAGACACTGACATCCTGCACCCTTCATGTTCCAGCCACAGGCGCCTCAGTTGCTGTTACCCCCCAGGACAGGATAGCTTCCAGGACAGCATTTTAGAAAGCTTCTGATCCCAATTGGTCCAGCATTTCAGACTGTCACACACAGGACTCTTATTAAGCCTGGAATTTCTCAGCATTTAAAAATGGACCACAAAAGTTATCCCTGGCTTGCTCAACCTTTTCCCCCAATTTTATTTGGGCCCCTTCAAAGGTATTAATCGCCCTAAATCAGCCTGAAGAAACTTCAAAAGAATGACACCCATTTCCTCTAAGGGGGGTTGGGTAGGTTGCTGTTTGCTCTCTTGGGCTACAGATGCTTATTTTTTTCAGGAGTTGGTTATAAGTTATTCTTGGTCTTATACAGAGAGAGAACTAGGTTGGACTCAGGGATGTCTCTCTTTTCCTTTATCTTTCTTTCATAATAAGGAGATAGAGGCTGAAAAGAAAGAAATGAGGATATAGAAAAATAGACAGATGATAGAACAGAAGGTAGATTATTGAATCTACTTCTCAACTCAAGACCTTAATTGTTACTCACAAATAAGGCTATTTTTTAATTCATTGTTATAGAATTTTGTATATTGATGCAAAATATGTGTAATTTTGACACATTGGTATAGAATTCAAAACTAAGATTATTCTTCACATAATATAAATATCTACTCTAATATGAGGCATTATACCCATCCATCTCAATTAAAACACACGGTTTGCTTCCTATACCTTGAAAGTGGAATTCCAGGCTATTTAGGATAATTGAATAATACAAGCTAATTGTTAGTTGGACAATTCGTGGTCATGCCAAATACTAGTCTAATTTTATCACAAAAATATACATCCTAGGTCTAATGGATAGATATGATTTTATAGATATGTTAGGTAAAATAGTTAAATAAGGTCTTGAAAAGCCTCAGAGATCTACAGAATAAGGCATTTAAAGATGCCTTTAGTATTCTAAACATTCATTGACAATAAGACAAGGTAGCTCATGGCAACACCCAGCCTATCTCAAAGAAGATGATGAGCACAAAGAACCTCCTTATGGAGATGGCTTCAAATATGGCAACAAGTCACTGGGCAAAATGTCCTCATTTCTACCACAGACAGAATTCTGCCTAAAAATGGGCAAGCTTGGATGCAGGCAGAGTCGACTATAAACTCTGCAAACACAGGTTAAGCAAATCCTCAATAGTTCCTGCCTCACAAATATGTCTATCAGATATATTGGACTAGAAGGCTGAAGATGATGCTCCAGTGTCATAAAGAGTTTTGGATAAACTGTCTCTGTCATTTTTTCACTTTGGAAGCTGCTAACCTGCACTTCTGGTTCACTCGGGTAATTAAGTTTTATTCCTTCTCAAGTCTCTGATGTACTTGAAGACCAGATAGATTAGTCTTCAATTAAGGTTAGGGGATAAGATGTTTTTAGATCAAGATAGATGTTTTAAGTTAATAGAGATGAGATATGATAGATATAGATTTTCATTCAGAATTTTAGACCCACCAAGATAGAAAAGATATTTACTTCAAGTTGGCCAAATACAAGTAGCCAAATCATTATGAATGTAACATTTATATAATTTCTGATTTTTCGTGGCTCTTTTTGCTGTATGTAGTTTATTTTATTTGTGTAATACTATACATGTATCTGTTAAAAAAGAAACATAATAAAAATGAAAAAAAAAAGAAATCACATGGGACTACTCTGTGTATAAAATAACTGAAGATTTACTAGTGAAATGCGCTAAGGCTTCTGGCATATACCAGCTCTGATTTTACAGAATGAAATTATACTCTTACCTCTTTGCTATAAATAATATCTCAAATGTATAATTAAAAACACTTTTAGAGGCAATCAAAATGCATTAGTATGTAAAACCTGTCTCTAAGGCTGATGACCTGAGTTCATTCCCCGGACACATGGATATCAGAGACCCACAAAACAATGTAGGATTCTGGTACTGCTTTTGGTTGGACACTAAGGCTCTATGGTAAGACCTTATTCCTGAGGGCAACACATGCTTTGGTCAAAGCTCATAGGATCAAGATGATATTAAGCTGGAAGCTTCACCCTCATTGGCTGGATTTCATAGTGTTGGAATGTGCTATACAGGGTGTTGGGGGGAAGAAAAGCCATCCTTACACTTAGTAGCTGTGAACACTGTAAGCTAGCTGACAGCCAGCCTGCCAAGGTTTGCCCACTGGTACATGCCTGTAATCCCAGCCCTTACATAGATACAGAATTATCATAAAACTGAGCCTAGCACTGCCTTAAGATGGGAAGACTCAATATATACCCGCACAAATGAGCTACATTAAGATGACTGTAGGCAGGTTTCTATTGGGTACTGTTTAGACATGGTACATCCCTGTAATCCCAGCCCTTAGATAGAGACAGAATTATCATAAAACTGCCTTAAGATGGGAGACCCAATATACACCTGCACAAATGGGAAAAAAAAGCAAAAAACACATATATTTCCAAATGTAGACTCTAGGAAGAGCTTAGAAGAGAGTAAGCAACTGTTTTTTGTTTAACTCGAAGTCTAATATCATGAGCTGTTTTGAAGATCTTCAGGAAACATTTTTTCTGATTTTGGAAAATAGTTGTTAATTATTCATGTATATTATAATGTTTTTAAAAACTTCATTGCAAAAATATAAAGTGATTGAAAATTAAACAGTTGGGTTGTCAATGTATAATTATTTTAAGTAACACATACTAAATATCTCAGTCAGAGCCCGACACTAATGTGAGACCACAAACAACTTCTCATACGATAAGTGATACGTGTGCCCGGAAGTGCATGTT
Source organism: Acomys russatus (assembly GCF_903995435.1). NCBI lineage: Eukaryota > Metazoa > Chordata > Mammalia > Rodentia > Muridae > Acomys > Acomys russatus. The sequence goes on along the minus strand of NC_067157.1, from coordinate 23,220,040 downwards.
CCTTGGAGAATAAACCGCATTCACAGTGCTGCGTTATTATATGTATTTAGGACTACAGGCCAAATTAATTAAACATGTAATGCTGTGTTCTTTGTCCTCCTTCTAGCCCCATGGGAAAAATGCTTATTTTCACATTGATTTCACATCATTAGTTATATAGTCAATTTGATTCTGTTTCAAGATGCTTCGTCACTAATCTACACAGATTCTCTGCCTGGAACATAGAAAGTGCACATTTAAAATGTTTTAGTTCAATACATTTGTCCACAAATTTCGGGAATTCCTTGTTTTTAATAGCTAAGTAGTATTCCATAGTGTAAATGTACCACAATTTCTTTATCCATTCTTCTACTGAGGGACACTTAGGCTGTTTCCTGAAATTTGTGGACAAATGAGTTGAACTAGAAATGGTCATAATGAGTGAGTTAACCCAGAAGCAGGAAGAGTCAAATGGTATATACTCACTTATATCTGGACACTGGCCCAAGGAGCATGTCCCAGGAAAGTGGGACAGAGGAGAGGACATCCATCCTATTGGGACTTTAGGCGACAGAAGCATGGGACAATGGGGAAATAAAAGGATACAGAGGGTCCTAGAAAACTACAAGAAGAACCTTATGATGGGCAGATCTGGGCCCAGGGGTCCTGCTCAAAGTATGGCACCAGCCAAGGACAATATGAGCAGTAAACTTCAAACCTCTTCTCAGATCTAGCCAGTGAACAGGACATTCCTCACAGTTGAGTGGAGAGTGGGGTCTGACTTTCACAGGTGCTCTGGTGCCCCATATTTGACCACATCCCCTGGATGGGGAGACCTGGTGGCACTCAGAGGAAGGATAGCAGACTACCAAGAAGACACTTGATACTCTATGAACATATACAGGGGGAAGAGGTCCCCCTTAGTCACAGTCATAGGGGAAGGGAGCAAGGGGAAAATGGGATGGAGGGAGGAATGGGAGGATACAAGAGATGGGATAACAATTGAGATGTAATATGAATAAATTAGTAAAATATATTAAAAAATAAAATGTTTTAGCTACTGTAAGTTTTCTCCTAGATACTTTAAATAATTGTTTTGTTGTTGTTGTTATTGTTGTGTTTTTTGTTTTTTCAATAAAAGCAAGAAAGTATCTACTTGAGCATAGAATAGTAACTTCTCAAAGTGACTTCAAGGAGTGAAAAAAAAAATTTTTTTAGGGAGGCATTCTTTCTCACATACTCTGGTCCCTCACATTTGACCATGTCCCCTGGAGGGGACCTGGTGGCACTCAGAGGAAGAACAGCAGGTTAGTGAGAAGAGACTTGATACCCTATGAGCATATACAGGGGAAGGTAATCCCCCTCAGGAGCAGTCATAGGGAGGGGAATAAGGGAAAAAGGGGAGGGAGGGAAGAATGGGAGGACACAAGGGGTGGGATAACCATTGAGATGTAACAAGAATAAATTAATAATAAAAAACTAAAAAAAAAAAAAAAAAAAAAAAGAAAGCAAAGAAAATAGACCCAATAGGTACTCCTCAACAGAGCTTGTTTATCTTCTCCTGTGAATAAGGAAACATCACAGGATAGCTGACTTTAGGAGTTATTACATACCGGAAGCATAGCATTCCTTTCTTCCTCACACACATGATGCATTTTCAGGTTCATTATATATTATAACTTTTCCAAACTTCTACACCCAAATGATTTGCAATAGTGGTCTTGGATTTGACATTTGGTTCTCTGAACCATCATGTAATGTTCGTGTCCTGCCCAACATGGCAGAAACTGCTTTTCTTTAACATGTCCTCACAAAGAAAGCACAGTCAAGGAAGTCAAAACATGACAGATTCAGGGTGGCTATAATCCTGGCTCCGCCATCTGGACTTAGAGGTCAACAGCCTGCCTTCACTGCTTGCTACACCTGCACCTTGCCTACAGTGTGAAGGAGGCTAGTGTGAGTTTTGTCAGATTTTTAGAGGAACGTGACTAGGAGAACAGGCACGAACTTGGCACTCATTAATAGTATTATTTCAGTCATTCCATCCTTTTCTGCTTTGTATGGAACTTGATTAAGGGACATAAGGGAACTCAGAATGATTAGGAGAAAGAGAGAGGAGACAGGACGAAGAGAGAGGGCAGCAATATTTTGCATATCGGAGCAACATACTCTTGACAGAACCATCAAGAAAGATACTGTAGCTTTCTCAAAGAGAAGCTTGCATGTTCCTTTCAGTGTTTTTAAAGACAGATGCATGAAATTCATCCATATTATTGTTAGTAACAGTAACACTGCATTCTTCCTGCGAGAACCTTGAACTCAAGTGAATATGCATTACACAATTTGATTTCCAGCATAAAGTAATGTTTTCATTAGAGATGTATACTTTGATGATTGATATCTCCAGATTTCATTTGGACTGTACCACTCAATTTATTGTCACCAAAGATGCAATTATAGACTCTTTCTATAGTTTCTGGTCTCCTATTTGGAATTCAAATTTTCTATTTCATTTTCTTTGATCATATTATATTACTCTAAATACCAGAAGCTCTCAAATAAGACTAAAGATTGTTTTTTATAACTATCTTAAATCTAAAAATCATCTCCTTTATGCTTTTGAACGGGAAAATTAGTAACAGAAACAAAGTCATTACTTATACTCCATCTATTTGTTACAGTGTTCAGTATTTCAGAGGATATTCACGTTTTGAAGAATTTTTAATAAAATATCTTATCAATAATTTGAACATCTTCCCAGATAGCAAACGTGCAATCGATACTTGTTGCTTAAGTTATTTTTGGGCATTGGCCTTTTTCCTTTAGTAATTAGATACAATGCCTGAAGCTTTAGTTAGTAATATTTTAATATAGTATCTAACTTTTAAAACTTCAGAAACTTTAGAACACATTGCAAAGTTAAAAAATTTCATTTTAAAGAAACAAAAAAGCATTAAAATAAAGCTTGTAGCATTTTAAGTTAAAATATCTACAATAGGATTTTATTATTTTTATATTGTTAATATTTTAATATACAACCACTTTAATTTTGTGAAATTTTACTAATATAGTTTCAGCTATTTATGTTCCTATATACATGTATTAATATATATTTATATTATATAAATTCCTAAGACAGTCATGTAATAGTTGATTTTGTATAATATAATACAAAATATTCTAAAACATATGTTTTCATCTATACAATACATAAACCTTGACTAAATACTCATAAATAATATTGAATGGCCATCCCAAACCACCCTAAAATGAAAAATTTAGGTCATTAAACGTTAATAGAATTTGAAAAAGTAGCAAAATTTCTCATATCAAATATGAGGCCACTTTTTTATCTGGGCTACAGTGTACTTAATGGCTAGAAGATAATTTACTATAACTTTCTGGGGTTATATACCTGTCAGTTATATTTTAAAAACACTCATATAATTTTATTATTAGTTATTTCTTCTAAGAAGTAATTCATAAATAAAAATGGGATTATTTTCATCAAGAACATTGTATAATTCTTGATAATAAAACATGGTAATAAATGATGTGGGCATCAATCTGAAAAAGGTTCAAATGAACAATGGAATGTATGTTCATAACTTCACCTTATACCCAAAGCCTTAAGATTATGATATGATACTATATAATATAGTTTATATTATATTTCATATAATATAAAAACATCAAAACCCACCATTTATATATTTTTCATTAATACATATATAAAGAAAATATGAGATTGTCCATAACAACTATAAGGAGTAAAATTATGGGTTTACCTAATTTTACATCAAACTATTTTAAATATATATATATATATATATATATATATATACATATATATATGTATATATATAATGGAAAATATTTTTTAAAAATCAGAAAGGCTGCCTTTTGAGAGAAGGAAGAATTAAGTAAACGCCATTGTTATGATCTAAGTCTTAAGTCTTGACTCCAGTAAACATTTTGCTCAGCCACAGTCTCTAATCATTCATTTTTTTCCTCAGATGTTTCCTGAAGTAGATTTTCTATCTCTTGAGATTTTATTTAAAACTCTTTCAACTGCAATTTTGTTGTCTCCTTTGGACAAATTGTAGTTTTATTCCATCTTTTGGTATGTTCCTATTTTCTGAAGCCTCTTTTGGACTTTTAGTCATAGAAATTATATATAAGTAGATAACTTAAAAATTATTACTAAAAACAGATGACCCAAAAAGCCACTGTGTTGGTTCTAAGAAGAGCTGGTAGAGGCTAGAGGAATAGAGAGGGGCCTGTCAGTGTGGATGGTAAAAACAGCAAGAAAATAGTGATTTAGAGCTAGCCAGAGATTACTCATAATTACTGAGAACAATGATCGTGACCAGAGCCTAAAATACTTGAGAACACAGATGGCATACCTGTGGACATGCTGATCTGCTTAAGAGTGTTGCCAAGCAAACACTTATCAGAGCTATTTGCAATAGCTTAGCTGAATACGACATTATATTTTGAGATAGCAACAAGCTAAAGAAAGAATGAATTGCCAAGCAGAACTTGCAAGTTACGTTTCCAGCCCAGAACTCTCTTAGCCAGAATACAGAAAGTTTTCATCAGCCACAGGCAAATGAATCTCAGTGTAAGGCAGTGTCTCTGGAAAACTTCAAACCCAGAGTGCCAAGTATGGGAAAGACCAAATGAGGGTGTATTGCGGAAAATGAAAGTGACACAGAAGCCTGGTTTTAAGTTGTGTCTAACACAAAACTAGATAAAGATATGTCTTAAGGAAAGATTATAATGGGATTCAGAGAAGTCTAAACATAGTTGCAATTATAGGTACAATGTTTGATTTCACATTCATGTCTAGAGTATGCTACAATGTATCACTTAGTGTTACTTTTCAATAGTAATAGTGAAAACATTATAGAAAATTTGCACTGAGCCCTCTGAACACCAAGCATTGTGATAAATCTATTTCATAAACTACCTGCTTTTTATCTAAGATTATCTTCTCTATTTTAAAATTGTTCAGACATTTTGGTTTTCATCCCAACTATTTATTCATGAATACAGATGTGACATTTATTGAGTGATATTCAAAGAAACTTTAATTAGAAGAATAAAATCACAAAAGGCAGAAAGTGAGATTTTATTCATTTGAGTTGATGTACATCAGCAAAAATATTATGAGAAAATATAATTATTACTTTTATTGTTCAAAAAAAAATATTGATTCTAGAGGCGATAGAATTGTACACAGCCATAAGCAGCTTGTTTGGTCTAAGATTTCAGTCTTGATATTTTGATTTCAAATGACCCATTGCCTAGACATTGTCCCTACTTTAGATAAAACTGGGTTGGCAATGGGGCAAAGAAAAGTATGTGAGGCAGGGTTAACCAAAACCAAGAATTATGAAAAATCCATATGGAAACCTACTATTTCTAAAGCTAACTAAAAATACGGCTTTAGTTTGAATGAAGGTACACTGCTTACATGGATTACACTGCTCCCAGAAGCCAAAGGTAATTAAACAAAAATTCCACTACCAAACATGAGACCTAGCTCTGTGAGTTGTTGGTCAGGGAGACACCAGAGGCAACCAAATAGATACAGGCTATTGCTGTTGCTCTTGCTTTCCCAAAAAAGTTTGATCATAAGGCCATATTTATGAAGATAACATTTACTTTGGCTATGAGACAGAGAAAAACAAACCAAGCAGCATCCTTTCTAGCGAGTACTCATTGTGCTGGAAAGTGTAATGCCAGCTTCTGGAAGAGAAGAGCCCTCATAGTCTCAGCAGATCTGGATTTGGCATGTTGCTGTACTTTTCTGACAGACAAATATGCTCACTGGTACAATGGTAACATACTCATGACAATCATTGAAGCTTTCTGACTGAATGTGTAAATCTAGCCAAATGCCATTGACTAGGGCACAAGTAGGTCCTAGGAGGGATGTTACTAAGGCTTTTGTGCTAAAATGACATGTTGCCAACATGCTTCTTAGGGATTTGTCTTTATAGCCATAGACAGGTGCTGGTCTCAGCCTTGGTCAGGGAAGCTTCTGTTTGTACTAAACAGAAGTTAACTCCATAATTCAAAATTGACCCAAGTACTGAGAGAGAGAGACTGTTAAGTACTCAGACCTAAACAAGATTTCCATGTCATATACTCCTAGATTAGGAGACACAAGAAAGCAGAAAATGAATGTAAGAGGAGTAATGTAAGGAATGTGAGAAGTGCAGAGAAAGGTATTTTCTGTAATAGCTAGTCATTGGATTCATGAACCTCTCGTAGCAGCCATCACCAGGATTCCATGTATATGAGTTTGGGCCCATCAGCTCTTTCTATTTTTATGACATAAGAGCTCATAAGGCACCACTACTTTCTGAGAAGTTATAGGAATTCAACAGGTCGATGGAGAGGAAGAATCATTTTCTTCTATGTGGTGGTATAGGCACTGGTAAGTTGCCCAAGCACCAGTAATATCCCTCATGTATGCTCATGCAAGCAACCCTGATCACTGGTACAGATAGATGAATGGAAGAACACACACACGTGTGCGCGTGCGCTCTCTCACACACACACACACACACACACACACACACACACACACACACACACACACCATATTGGATAAAAGAAATAAGGAAGAAGAAGTTCAGCCAGAGAGGGAGACAAAAACGCAATGGGGGTAAATATAAAAATAATGAATGTATCTGTATGAAATTGTCAAATGGACAATACTATCACAGATTAAATGTAAATTTATTTTACTGTTCAACAGAACACTTTTTAGGAACTGTAGATGGCTACTTAGCCACACATATAACATGTCCTTTCTCAGAGCTCCTGAATGCATGGACTATGAGTTTCTCTTGATTCCTTAGCAAGGCATTGGCCCTTTGGGTGTAACTCCCATTACATTCGTGCCTCAGTTCCAGTAGCTGCATCCGTGTTCCAGAGCACAGAACAGGGCAAAGAAGGGCACTTTTTGTAAGAAGTTTCACGAAACCTGAGAAGTCCTGGTGGTGTGAGCTCAAGGAGGCAGTTTTTCAGCTGTGCTAGCATAGGCTCTGTGACAACAAACTAGTTTTAATGTTTAAGGTAAGTCTCTATACATTTGTCCTTTGTGAAAAATAGAATAGAAAAACAAGTTTAAACTTGAAAAAAAAGCTACATTAATGAAGAGTGATAGCTAAAATCTGAGGCACATACAAAGTTTAAAAAATGCTGTTATGGTTCCTATAGCAACCGAAACAGTTGAATTTCACTTTTATGTTAAGTAAGTTTAACTTGAATATGAATGTAAAATGCCTCCTCTGAATCAAAATGAGAATTACTGGAAACATAGAGACAGTGATCGAGAATATTCTAGCTTCCAACCAATTCGAGTATTGTCCATAATGTGCATTGAAAATTTCACATCAATTGTATATCATTGTTTGCAGTCATTCTAAGTTATGCTTAGATAATTTTTAAGATGGAGTTATTTAAAATGACATGTGTTGGGGACAATAGGCCATATGACCAATGTTCAGCCATCTTGTCCAAGTCTGCACCTTTAAGTCTCTGTCTTTCCCAGAGCTTACCTTTCACCAGAAACTAGCTGATCCTATTGTGAGTCAGCAGCTAAAGACAGGGATGGAGCGACCCTGTTGTGAGTCAGCAGTTAGACTAAAGCTAGACGAAGACAAAGCAAGATACCCTGCGTAGCAGGACGTCATGACCCTGCCTGGTATTCCCTATGTTTTGAGAAAACCCCGCAACTGCATTGCTATAGTGATATGCTTCCCTGCCTTCTGAATTATAAAAGCTGCTGCCTGACTAATAAAGTTGAGAGCTTGATCAATCAGACTTGCTCTCCTTCCTTGTGTCTTGCATTTTTCAACAGGTGACCTCCCTCCCGAGTTTTAGTCAAACCCTGCAGGTCGGGGCAGACATGATAGTCTTACTAATTTTTCTTTTTTAAACTTTGTCTGCCTATTATTATTTTTATTAATTACACATTTTATATTTTTCCATATACATTAATATTATTACACATCTATACAATAAACTATCTATAGCGAAAAGAACCATGACACAGTCAGGAAGTAGTGATTTGACAACCTTGAAGAAAACATCTTTCCTATTTTGGTACCTCTAAAATTCTGAATGTGAATCAATCTCCATAACATTTTGTCATTATCAACTTAAAACATCTATATAGATATAAAAACATCTTAACCCCTGAACAACTAAGCTTCACTGTTCTTAATTCAGAGGCCAAAACTTGATAATTTAAAAACATAGGATCATGGTTCTGTTTGTAATTATAAGAAAACATTTGGCCCAAAGTGCAATGAATGAAAATACAATATGATTATAAGCACTAAGAAGCTTAATTACTATTGATGTAGCCAGAAACTGTGAAAGCGAACACATGATTTAAGATTATGCTATCATTAAAATAAGATCTCTACTTCATTTAAAGGATGTCTTGCAGTTTGCACATCATTCTCAAGTTCAGTAAAACAGATAAATGCAAGAAGAATACTTACTCCTGTTACATAGCGAGGTCTATATTGAATAGTTCCAAACAAACCAAGGATGACGATGATAATATGTACAAAATTCGCCAGGATAGGTGCCCACTGATATCCAAGGAAATCAAATATTTGCCTCTCCAGCACACAAACCTGGAAAAGCAAAAGAGGACAGGATAGGTCAGCACAAATGAGAGAGACATCACAGGGTCACAGATGAGAGAATCATCGTGACATTATAATTAGCAAGTATAACTCTGCTGTGGTATGTGTCATTTTGAACAGTGAGAATGGCATGTTCAGGTATGTTGCATAAGAACACCATCTGTGTATCCACAGAGAGCCACTTGCCTATCAGAGATGATTCTGAAGAGGAACCAAGCACTATTTATAAGATGTCATGGGCAAAGTCACAAAAAATTATGTTATGTGCACTATTAATCACTTGAAGTCATCAACCGGAAAGGTAACCAAGTCCCCATGCAGGGCCTGTTTGGATCTCTTCAAATGTCACTCTGTAAGTTGGCTGTGCACAAAGGGAATTGATACAGATAAATACAAAAAAAGTCAGTGAGCTACTAGGATTCTGGATGAAGGATCTACAACCAAACAAGCTACATGAGTCATTTCCGCTGTGAGTGTCTGACTCTTTACTGTAAATTAAAGAACTTTGGCAGATGCGAAGGGCCTGTGCAGTCCTAATAGTGCAGAGCTATAAATCAGAGGAAGGATAGCAAGTTACCAAGAAGAGACTTGATATTCTAAGAGCATATATAGGGGGAGGAGGTCTCCCTCAATCACAGACATAGGGGAGGGGAGAGGGGAGAAGTGGGAAGGAGGGAAGAATGGGAGGAAACAGGGGAAGGGCTAACAATCGAGATGTAATATGAATAAATTAATAAAAAAATTAAATTAAATTAAATTAAAAAAAAACAAATGAAGATGCTATGAAAAATAATCAACGTGAAGAGAAGGACTAAAAAGAAAATAAGAATGCAAAGGAAAACAAAAAAATAATCGTTGTTTTTTAAAACAACAAATCTGATTTATGTCCCCCAGTTTGCAATTAAGATTTATAAGAAATTTAAGCAGAGAAGATAAAAGAAAAGCAAAACAACAATTAAAAAAAAAAAAAACAAGTAAGAGCAACAAACTGTTAGTAGCTCTGAAATTTCAATTTTTACTATATAGTGAAATACAGATTGCTGGCAAATCCTTCCTTAGACCTAAGAGAACAAACGGCCTATTGGCTTTATTCTTGCCTCTCCCCAGGAAGACTGATAATAAACTCACTGTTCAGAGAAAACATCGCAAATTATGTCACCATTCTACACTAAGCCACAGAAAACATAGCCATGATTTCATGGTGTTTTAAAATGTATTAACACCCTTATACTTTAATAATGTTTCTCTTCAATAGGAAAATGCTGTATTTTAAATAAATACATATGGTGCCAGTGAGATAGCTCATCAGATAAAAGTCCTTATTGTGAAAGCCTGGTGATCAGAGTTTAACCCATGGAACACACAAGGGAAGGAGATAACTATTTACCATGAATTGTCCTCTGATTTGCACATATGTCCAGCAGCACACATGGATGCCCTTGTGTGTGCACAGATATCTACCCTCAATCATGCATATTTTAATATTCTACATATGAAGTCATAATTACATTATTTTAACCTCCTTTCTCCATACCACCCCTCTCATACACCTCCCTTTCTCTACCTCAAGTCCATATCTTTCTTCTTCTTTGTTGTTGTTGTTGTTGTTGGTGGTGGTGGTACTGGTGAGGGTGTGTGTGTGTGTGTGTGTATGTGTGTGTGTGTGTGTTCCAACCTGCTCATTCCACATTTTTTTAACAAATAATATACATATGGCCCTGTTTGAAGGCCTTTTGACTGGGCATCATTCCCACTTCAGCTGTTTAGCTAAGCATTAGACTTACTCCTATGGACTTGAAAAAGGAAAGAAATCCCTAACAGCTGTTTGCATAAAACCTCCATTTCCTAAGGCAAAGCATGAGCTATGCAATGACTGTAATTGTCACAAACCCAACCTAAACAGATCACTGCCATTGTAGTTTGCAGTGTTATAACTAGAAGGAAGGAAAAAAGGAGAAGAGGAGGAGGGGAGGGAAAGAGGAACAGGATGAAGAGGAAGAGGAGGAAGACTAAAATGATGATGAGGAGGAAGAGGAGGAGGAAGGGGATATGGTTTTTGGTCCCTAACATGTGCTAAATCCATCAGAGCAGAAGATAAAGCAATACGATATTCTGTTTGGCTAATGACCACAGAAACTGTAGAGCTTGAACATGACAGCTCCATAAACCATGAACAGCTTTCTAGGAAGCTGGGTCACTCCTTCAGCTATTTTGAGTATGCAGCAAGATAAATGAGATTCATCTGTGAGACTGGGCAATGGTGGGTATGCATCATGTAACTGTAGAAATAGTGCCAAAGACTAAGTAGATCTTCTGACAGAACAATTCCTAATCATGTATATTAAAGTTCATTTCTACATCGAGCTTCCTTCTTGCCAATAAACAGTAAAGAGCAATGAAAGACAACAGCAAGAAAAATCTGAAGTTTATGTATTTTGAGCATCGTAACTGTGGAGACACATCAGGCAAAAAGCACAGAGTATATCAGTCAAGCAGTGGGAACTTCCTGAACAAATGGAGCAATTACCCAAGAAGATCATACTGCTATCATTAATTATAAAAATACATAGACAGTAATGTACTTGCTAAGTTTGCAAGGCTAAAAGGAAAATTTAACAATATATATGAGTTTCATAATGAGAGAACTAATAGAATCTTTCTCATGAGATTACGAAAACAGAATAATGTAACTGATCTCTCTCTCTCTCTCTCTCTCTCTCTCTCTCTCTCTCTCTCTCTCTCTCTCTCTCTCTCACACACACACACACACACACACACGCACGCACACGCACACACACGCATACACATTCTATCTCTTCTTTTTTCTTGTCCTACTGAACATAATAAATAGCTTTATCACAAGTGCTATAGCTTAAGGCTATACTAAAGAATGGGAGTCATTCAGTGTGTCTCAGAGGAGTGAGAACTTTTAGTACTAGTTCAGTTTTCCTCAGATTTCTTTCATCAGAAGAGCGATAAATATAAATATTGTTCAACATAATTATTGTTAAAACCCTTCCTCTGTCCTGGACACACATACATCCCTCCACAGCCATGTGTAAATCCAAGGCATAATCATGATTGTCAGATTTTTTGTATATTAAGTATTCTAAGTTGTGGTTGTGAAAGCAATGTTTGAAACCAAATATAGTGTCTATAATCCCTATCCCAGAGCTGGAGTGATGAAGACAGGAAAACCCTGGGGGCTCACTCACCAGCCATCTAGCTATGTCACAAAGTCCTAGATTCAATGAGAGAATTATCTCAAAAACTAAGCTGGTGAGTGGTTGAGAAAGGCATCCAGCATTGACATCTGGCCTACACACATGCTCACATTCCATTTATCGTGGTGTTATGTTGTAGGCGCTATAAAAGTGATAGAAAATCACTGTTTTTCTTCTTTTGGAATAGTTCAGAGAACCTTTGACCATACTCTCAGTTTGTGACATTATCTTTGGTGAAGGCAAAACTTACGGGGTTTTCATTAGTTTTAATTTGTTTATTGTTCATTTTAATGCATTCAGATTTAACCATTGGGGACTTTCAAATGTATTACCTGATGTCCTTCAAATTATCTGATATGTAAAGAACTGGCCTTGAAAATTATGCTACTATTATTTTATTGTCACATAAGATATATAGTGCAAAAAGCTATTGTACTTATGATCTTCTTATACATAAATTTAGGTCCTTCTTTTTACCTTCTACATAATAACATACTATAAACATATATAATTTATTTCCATTAATTCCTTGGTCTACAAATCATGCTGGCCCCATTACTACAGTTACAGAGGTCCCTATATATATTTAAAACAAATTAGAGACTAAATTTTGATTACCAATGTGAGTGATGATATTAATAGTCTTCCTCACTATGTGTTTATCATTAGATTTTATCCTTGCTATAAATCCTTATTTGGACTGGTATATTACTAGTGTACTTCCATTTTTTGCTAAAATTCAACAACACACTTGAAGAAATATTATTTGGCATTTTTGTATCTACAAAGTAGCTAAAATGCAGTTCTTTGGTTCCCTCCTCAACACTGTGACAAAGATTTTTCTTGTCTCAAAACATAAATATGACATAATTTTCCTTAAATATTTTAACACTTTGTAAAAGCCAAGGGGTCTTTCTATATCTTTTCCAAGGCCATCTGTGCAAACCTGGCACACTACTGTAGACTGCATAGCTTTACAATGAAAGAAAAATAAAGACGTGAGAATAAGGGCATAGACTTGCAAATGAGAGGAATCAAGTTATCTCATCACTTATTTGCGTGAATGCGACTGCAATGTGGTTATGACTTATTCTCAGGGAAGTCCCACGTTTTCCATATGATCACATTGTACATTCACAAACCTAGCTTTTTGTACCTAACTAAGACATTCATTTTAATTTAGGTATTTAATTTGCTTCTACGTTTTGCTAGCAACTACTGTAAATACACAAAACAGACATATTAACATGCCTAGAGGCCAAATTGCCCCCAAAGGATAAGAGTAGCCTGAGTTTGCATGTTGGTTTCTCATTGTTTTAATCTAGAGTGCAATCAAGTTATAAATATCTTAGAGGTTTTCTGTGTCTTGACGACATGTTTGGGATGCAGAGGTCTTTATAATATCACAAAAATGTCACAATGTCTAAAAACCAAAACACCATATAAACAGTGTTATCCTTTCTCCTTTTCTGCTTTTGGTGGATAAAATAAATGCAAACACACATGTCAATTTTCAAACATCATAGGAAGGAGACAGTATGAAATTTTGTTCAGATAAAATACGAAGAAGATAAACTTTGCTTATCATTCCCAGTGACTATGCAGTAGCCACAGGCCAAGGTAACAGGGTTTTCATCAAGAGGGCTCAGTTACACTTGACTAACTACAGATATTTAAATAGATGTGTGTATGTGGGTGTGGTCACCATCCTCCCTCCCCCTCCCCCTCTTTGTGTGCATATCTACAGTGTATCCTTGAGCATATCAGGTTTTTGGCAACAGTAGGTCACAACTAACAGTTTTTAATTTAAATTGAATAATCTCTTCTTATAAATATTTGATATTCACTAATAATAGATTAACCATTGCCCAACATCATTATCACAGTCAAAACCACAGCAAGGACTTTTGTAGCACCATAGCAAATAGAACTGGCCTGCATCACATTGATTAGAACAGACATCAGCATAAAGTTTTGGTGGAAACCTCATGTTTTAAAAGTATAAATTGATACTATAATTACAACTCATAGTGTGATCATAGTAGTTCTCTCTTAATCTCTATAAATCTTATTCTCTTTATCTGTAAAATGGAGAACTGTAACAGATTATTCATCTCCTGCAGTCTTCATGGAGATGAATGAAGACTAATATCTACAGAGGCCATTATTAATGCATAGTGTGCATCTTAAGATAATTGCTGTTATTGACACTCATTTCAATTGACATAAAAATTCAGATACCAGTATTTTATTTAAAATATCATTCTTTATTTTTTCAAGCGGTAGTAGGCTTTAGTTGGAAATGATTAAATGTTTTTTATACTTTTGAGCATGAATAAAAATTATACCATGGCAGATATCCCTCAAAATCTAAGTTCTACAGAGTGAGGCTATTGAGGAATGATTTTTTTCTCTGACATAACACTTCATCTCTCAAATCTTTTATGGTAACACAGAAAAAGCTAACAAAACCCAGTCCCTAAACTCATTTCATTTATTGCCATTTTCTAAGACTCAACAAATACAGTATAGTTAACATTTATTTCTTTAAAAAAATTGCATCCATATAACTAACATCAATACATAATCAAGGTAGAGTAACTTGGCCATCACAAATGACAACTTGAGTTGGATGCCCAAAACTCACATAGTGTAAGAAAGGAGAACTGATCTCCACTTATGTACCATGGCTCCTTATCATGCAACCCTGCCGCACATGTGTGTGTTTATGTTTGGTTTTTGAGTGTGTGATTATACATACAAAAAAATAAATAAATAAGTACAAAAATGTTTAAAGAGGAAGAATACTCCTTATAAAAGAAGAGTTATAAGAACATATTAATAATTTCATACAGAAACAAAGGGATCAATACTGTGTTTATTACAGAATAGAGTTTTTTGTGACTTGAAATTCTGAAACACTACATTTGTACTAAAGCAGAATCATATTTTTTCCTCAGGAAACTTAGAGATTTAATAAAAAACAGTTAATTTGGTTGCCCCTATTTTTATATAAATTTATTTAAATATAATTTCAATATGGTGCCTCATATCCTAGTTGTGATGATAGCAAAATCATTTATTATTTCTCACAGCTGTTCATTCGGCACAGCAATTTGAAACCATTTCATAGATAGCACCCATGCTATCAAAAGACAATCTGATGAATAGCATATTATACCAGTTTTAAAAAGAAACAGAAATGTAACACAGTATTTTAATAAATGAACACAAAGTTTCTTTATTCTTGTTCTCTGTGTTCACAGGATTCTTTATAAATGTGTGAAAGGTGGATGTAGTTTGTAATCACTAAACATTAATTGAATTTTGAAACTGAGGTTTTTAAAAATACTGAGGATTTGCCTTGGTATTTCTTCATCACATCTGAAAATTCAGTCCTCACACTGGATAAAGAATGTCTGGATTCTGATGTCAGTCAAAATTATTATAATTTAACCAATACTTATAGTAGGCACCATGTTAGAAGTTGAATGCTTTTACATAAGGCTTACTCTAAAATTATAAAAATAATAGCAAATATTATATTCGTTTACACATGAGTAGAGTGGCCATCACAGAGGACAACATGTTTAATATCATGTTTATAGAGGTGAAAGCAAGCCCTGAATTCCGACATATATGTCCTTGTTTTCAGCCACAAGTCATTGATATCTGAACATACTACTAGATCTTTATGGTATATTATTCATAATATTTTGGTAATGTAGTTCCGCACCGCATGATTTCCTAATTCAATAGACATATTGTACTTGGGACAAGACAATATGTCAAAAAATAAATAAATAAACCAGTATCTAATTTTATGCCTGCTGTCTATGATTTTCAAATTCACAGAGTCACCAGGAACCATACAATATAGTCATAATTATTACTGTTATTTCAACCCTACCAATAATGTATGTCATAGTAAAGATGACTTCACAGAGAGAACATTTGCTTTGAAAAAGTTGAACTGCTATTTTTTTTTTACCATCAATGCAGTTAGCAAATAATATTCCCATGAACCCACAACAAAAGATATTTATTAGAAATTATGTGGCAAACCTTTATAGCCTAACTTCATTTACTAAGTTTAAAAATCTCAGTATACCCATATGAAAATAGTGTAGCACATTCCCAAGCACATTTGGTTGAAGTATCATTGTTTTGATTTCTCTGTGGAGTCTATAATTTTGCTCTGTGAAAACTAACCTTTCAGAAGACCCAGAACATATCAAAATGACAGTTTTTCTAGGAGCTTTCATGTGTCACTCAAAGTGCATTACAGGTGTGAGTTCAGAAATACAACACAGCCACCAGACCTTGAATCAAGTTTCTTAATGATGTGTCAACAAAGTCAAGATCGAAAAAAAAAAAAAACAAAACAAACAAACAAACAAACAAAAACCACGCCTGAATTAGAGACATCTAGGCAGCATTTGGAGGACTTCATCTGTGGAATGTTACATCATATATTTTATAAGCATTGATGAAATATTAGAAACACTAAGCCACTGAGAGCCTTGTCCTAGGTCTCATAGAGATTTGGGAATAAGAATAACCAATGGTCTCCCATCCAAGTACTAACCAGGCCCGACCCTGCTTAGCTTCCGAGATCAGATGAGATTGGGCACATTCAGGGTGGTAAGGCCATAGACATTGAGATATAATATGAATAAATCAATGAAATATATTTTAAAAATCACCAATGGGATGGATCAGATATGCTTCACTTTTTGGGGGAGACCTGGTGGCACTCAGAGGAAGGACAGCAGGTTGCCAAGAAGAGACTTGATACCCTATGAGAATATACAGGGGGAGGTTATCCCCCTCAGGAACAGTCATAGGGGAGGGGAATAAGGGGAAAATGGGGCGGGGGGGAGGGAGGAATGGGAGGATGCAAGTGATGGGATAAACATTGAGATGTAACAAGAATAAATTAATTTAAAAAAAAGGAAAAAAAAGAATTCATCCTGACTATGATATATATTATATCAGAATTTGGCCCAGAATGAACTGATGAGATATGTTGTCATTATGGTTCTACATATTTGCTTTGGATTCACTTCTCAGTCTCCCAGTGTTCAGTCAGCAAATATAAACAATCATCATTCTATGGCTAACATGATTGGTACAGGGTGCAGCAGACAACAGTGCTGCTATTTTAATAAGGAACTGGATAGAGAAAGTTGCTGAGCTTCACAGCATCATATATTTCTTCACTGCTGATCTTTGTACTCATCAAGAGCACAGTAAAAGTGAAACAGAAGTAGATCATATAGCTTGTTTTCATGTGCTACAAGGTTTTGCTTTTTCATAGCGCATGGAATGTCTCTGGAGAAAATATCACAATCAACGTATTAAAGTTGCCATATGGAGAATTAAAAAAAAAATGTGTCAACTAAGTAAATGTAGATTTTTTTCTTAAAAAGTGTAAAGGGTCCAAAATGTGTACCGTGTGTCTTCTTTAGACAAGAAAATAAATGCAGCTTTTGGGTCTGGTCTCAAAATCTATTATGTATAAGTACCGTTAGTACTTATAAAAGGTTTTCAGGCATTTTATCAGCAGGTATTCTTTAGTTATTTCAGACAATGTTATGAATGGGGCAATATTTTCTCCATCTTAAAAATAAGGAAGCCAGGCTGTAGGAATGGTCTAGAGGTACAACACATGCTTAACATGTAAAAGATTCTGATTTATTATCTACCACTGGGAGCAAACAAAAGAAAAAAAGCCTAGCGCTATGAACTTAAACTAGGTTATATGTACACATTTATTTTAAGAACTCAAGATAAAATGCCACGGGAGACATTTATCCTCTTTCCATTAGCTGTCTTTCTCTTAACTGAGGCGCTAGGTAGATAATGCCATCAGCACTTTGGTATCTCCTCTGTGAAGTGTACACTTCATATTTAGCATAATTAATGGTGAAAGCTTGGAGGCTCTTGGTGGTGACAGGGACATCATAGTGACAGGATGACCCTATGCTGAGGTCTTCTCCATTTCCTTCCTCTCTGAGCTGCTCTTCTTCTCCACAAACCCAGACACAAGCACATGCTTCAGGGCACAGCTACTACTGTTTTTGACTAGTGCAAGACAGCTGTATGGAAGATGTCAATCACACTTCTCAAACTCTAGGTGACATCTCTTTCATAAAATTCAATTTCATAAGGATGGGAGATGGGATGACAGCCTCACTTACTCTGACTGCTAAAGGCCAATCAAGGGTTGAAATGAAAGGAGCTGTTATCAAGATTGCGAACATGCCCAACAGTCACTGCAGTGGTAGGTTATATAAGAAATCCTCACAAGGAATACATGAGAATGCCATTTCAGTTGGCTGCAGGAACATTTTAGATTTTGTTGTGAAGTGCGCTCTGTCTGGCATTGGCAAATACCATGTCTCTGGTGTCATTTGGAGCAGCTGTATTATTGAATTCATCAGAGATCCAGTGGTTGTGTTCTAAAAAGGGATAGCCACAGTATTTGTTTTCCTGTGAGCATAGTGTGATGTGATATCCTCTATCAGCATTAATGTTCTCCCACAGACTCCATTATTGCATTATAGATAACGGGTGCAACTTAGAAATGATACAATTTGTCAAGATATAAAAATATATTTTATACATTATACTTAAAAACTCAAAGAACTAAAGTGGTGCAAAATATCACGCCTTGTTCTCTGCTTACACACACACACACACACACACACACACACACACACACACACACACATTTTATAGGCTACCGTTAGTACTTATAAAAGGTTTTCAGGCATTTTATCAGTTGATATTCTTTAATTATTTCAGACAATGTTATGAATGAGGCAATATTTTCTCCATTTTAAAAATAAAGAAGCCAGGCTGTAGGGATGGTCCAGAGGTGCAACACATGCTTAACATGTAAAAGATTCTGATTTATTATCTACCACTGGGAACAAACAAAAGAAAAAAAGCCTAGCGCTATGAACTTAAACTAGGTTATATGTCTATAACTGATAAGGATGATTTGTCTATAGCTCATATTCTAGACTACTTAGATATTGCTTTCCATATACTGTTAAATAAATATATTCATATATAACACCTCATCTGAAATGTATATATAGGTAAAATAGTTTTGTTGTATTCATATGTGTGTGTATCCTTTCTGCATTACACTTCATTTTATAAGCCTGAGTCACTTAATTATTTATTTAGTGTAGTTATCTTGATAGAGCAACAGAAAACACCAGTTAATAAAACTTCTCCAAGAGACTTGATACCCTATGAGCATACACAGGGGAAGGTAGACCCCTCAGGAACAGTCATAGGGGAGGGGAATAAGGGGAAAAGGGGAGGGAGGGAAGAATGGGAGGACACAAAGGATGGGATACCCATTGAGATGTAACAAGAATAAATTAATAATAAAAAATTTAAATAAAAAAAAATAAAACTTCTCCATGAGCAGGTCTGTGCCTTAGTGTGATGTTATACAATTCTTGGAAGAGATAGCACAACTTAGAAGAGATGATGCTATACTCATCCTGGATGCTGTATATCTTGTAACTCTAGTTGCTTGCTCTTTCAGTACACTGGCAATGGGGAAACAAGACATCCCCCTTGAAATATCTGATAACTACTAGTGGGAGAAACTTCAATTGATTAAGTAATTGGCTTACCTTAAAAATGACCAGTGCACAGAACCATCCACAAATCTGAATGTCTTAGCGATGGGTTGAGTGCAAAAATCACATGACAAATGTATGTTAAGTCACAGAATTCCTAGATTACCCTCATGTTTTTTTTTCAGTCAGCTCAATTCCATATGAATACAGACAATGAATACAGACAATCCTTACAATTCCTATCTCTCAGTCCTTCTTGCCTATAAATCTCTTTCTCACATTCACGTTTATTAGTTTAGTTTTTTTGAGCACTGTGTTTAACCAAGGCCACCTGTGTGACCACGGTTTGAGAGCCATCAGTTCAAATTGGAGGACTCAGGAATGGATACATACGTAAAGATGCTAACATCCCTCTCCGAGAATCTAGCAATATCTATTAGTTCAGTAAGGAATGGTGTCCCATGAGCCATGACCCATCCATGTCAGTCAGAAGTCTTGAAATTACAAACATGCTTTGAATATCTCAAAAAAAATTATCTTTTTTTATTAGTTTATTCTTGTTACATCTCAATGGTTATCCCACCCCTTGTATCCTCCCATTCTTCCCTCCCTCCCATTTTCCCCTTATTCCCCTCCCCTATGACTGTTCCTGAGGGGGATTACCTCCCCCTGTATATGCTCATAGGGTATCAAGTCTCTTCTTGGTAACCTGCTGTCCTTCCTCTGAGTGCCACCAGGTCTCCCCCTCCAGGGAACATGGTCCAATGTGAGGCACCAGAGTACATGAGAAAGTCATATCCCACTCTCCACTCAACTGTGGAGAATGTTCTGACCATTGGCTAGGTCTTGGTAGGGGTTTAAAGTTTACCGCCTGTATTGTCCTTGGCTGGTGCCTTAGTTTGAGCGGGACCCTGGGCCCAAATCTGCCTATCATAATGTTCTACTTGTAGGTTTCTAGGACCCTCTGGATCCTTCTACTTAAAAGCAATTATCTTAACCTGTAGATACGGAACCATAATCTTCTATATCCATTTATCCTGTGCTTGACAATTCCATAAGGACTCATTATCACGTTGGTAGAAGAACAGTGGGTTTTCAGAGTTCTGGAAAGCACCTCTGAGCTTTTTAATTTAGTTTACTGGCAAAAGTTCCTGAAAAACAACATTTTATTTTGCCAAGTTTGGAAGCATTAAAGGATTCTGGAATGTATTTGTTACCCTTTCAAAATTCCCCTAAGACTAAGAGGTTCTTAGTTCTTTAATCATGTTAATCATAGAAGAGAGATGATGTTTGAAAAATATGATTAAATAACTGTTTTCATTGCCTTTTATTTTTACTTTGTTTTAAATTAATTTTTAGTGGTGCATGTATGAGTGTGTGTGTGTGTGTGTGTGTGTGTGTGTGTGTGTGTGTGTGTGATCATACTGTGAGAATCAGGAATCAGGGCATAAACCTTTGTAGGTGCAAACAGAGGCCAGAAGATGGAGATACAGAAAATTGTGAGCCATGCAACGTGTATGCTGGGTACTCTGGAAGACCAAGAAGGATGGAAGTCTATTTCACCTCTGAGCCTTCTCTCCATCCCATGTCATCGCTTTTCAAAGAAGATGGGAGACTCCTTAGACTATAGTTGATATCTAATTAAATCCCTAAAAGTAATGTCAGATTCCTTCAGTCCTATTACCAGGCTTGTATCTTGTATCATATCTATTGCTTTATTGAATTACTGAAGATCTCCAGTGCAATGCAAGGTAGAATTATATAAAATACTGTCTTTGCATATACTAAGGAAAGTTTTCCTATTTTACTATGAAATGTGTTCCCTAGGCTTTTCTACCTCTATTAAATATTAGAACCAATTTTCTCTGTTCATAGTTACCTATCAATATCAGATGCCAGATTTCAAAAACTGAGTTTTTACCTGTTGAGATTCATGCTTTATGATTATCATGATTACGTTAGTGTAACTAGTGGTAAGGTTTGATCTGATGGCGTTGTATTTAGAAATGTTTACATCACTTTACCTGTGAAAATGACCTGGGAAGTTTCTTCATTTCCTGTGTGTATTAGTCATCGATCTCATTGCTGTGACCAAATCCCTGACAAACCACTTAATAAATGAAGGATTCACTTTGGCTCACACTCTACAAAGAGCTCTGGTCCATCATGGCAGGAAAAAAAAAAAACAAAGAAGATGACTAAATTTATGATGTATGTGCATATGCAATTCATGTATGTCACGTCCATACCCATATTTATATCTGTGTCCAGTTACAGCTGATGACTGACACCAGTATGCTCTGATTTTTGTCACCCCCTTTATGGTGTTAAAGAAAGTTAGTTCTATAAAATTATACATCAACCATGTTCCAAATAAGTCCAGGCATTAGAAAAAAAAATCAGTCAAATAGTAAAATGTTGGCAAAAAATTGAGTTAAATTTGTCTTACTCTTCAACCTTTTGAAAGGCAATGTATAATAATTTGCTAAATTAAAATTAAGAACAACCAAAATAAAGTATGTGTGTACACACACCTATACTATATACAATCTTATAATAATAATGATGATGATGATAATGATAATATAATAATAATAATAATAATAATAATAATAATAACACGAATAAAACAAGCCAATATATCTTAGACAGATAAACAGAGCCTGACTTAACAATGGAGGACACTGAAAGAAAATAGCCAACATACATGACAAATTGTTTGTCAATAAATGGATATTAACCATATAATACATACAGGATAACAATATTACAATCCACAGACCTAAAGAAGCTAAGTAACAAGGAGGACCCTAGGAAGAATGTTTAATTCTCACTGAGAAGGGCAAATAAAATAGACATTGAAGCTGCTGGAGCGAGGGAACAGGACAGGAGCCTACCATAAAGGTCCTCTGAAAGACTCCACGAAACTGCGGATCAAAACAGATGCTAAGATTCATAGCCAAACTCTAGGCAGAGCACTGAGAATCATATGGAAGAGTTGGAGGATAGAAGGACCCAGAGGGGACAGTAGATCCACAAGAAGACCACCAAAGCCAACAAATCTGGACCTGGGCATCCTGCACAAACTGATGCACCAACCAAGGACAATGCATGCAAGAGAACCTAGCCCCTATGTTCATATGTAGCTGATAGCTCATTCTCCACATGGATCACCTAGTAAGGGGAGCAGGGACTATCCCTGTCATGGACTCTGGTGTCTGCTATTTGATCACTTCCCCCTGCTGAGGCGGCATTGATGAACTATAGAGGAAATGAATGTAGGCTCCTGATAGGCTATGGTCAGATGGTAGGGGTGCCCCACCGCCCGAGCCCTTTCAGAGGACTAGTAGAGGGAAAGTAGGAACTAGAAGATATGAGTGGGGTATAACAATCAGGATGCAATATGAATAAATTATATATGCATATATACACATATGCAGAACATCCTAGAGGAGCGAGAGACCTACGGTTTAGTTCCTTTCACACAGTTGCATGCTCAGACAAGTGACAAGTCTCCATGATAAAATCAAATGGTGTTTTTTATTGAATAACTGAAGTGATGGGCAAAGCACCACAAGTGTTTGGGTAGGTAGTTTTCTATGTAGAGAGGACAGAAATGTGACAATATCTCAGCCGAGGAATGCTGCTGATGTCTAAGTCAAAAAGATCAGAGATTAGAGTGTTAGGATAGAAAGGGAGACACTGAGGTCCTGAGGAGTCTCATTAGTTCCAGGATAGTGATGTCCCTGTAGTGTGCTGGAGCATCTTCTGGGTGTATTCCAAGGAATGGAATAGCTGGGTCTTGAGGAATCCCTACTCCCAGTTTTCTGAAATGACGCCAGATAGATTTCCAAAGTCATTGCACAAGTTTCCAGTCCCACCAGAAGTGACGGAGTGTTCCTCTTTCTCCACATCTTCACCATCGTGTGCTGTCACTTGAGTTTTTGATCTTAGCCATTATGATGGGAGTAAGATGGAATCAACATTATTTTTTTTTAAATCTTGTTTATACTCTCTGATACCAAACCTTATAGTGTCTGGACAGCAAGTGTGTCAATGCAGCGTGTTTCATATCCAGCTCTATGCCATCTCCGGGGCTATCAGGTCGACCTCTAAGACATTACCCAGACAGTGTGCACAATAATAACCCATGGTAAAGACATGTATGTCAGCTTTTGGATAGTAATTAAACATACTGCTTATTTTTTAATCATATAGAGTGCCAAGTCTTTTTTCAATCTATAAAGGTCTATGGCAAGTCTCCTTTTAAAATTAGAAGATAGATCTTATACAGAAACCATCTATTTCTAGGTGAGTTGTGTGAGCTTCATTTTCTGGCCTAGGCTGTTGCTCTTCCAAACCTATACAATCTAGAAGAACAGCAAGCTGCCTCTTATTTGGAAACTTTTCTCCATTGACCTAATAGATGTGGGATCGAAAGCCAATTTGAGATATCCAATTGAGTCATTTATATAAGCAGTCATTTACCTCTGATAAATGGCTCTATAAAACTTCTAAATATCTCAATTATACGGTGGAATGTAGAATCTAACATAATAGAATAATTCAGAATGAATGAAAACACCAATGAGAAAAGTTATGGGACAGTAGCTTAACTACTTTTGTTCTCTTTAAAAATATTTTGGCAATATATTAAGAAATTAGCATTAGGGAAAATTTTCAATTGTATTTGCTGTTTTAAACATGCTTTATTTGTTGTTGGCTAATATTAAGTAGCAACAAGCATTCAACTTTATGTGATGGCCTTAAACACTAGCAAAAAAATATCAG
This sequence comes from Acomys russatus, assembly GCF_903995435.1. NCBI lineage: Eukaryota > Metazoa > Chordata > Mammalia > Rodentia > Muridae > Acomys > Acomys russatus. Next base: position 23,195,761 of record NC_067157.1, on the reverse strand, counting down.
TGCAATGTTTAATATGTTTAGGACACATTTTATGCTTAAATAAAACAGTTAATATGTTTAGAACACAAATTCTATAAAGTAAGGACACGACCATTCCAAGGTTTGGTTTAGAATAAGGTTTTAACTATATATTTGAGAAAGTACAGCCACAGGCGTCTGGAAGTGTCCAGAGCAGGGAGAGAAAGTATTAGATTAAACATGACCAACAGACTGAACTGAGTCATGAATAGAAGTGGGGTGAGGGCAGGAGAAGAAGAGAGAAAGAGTAAAATGAGAGGACATACATAGAGAGCCAAAAGAGCAAAAGAGAACTCATGCCTGAAATGGCTGGATTATATAAGAATAAGAGCCTGGGAGGAGGGAAGGCCAAGAGCTGGGTTAAGGGAGCAGGACGCCAGACTGCATTCTGTAATGGGTACTTAAGATGCTAAGAGAGCCTGGAGTTTGGTAAAAGTTTCATATGCTAACTGGCACCACACTTAGCCATTTCTCCTGGGTTTCTTTTGATCTTGGCATAAATCATATCACAATTAATATATCTTGGTTGCCTATTTTATTTTCTGACAGAATTCCATGAAAGACTATCACTATTTTGCAAAGATAAGTCCATATTCAAATTATAGGTTAAAATATGGTAATAATTTTATATATGTTATATATATATATATATTATTTGCAAAGGTACAAACAAATGCATAGGTATAAATATATACATGAGAAAATCATTTCTAAATATATAAATTTATACAATTCATTTAGTACTATTATGTTTGGTTCTTTTTTAATAATTTCATTCAAATATGTTAGAGTTAATATAGATATCTTATATGTTTTATCATTAATAAATTATTTACCACCACTATAAATTAAAGTCACACTTACATTTTCTTCGGAGAACTCTTTAGCAATTTTAGACTACCATGATCTTAGTTGTAGTAGAATACAAATGTTACTTCTTCATGTGCTTTACTCCCAATACTACATTATGGCAAACTTGTTTAAAGCAGCTTAATCTGGACTTTTAAACTATATAATCATTATAAAATACACTCAATTTCAAAGTAATTTGAACTTTGAACTCCTAGAATAGATATACTGAAACAGCCTAAATTCACAAGTTATTTTGTTACGATAATGAAAGGAGTTCAGGCAATTTTCCTCCCCTTTTATCGAAACGCTCATGGTGATTTTCTTAGAGAAAACTCATCAGGGCAAATAATTAGTAGATTCTGGCTTTACAGACCAGGGTGCGTTTTAACTCACAGAGACGGTGTGAGTTCTGTATGCTTTTGCAGGACTGTGATTGCATAGGGAGCTAGAATTAGCTGGACCAGTAAGTCATCAGTTCCCTTGAAATAAATGGGGGTGGGAAACTGAGAGAAGCTAACACGTTAGTGACCTCCGACCTGCACAATTATGAGAGAATGTGGCAGAGTTTGACTCTAGGGTCGGGCTTGGGGCTTAGTTTTTTTCCATTGAAGTGAAATGTGAAGTGATGGTCAATGAAGTAAATGAACAAAATCAAGATAACTGGAAAGTCTGCAAAACAACAACAACAACAACAAACAAACAAAAATCCCTTCTGAGGTTAAAAACTTAAGAGCAAGGACATCTATTATTCATTCAGACTTAATTACAACTCCTTTTTTCCCCACTTAATCATGTTCCTATAAAATGAAATACATTTCATGTAATATAAAATAATCTAAAATACTACCTTTAATTTACTTATTTGTTCACCTTACATCCGGATTGCAGCAGCACTCTCCCTCCTCTTCTCCCAGCCCCACCCTCTTACACTATTTCACCTTTCCCTGCTCCATTTCTCCTTAGAAAAGGGGAGCCTCCTCCTAAACCTATGCCTGCAGATTAAGTTGCATCAGGAATAAGAGCATCCTCTTCCACTGAGGCCAGACAAGGCAGCCCAGCTACGAGAAATTGATCCACAAGCAGGCAACAGAGTCCATGTCAGAGATACCTTCTGCCAACTTGCTAGGGACCCACATGAAGACCAAGCTTCTCATCAGCTACATATGTGTGGGGGCCTAGGTCCACCCCATGTTGGTTGGTATTTTAGTCTCTGTAACCCCCATGGGTCTAGCTTAGTTGACTTTGTTGGTCTTCTTGTGGAGTTCCAGTTTCCTCTGGATGCCTCTAAGCTCTGCCTAATGCTTGGCTGTGAGTCTCAGCATATGTTTTGATCTGCTTCTGGGCTAAGCCTCTCAGAGGACAGTTATGCTAGTTGTATACTGTCTTTATTGTGTTTAAGTATGCACCTTGCATTCCTGCTCTCTCCAAGACTTTTAACATTTGCTCAACTGTGTTCATAGCAGCTTTATTTGTAATAGCCAGATCTGGAAACAACCTAAATGTCCCTCAACCAAAGAATGGATAAAGAAATTGTGTACATTTACCCAATGGAATACTACTCAGCTATCAAAAACAAGGAAATCTTGAAAGTCACAGGCAAATGGATGGAACAAGAAATGATCATGCTGAGTGAGGTAACCCAGCCCCAGAAAGACATGCATGGAACCATGAGTTCTTACACATGGAAGGAGCATGCTCTACCACTGTACTATACCAGCCTGGTCACTCTAAAGTTATAAACTTCTAAGTATCTCATGTTCCAAACTTCCTATACCGTCTCTTATTTATTCTCATCACTGCTTTCTAATATGCTAACATTTTGACTATTTAGTTTGTTGATGATCTATTTTCTTCAATAAAATGTAAATCTCACAAAGTTCAGGACTTTTTTCTTTAGCTTACTAGCATAGTATCTGGAACAATGCTTGACACATTCTTGATGTTCAGTGTACCCATATATTGTCAAAGGATGAAATTAATTCACTTGTGATGTTTTTAAATAATGAAAGTGGCAGATCCAAGGAAATACATTTTCTTGGAACTGTGGTGATTTATAGCTGCTATTCCAACTCTAACTGTCTGTGTAATCATTGCTAATAATTTGGTCCATTATCTTTAACAAAATCATAATCAATGGAGTCAGTGAGGACATTAATCTTAATCATCAATCTGTTCTATCATACACTTTGCCAGAAAGCCAAAATTTCTGGCTATAGTCCTGCCTTAGTACACAAAATGGCCCCACAATAGAAGGTTTCTGTTTGTAAGACTGAACAGTGGTGAATAAAAGACAGAAACTGGAAGTAGGGGTTTGGTAGCTGGCACCCAACAGGGCAACAGTCCTGTAGGTCCATGGACCAAACAGAGACATTGGTAGATGTCTCTCCTCTTTAGCTCAAATCTAATCAAAATTCTGTCTCCTGGCATGTGACACTCCAGTTTTACTTCATTCTCTTTAGTTATTATCAACAACAGTGGCAGTAAGAGTAGTAGTCACCATGGTGGTCAATTGCAGAACACTGATCTATCCAGAAAAATCCCTTGATAGATAATGGGTGATATCATATTTTGATGTGTGTACTTAATGTTATTTTTGTAATTTAAGATTTTTCTCTTTCAATACCTGTTTACCATTCTGGGATAACTGGTACTTTATTCTTTTTCTCTGGGAGAAGGATGAAAGGGATGAGATTAGAAATAGACAAGGAGTTAGTGATGACTGATGGCTAAGTCATGACAAGGAAGGGATTCATGTGGACCAGACTTCCACATTCACAAACATGTACCCAAAAGCTTTGGGGTCCAACAACAAAAAACACTGGAAGAATCATAATCCAAGATTAGGGAGGTCCCATATGTGCTCTCATTTACAGGAGAACCCCTCTCACTTTGCCATTTAAAATAGAAACAAAATAAGATCAGGAGACAAAATGCCAAAGCAGGACTTCTGAGTAAATGATGTCATGTTATGCTGTGTGCACCAGATGTGAAAGATGCATGGATGGAAAGTTGTGTCTCAAGGTTTCACAGTGTGAACAGATACCTTAATGACTAGTAGCAACTGACAACCACCCCTCTATAGTGGGGGCCTATAGAAACACAGGCATTGATGACCGTTCCATCTCTACCTGTATAGGAGGCTGAGTCTTGTTCTTTGTTTACAAATCACTTCATGAAGATTTAAAAAGCATCTACTGAACCTGAGAAGGTAGCTCGGCTGGTCAAGTTCTTGACTTGGCCTGGTGGTACACACTCATAATCTTAGTACTGACAGGACTGAGACTGGTGAGACTCTGAAGCTTACTGCATAGCCATCCTTCTTTCCTTCCTTTAACACACACACACACACACACACACACACACACACACACACACACACACACACAAAGTACATATACCAGGAAGAAAAGAAAGTATAAAGCATACATAATCCACTTAACTGAATAATAAATAGTATTTGAGAAATATCCATTGATATTAGAATGGGATGAGATGACATAAATTATTGCTACTTTGACTCAGAAGTAGAAAGGGCATTACTCTCCAAGTGAAACAAAGTTGTTTTGTATAAAACAAGAAGTGAATCATTCAACCACCTGAGATTCATTTTATCATATGCACACTATTTAATTTTCTTTATGAAACAATCCTAGGTTGAGGGAACTTCCATTTTCCCCATTGTATAGCTCTTCATCTCAGAATCATGAGAATTCCAGTCTTGCCTATTTTATACTATTAAATGCTACTGTTTCAAGTAATTGTCATGCTCATGTGGTCCTAAAACAAGGAACAGAGAAAAACAAAGCCTTGTATAAAATCCTGACTTTAGTTGAATTATTGTAACACTCACTGTAGCTTGCACCAAAAGCAAACTACTTCCTTTTTGTGATTTAGGTTGTAATCTTGTATTTCCTTCTGCTTATAGCACGATAAAGATCTATTCGCTCAAATTTGTCATACACAGAGTCCTGAGAGTGCAGGCTCAATGCCCTGCTGCCTGGATCCCAACCCCTGCGTCACTGTTCAGTAACTATGTGATTGCAATTAGTCTAATTCCTCTGTTTACACTTCAGGTTTTTCATCATTAAAATATTATAACAGAATTTATGCTATATCACTTCGAGAATTAAATGATTACATATCTCCTGCATTAGAAAATAAGGCATTTAGTGAATAATTTGTGAAAAATCTATCTCTAACTTGAAGTTCTCTCAAGTTATAAAAATGATAATAGACTTCATGTCTATGTAAATTTCATGTCCTGGTGTGTTTCAAATGGGCTTCCATACACAGTTCAAGGAGAATGATGATTTCACTGACATCACTAGTGACTAATTTTATACTGAAAAAGACCTGTTTTAAAAGATATACCTCAAATTAAAGAGTTCATAGAATACTGCATGAATAAATTCATTCTGGTTGATGTAAGCCTAGAAACACTGTAAGCAGCAGAGCAACTTGATCTCTAGAGCAAATGCTAACACAGGAGCTGGGACCCAGTCAGATCAGTCAGGAGCATGTGGCAATGAAGCCTGTCCACAGAGAACATGCCGGAGCTGCTTAGGCTTGAAGGCAAAGCTTCCCAGACTGGTTTTGAACCTTTGGCCAGCTGACCATTGCATAATCAAGATGATGAAATCATTAGCAATGCATTCGTTAGCCATCTGCTTTCATCCACGTTGACAATGGATGGGATCTTTTGGGTAACTAATCTAATAAGGCGTGTGCACATTATTTCTCTGGATTAAAAATTAAACGGACAATCTACCATACAGCAAAGTATTGGTGATGGCAGGAGGAAGATTTTAATTATTTCTACTTCTCAAGGAATATGTAGTTGGGTATGTTACTTATACTTTGTCTTTCATCTGACAATTTAGCAAGAAAACCAAGCTAGTTAACACATGGTTCACCACAGGAAGAAGAACATTAAGAAGGTCTTAACATGATGAATTATCTAGTCCTGTTGATATGCCCACACATAAATATGACGCTATTGCTTACAAGGTATATGATGAAGGTATCTTTCCTCACAAATATTGTGATGTGGAATAGAATTTTAAGTAGTTCAGAGAAAGAAATGGAAAGGCATATTTCCCCTCAATGGGCTGTCTAAAACCACATATCAAAGGAGAGATTTGAAACTAATATTTTAGAGATTCACTTGTTTAAAAAATACATATCAGATATGGGCCTCTTACACTGAAAATCGAATACTTTTTTCTTTCAGATTTTTCTTTTTTTCTTTTTTTTTAGTAATGATTTATTATTTGAGAAAATATTAAGGGTTGTCAGTAGGAAGTTAATCCCTGCATTACCTATCCATGATCATTAGGTGGTAAAGATAGTTGGTTATATTTAAAAATCGATCAGGCTGTGATGCACGCTCCACCAAAGTGTGACATCAAATAATCAGTTAGAGTTCACACAGCTATCTCGTTTTCCACAACAATATGTGAGACAGAAATCACCTTTCATCAGAAAGCAATGTGCTCTTTCTATGATGAATTTATGACCTATACCCCTGTGGGATGACCTATTGGATTTCTGCAGGGCCGGCATTTCCCTGTCGTCACAGCATTTTATCCAAATTGTCTCTGAGCCCGTGGGTTAAACAGAGTTTTCTTTTCACCCATTGACTTTGCTGAAAATAGACTTCTTGTCAACACTCCAAGGGGTAATATCCTTTGTAAGACGGTGACTTAATTGGATGTCTAAAATTGGCTTCCTATCCCACATCCATTAGTTCAATGGAGAAAAGTTTCCAAATAAGAGGCAGCTTGCTGTTCCCTTAGATTGCATAGGTTTGGAAGAGCAGCAGCCTAGGCCAGAAATGAGGCCCACATAAAGTGTATATAACAGGTGGACAGAGTAGAACAGAGCAGAGAAGAGACTGTGGTGTTTCTAAATGCAGCCGGGAAGAGTGTGCTTTTGATATATTCATCCTACAACTGCCTCTGCCTATGATGGAAGTTTCAACTATTGTGTGAGCAAATAATTAGATTTCTGTGGTTTGTTTATGCATCAATGAACAACAAAAAAACTTCGAACACTCTGCTGAGGGACGGTGGTGGGCTTCCTCTCATTCAGTGTCCACAACTGAGTCCCTCTTCTTGTATTTCCTATTCATAATAAAGAAATGCAATGCCAATGTTCCTTCTGAGGCCCTGTGAATTAATTTGTGAAACCACAGAACCCTCTGTACGATAAGGTTCATAAGGTGAATCCATAGCTGTGTCTTTTTCAGCAGTGACTGCCCCCGCCCCAATCACACATGTTATCTCTGTAGAGTGAGAACATAGTGAGCCTCTTAGCTTCCAGTTGCCAGATTGGCACCATTCAACCACATATTTGAAGTCAGGAAAGCAAGGACCGTGAGATGGTTCAGTAGGCAGAGACACTTGGCAGCAGTCCTGAGGCCCTGAGTTCAACCTCAGTTCTCTCAAGGTGACAGGTGAGACCCTAGTCCTGAGAGTTCTCCTCAGGCCTCTACTAATATGAGCATGTATGGATGCATATGCGCTCACACACACACACACACACACACACACACACACACACACACACACACACACACACCCACGCACGCGCGCGCGCGCAGACACACACTAAATAAAGTAGCTTTAGAAATCAATATTGGACAAGAACTCTATCCTTAGCAATCTATGGAAGTGTCACAATTCCTCATATACGAAGATAGAAAGAGTTCCCCATTTCCCAAATGTGTGAAATGGCTGTCATAAATACAAATGCTCATACTGTGCCCAGATGAGGCCAACTACATTACAGCAGCATGCCTTCTTGCATTTTATCACAGCACTAAAATATTCAATTCCTTCCCTTGAAAAAGCGCTGTTACGGGCATTATAAAGAAATGAGCCACAATGAGCTCTGAGCAATTATCACCCTAGAGGGAAACACACTGATGCAATTGAACCGGAATGGCTGTTTAGACAGCTAGACTTTAGTACTTCACGATCAGGACCAATGGGCCCAGTTCATCACCTGGCCTCGATTTTAGAAGAATTCCATTCAGTAAGAGAACTAAGGCACTGTCAGGGGACTTAGGGAGAGATCCTATTAAGCACATAAAAATCTGACTATAAATAGAGGTGACTACATTAGAGTGACAATTAGCTGCTCATGAGGAGATGTGGCATATGTTAGGTTAGAATGTTGTGTAATGTTCTTTCATTGTGTTGTGGCCATTAAAGCATCTCACCATCTATTTTTAATGCGTCTAGCATTTCAATATTAGATTTCTAAATGTCTCCGTATTTAAGGTTAAGGATGGGGAAGTAGTACTTAGAGGAAATTGCCATCACATTTTAGTGTCCTTTTAACGAGGAAGTAATATAACAAGACTTTTAATTCCTTTATTCAGTACTTCTTCACATTCACAACCATTGGGTAGGGCTACAATATGCCATCTTTGTCACATCCTCTTGACTTAAAAAAAAAATCTCATTATTTTTGCTTTTACAATATAACATGAAATAAAATCTAACATGGGCGAAATGAAAGAGATACAAATCAATATCTGCAGAACTGCCTTGCTTTCTAGTCCCCTAAAATAAGAATAAAACAATCCACCATTTCTTAAAAGCAATCTTCTTAGAAAACAAAGCACAATATTTGGCAGATGTTTGTCTCCCGGGAATGCACTCACTATCAGCTCTATATAACAAAACAAAACTGTGAGAATTTGTAAGATTGGCAAAAGTACTTCAGTTGAAAGTGGCACACTTAATAAAGTAACTCCTGTACACAAGGCACAAATATTATAGGGAAGATTATTCAAGAAGAAATGATATTTTCTGAGGCATACAATGAGTTGTCAATACATATTAGGAGAAAAACAGTTAGGTTATATTCTTTAAATTACCATCCACAGTTCACCTTGCAATTTTTATAGTAGCTGTTGATAGAGCAGGGAAAATTGAATTTGTCTGATAAGTAAACAACATAAATGACTTGAACACACACACACTCACACACACACACACACACACACACACACACACAGACACACACATGGACACTGCATAGAAACTCACCACAAGAAACAGATTACTGTTGGGTTAGGGAGGAGTTGAAGACTCCAGAGAGACACAGTGGCCCTGAATGTCTGGTCCTGAAGCTCTATCGTCATATTGTGTTCTATGTACATACATTCATGTTAATTTTTAAAATATATATATACACCTGGAGAAATTCTCATATAAATATTATTTCTTTTGAAAATAATTTGAAAATAAAATTAGAAAGTTAGGTTACCAAACTTTCAGATACAAAGTAAATGTTATTCTTAGCCATCAGCAACAAGCTTGTCAATAGTTTAATTGTAATAAAAACATATTTTTCCATAATGGTCACTTTATCATTTTCTTTTAAATAAATTTTAAAAACATAGGCCGTCCTTTTTGCTGAAAAACATGAATCTGATAGAGAGGAATAAATAATCTAAATTATTGTAGGAGTAGATTATATTCATGAAATGCAAATTTTAATAAATTGTATTAGAAAATATAAACTGGTTCCAAATTTAAACTGAAGTCAATGTAAAACCAATCAAAATACCTGAAGGCATTGTCTCTATTTTCATTGGCCATACTCATCTCAGAAGCAACTACTTAACTCTGGGAAAGAAGGTAAATATATTCACTTTCATATGTGTGTTTAACTTATTGGCATTGTTCTAAATGTTATACAAAGAACCAATTTGGTGCTCATAACAAAGATTGAGAATTAGTATATTAGTATTTTTGATTTAGAGATTAAGATATTTAATAAAAAGAAGCTAAGTATTTTGCTTAAATTCACAAATGGGGATGATCTGAACCCAGAGAAGGCTTCAAATTATTACACTGCAATAGTGGATCTTCTTGAATCTGATGTGCCATAAATTTGGAATGTACTATTCTTCTCACTTTCTGAAGTATATAATTATGAAATACATACAAAGTCTTCTTACATGCTATATGTACATATAGACCCTGTGTGTGTGTGTGTGTGTGTGTGTGTGTGTGTGTGAAGACCAAGAAAGAGAATTTAGTCAATGGATCAGAAGTTTTCTCATACCTAACATATATTTTAACTTAATTTTTTTATCTTCCTGCTTTAGGAAGAATGAATCTGGAATTTTTAATTATTTCATTTTCTACTTTTCTAGTTTTGCCTCTGCATAAAGTAGTCTACTTCAGTACGCTGAGAGTTTAAGAGTCTATGACTTATCAGTTGCTTAAAATGTACTTTTGGTTTCTTTCATATGATTCATTTAACTGTAACTATTTTTCCTGACAAATATGTTATCCACATTTGTTTTGTTTTTAATGAATTTCTAGGATGATTTCAGTTTGGAGTGCATAATTGTATGGTTATAAACCACACATGTGTACACATGCTATTACAAATATTATGACAGTTTTAGTTACTGTTCTATTGCTGTGAAGAGACACCGTGATCAAAGTAATTCATAAAAGAAATCATTTAATTGGCAACAAAGAATAGCCATTGCAACAACACTCCATGTCAACCTTGTGCCTGAATGTATTACTTTAAATCATCATGTTTTTTCCTGTTAAGTACACACTTTGTATCATTGTGCAAAATATATTGAGATAAAGCCTAAAGGTCTACAACATTCCGATATTGTTCAGAAATCCAAAGTCTTCCGATACAGATGGCAAACTCTTAACTGGGAGCCTGGTAAAATCAAAACCAAGTTGTACAGAGCTTGGACTCTTTATGTCAAAAGGAAGGATGGTAATAGAAAAGCATAGAAAAGCAAACCCCAAGTATCTAGATTCATTCCTGTCATCTGAGGTTTAAAGTGTAATCAACTAAGCTCCAAAATATTTGGGCAGATCCAGTATGCCAGGTCTGCTACCTGTAACACACATAGTCTGTCTTTTGGCATGGCTTCACTCTATGCCCTCAGCTTTTTTTTTCTGTTGTCTCATGGTCTTGGGGCATCTCCAAGGCTTTAATCAAACCTATTTTTTAACTTCATAATTTCCAAGTACACTTGTAGCCATGCTAGAGCTTTTCTACCCCAGGTTGCAAACATTTATGCATCATATAGCAAATTTCTCCAAGGAGCTATGAACTCTGTTTACCATAGCAGCAATCCCACTCTGTATCAATTATCTGAATTAGCAACCTTTCTCTCATCACTGTGATAAAACACTTAGAAAAAAACAACAATTTAAGGAAGGACAGAATGAATCTGGCTTAGAGTTTGAGGGTACACCAAGGAATTCCTGTCAGCAAGGTTGTACAGCAGCTGGTTACATTACTATAATCATCAGTAACAGGGAAAGACAAGTGCAGACACTGAGCTACTGTTCTCTTCTTTATTCAGTGCAATGTCCTACCAGATCAGCGGGTTTGAGCACATTCAGAGCAAGCTTTTCCTCCTCAATTAAACTTTTCAGAAACACTGTCTGTGGACAATACACAAGTAGTTTTCCATGACAATACTACATTTTTGTCAGGTTGACAATGAAAGTTAACTATCTTACTATCTCTCTCCTGTACCTCTGCACTTCTATAATTGTGTCATAAAATTAGCAAAAAGAACATTAGAGTTGAGGAAGATATTTTCCCAGTCTGTAGGCTATCACTTTGTTCTGTTGATAGTGTCCTGTGCCTTACAGAAGCTTTTCAGTTTTGAGAGGTTCCATTTATTAAATGTTGAGCTTAGAGCCTGTGCTACTGGTGTTCTGTTCAGGGTGTTGTCTCCTATGCCAATTAGTTCAAGGCTGTTCCCCACTTTTTCTTTCAACAGACTGTGTGTCTGGTTTTATGTTGAGGTCTTTTTTTATATTTAGTTTTTTTAACATATGCATTTATATTATTACTCATAAATAAAATAAACTACATATAGCAGGAAGAACCATGAAACAATCAGGAATTATATAAATGTTATATTCATAGTGTTGTATTTGGCAAACTTAAAGAAAACATCTTTCCTGTCCTGGTGAGTCTAAAATTCAGAATGAAAATCAGTATCTATCATTATCTCATCTCTACTAACTTAAAACATTATCTAGACCTAAAAGCATCTTAATCCCTAAACAATTAAACTTAATTGTAAGACTATACTATCTGGTCTTCAACCCCATCAGAGACCTGAGAAGGAATAAAACTTAATTACCTGAGTGAACTGGAAATGCAGGTTAGCAGCTTCCAAAATGAAAACACAACAAAGACAGCTTGCTGCCTGAACAGTCACCCAAAACTCTCTATAACATTGGATTATCATCTTCAGCATTCTGGCCCAACATATCTGAAACCTTAAGAGAAAGACACCCCATTTTCCTTAAGGGGGGTTGGGTAGGTTTATGTTTGCTCCCTTGGGCTACTAATGCTTATTTTCATTGGGAGTTGGTTATAAGTTATTATTGTCTTATACAGAGAGAAAATGAGGTTGGATTCAGGGATGTCTCTCTTTTCCTTTATCTTTCTTTCGTAGGTATGGAGATGGGGTTGAAAAGAAAGAAAGGGAAATATAGAAATATATAGGGATGATAGAAAAAAAAGTAGATTATTGAACCTACTCCTCAACTAGAGGCCGTAACTGTTACGCACAAATATGGTTATTTTTAATTCATTAGTATAGAAGTTTGAATCCTACTTGCTAAAAGTATTTCACTATTTGTACCTCTACTCAATCTGCTTAACTCACTATTTTAAGGTGTGTGTGTGTGTGTGTGTGTGTGTGTGTGTGTGTGTGTGTGTGATATTTAAGTCAGTGCGGGACGTGGAACAAGAGTTATAGGTAGTTTTTAGATAACCAACATTGGGACTAGGAATCAAACTTAGGTCATCCTCATGAGCACAGTATATTTGTAAATATAACTCCCCATTAGATTGTGTAATGTCACTGGGAATCTAAGAAGGGCATTAAAATCCTGATTTACAATGGGTTGATGGCTTCCTAGGATGTTCAAGAAATGTTTCGTGTCCAGAGACAGACGAAAGGGCTGCGTCTGTTTCCTGGTATTAGGTGCTTTTAACCTTGGGCATTACATCTCATTATTTTCTGTTCTACTTTTTTTTCAGTCTGCATGGCTACTCTTTGTAATGTGCCACCTCTTTTTAAGGTAAACATTTGAAATTTCGTATTTACTTGTGCTTAATATCTAAGGTTCTTTTCTCTCAGTTAGGTGGCTTCCTTTTTTTTTAGGTGTTCTCTGTAAGCTCTTTTATTACTCCAAACTGCATAAGTAAAAACTCATTGATTATGAGGGTGAGGTTGAATCTCTAAACAGGGATTTGCATGTTTTTTCACTAGCTTGTTTATTTGCTTGGTTTTCTGCTGTTGTTGTTGTTTGTTTGTTTGTTTGTTTTTTGGTTTTTCGATACAGGGTTTCTCTATGTAGCCTTGGCTGTTTTGCACTCACTTTGTAGACCGCGCTGACATTGAACTCACAGTGATCTGCCTGCCTCTGCCTCCCAAGTGCCTGGATTAAAGGCATGTGCCACCATCTCCCTGCCCCCTAGCTTGTTTTAAAGGGAATGACAAACCAGGTTCACTTTAAATTCCCTCCTCAGTTCACATCATTTACCCCTGAAATCACCCATTGCTGTTAATTACAAATAGATACAAAGGTTGATGTGTTTTGAAATCTTAGCATGAGGTTTATTGTTTGGAATTCTCAGAGTCCATCGCAGCACCAGGTGGACTGAGCCATGCTTTCGTCCCACTGTCCTCTGTGTGACAACTTTTTTTGGGAGTTGTTTTTGTTTTTGTTTTTTTCCATTCATGTTTACATAGGAATGCAGTCTTTTTCAGAGCCAGGTTTTTACTGATGTTTCCCATTAGATACTCTGCATTTTCCAGATCTGGGTCTTACCCTCTGTTCTCTGTGCCTTAGTAGCCTTTCAGGAGAAACTCCAGGTCTTGAGAGCTCAGGAAATGCCCCAAGATAAAAGCTAGCCTGCACGCTCACTCAATTCTGTATCACCAGTTCCATTCTTAAAATTTATTTTGGTGCATTTTGAATTTCATAGTGTTGAGAGGGGATAGCCACTACATGCACATTTTCTCAGCAGTGCATTTAAATAAATTTTCAAAGAAATCTCTAAAAATACCTTAATATTTTATTGGTATCTAAATCATAATATTGCTGAAAATGGAAAGCTTATTAAATCTTCTTATTGAGAGAATCCAGAACATGAAGAAATGTATATTAAATGTTCAATGATCAATACAATAAGATTCATATGCCCAAATTCCTAAAGCTCACCCTCAAGGAGCTAGTGCCCCTCCCACTCACTTCCATTCTGATCATCAAGAGTGTCCTTTCAGTCTTGGTAATGACCTTGGTTCCTCACAGTGCATTTACTCTGAAAGAAGAAAATGACCTTTAGGTCAGGAAACACTGCCACTGCCACTCGATGTCTGAACACTCTTCCCAGGTTAGTCTAGTGTGTTTGTAGAAGCTTAGTAGCCACACAGGTGTTCAAACATTGTAGCTAATTAGAGAGAGTCTTCAAAACACTTGAAAAATTATTGAAATCTCTTCAACCATTTTTCAGGATGGAGCATCGGAGTTGGTATTTCATATTATGTTAGTGCATTTTAACCCCTGACTGTTCATCTTACTTTATTCATAAACCCCTGATTATTAAATACGATGCTCAGGAGGGTTTGCTATGCACTGAGGTTATACAATGTCTGTCACAAGCCAGTGTCTATGATTCTGCCCTTTCCCTGTGCTGTGTCAGCACCTAATACCAGGAAACACACAGTCCTTTCGTCTATCTCTGGACACGAAACATTTCTTGAACATCCTAGGAAGCCATCAACCCATTGTAAATCAGGATTTTAATGCCCTTCTTAGATTCCCAGTGACATTACACAATCTAATGGGGAGTTATATTTACAAATGTACTGTTGTCAACTGTTCAAGGAACTTCGTGTTTTAAATGGTAAATGTGTACCCCAGTTAAGGGATTTGAGATGATGTTTGAAGAGTGAAGACTCACTTTATAGGGGACTCTTACAGGTAAATGCTTGAGCACTAATAAGTTTGATTAGCTAACTAATATTTGAGTTATAACTATTTCAGCCTTATATTGTAAGAGCAGATGGAGAAAAGGAACACAATAAATACACAATAAGCATGGCCATGCTAACTAACCTCTAGAAGAGCTTCTTGTACAGCAGTCTTTTGATGTCACCTTTGCTTAAGTATCGAACATCACAATTACATGTAAGGGCAATTCAAAAAACATTTAACCCTTGTCTGATCACTTCTTTTTCTTTCATTTCATTTTCCATTTTCCCTTCCTTCCTTTCTCTTGTTCCTTCCTTCTTCTCTCTATCTCTGTCACTGTCTCTCTCTGCCTCTCTCTGCCCCGTCTCTGCCCCTGTCTCTGTCTGTCTGTCTGTCTCTCTCTCTTTCTCTCCAATCTAGTGATTATTCACAGGGGCTTTTGCATGCTTGAAGAACTCTACTATATGCTCAGCCTTCTTGAAATCTGCATTTTGAAGATGAAGCTATGGGCAATACTAATATTAATTATATATGTGTATATATATATCTGAGCAATGAAAATATGTGACAATATCTTACTGGATTCATTAAGTGTTCAACTAATCAAACTACTTTGAAGCACTTCTACCTATTTTTCTGCTCATTGTTTATGGTAAATTCATCCTTATGAAGGAGATATTTGACTAAACTTTTAGGAAAAGCATATAATGAAAGAATAAATTCAAGTTTAGCTCTTTATATTATTTCAATGTCTTAGAATTTTTAAACCACTTGAATGTATTATTAGTAATTTAAAAAACTACTAGTGTGGTAAGTCTTTGAGTCTGTCTCATTATTGTATGTGATAACATTCAAATGGCTAAGAATGTATACAGTATATTTACACAGCGTTTCTATTTACATGTAATTTAATCCACAAAAAAAAAAAGGGACTAAACATTGGCATCGCCCAAGTGTAAACATTACAAGATACCATTTAGCCACCCTGTTGAATACAGGAAAAAGAGAAACCCCCCAAGAGCCCTTGTGTATGGAGCCTGGCATTCTCACCTTCACACACAGGCAGTTGGTCTAACTCTCGCTACACATCTTCCAAGAGATTTCTCTTGACAGGAACATATCCTCAAGTGTACACCACAGAGATTTGGAACTTGTTCACTTACATTATTCTCTTTGAATGTAACTTACTGAAATGTTCAAGTAAATGTGGTTACACGGAAGTAAAAGCGTAAAATACAAAAATGCCTGTTTTAGCTTCGGTAGCATGCCATGGTCTTATATCTTTTGGCAGGCTTGTATCCCAAAGATGTTCACGTACCAATTCCAGTAACATCTGAAGATATTATCCTGCATTATAAAAGCAATTAGTTAAAAACAATTAATGCCAAGTATCTCAAGATGGAGAGGTTATATTGAATTCTGATTAGACCTAACCAATTCACACGATGCCTTAAAAATGAAGAGCCTTGTGCAGCTGTGTCAAAGTTAGAAGCCAGAGTAAAGTCCAAGCCCTCATTTCTGGACTCTGAGATGTGGAGGGTGCTTGGAATAGCTTGCTAACGTCCTCTGGAGATGAAAGAGGCAAAGACCTTTAATCCACACATCTTAGAAAAGAAATCAGCCTTGCCAGGACTTGAATTTCAGAACGCTGAAACTCATTGCGTGATCTAACTGTAGAAAGTGTACTACTTTTGTTTTTAATTTACAGGTTATATTTGTCTTTACTTTTTAGAACAGCCATAGAAAATGAATGCTGGGTCTGAACGGTAGAGCAAACCATTGACAGTGTGAAAACAGTGGATTTCTAATTCTTAGCTTAAATAATTAGCGAACAAGTCGTTGATGAAATTATGCAAAACTTCACATGTTAACAGGTGATAATGTGAAAAAAAATGAATTGTCACTAAAATCAGGTCCAACCCTGCCCTGTGATCCCAGCGTGCGTCTGCTGACAAGCTTATGCGGCTTCCAAAACCTCAAGACATAATGCTATTAAGGTAGAGAGTCTACAGAACAGAAACGTGTAAATAAGTGAGGATTAGAGGGAGGTGTCTTCAGTAAACAATGAACAACCTTTCCAACAACTTAAAATAAAAATGGACTATCTCAGGGGACCATGGAGAAAGAATTGTAGGAGCAACAGACTAAAAATACTAATGCCATTGGGATCTTATTTCGTTAGGTCTGCTAAAGAGCAATGAAAACTGAAACGCCCCCTAAACTGGAGGAGATGATAGTTTCTTTGACAGAAGGAAAAAGCAAAGAAAGAAGGAATGAGAGATGGAGGGAGGAGAGACAGACATTGGAGAAGAATGTTCAATGTAGTTTTCAGGAAAGATGACTTCTCACAATGACAGCCTTCTACTTCCTGTCTATGGACATTTATTAGGAATTCCCCTAAGTAGCTTATGCATATTTCTTCTGTAGTTAACATTCATTATACATCATGTTTTCTAGCAGCAATTAATTCATATTACTCACATTTAATATACAACAGGCACAGAACACAGGTACATTTTGTGCCTATAATATTTGTATGTGGCCATGTCCGTCCATGCATGTGCATGTGTGAACATGACTAGAGCCCAATGTGAAGTGAATTCTTTGACCTTTCCCTTCCTTGTGTTTTGAGACCGGGTCTATTATTTAACCTGTCACATACTGATTGGCTAGAAAGCTTAGTAGAAACCCTCTTGTATCTTCCTGTCTTCTGTCTCCCAGCACTGGGGGTATATGCATAGACTTCCGCAATCGGATTCTTGTGTGGATGCTAGAGATCCAATATTAGCTCAACCCCCATGCTTTCATGGCAAGCATGTTACTACCCGAGCCATCTCCCCATATTTTCTCAGAGGTATTTTTAATGTTCTCCTCTCCAGATTTGATCCTAGGTGCATAGGGAAGACTGAGTTCCAAGTGTCAAGTTATAGCATATGTCTCCAGTTACTGAGAAAATGTTTTACTTCTGATTTCAAAGGATGTTAACTTTATATTTTAGAATATTAGTTACTGAAGTCATTAAGGCATTTTGTACTTGGTTCAAAGTGGCAGCTTTGGGAAAGTCTAAGTCTCTTTTGTGGTTGTTGTTGTTTATTTCTTTGCTTCTTTTTGAGGCAGGATTTCTCTGCGGAGCCCTGGCTGTCCTGTAACGTGCTTTATAGACCAGACTGGCCTTGAACTCACAGAGATCCACTGGCCTCTGGCTCCTGAGTGTTAGTATTAAAGGTTTGTAACACCACACCAACTTCTCCCTCAGTAAAAGGAAAGCATCTAGTAATATGAAGTCTCTAGTACGCAAAATCTAGTACACAATTCCATTCAGACACCTCACTCCTGTGGATTCTAAACGCTGCCTTAAATCAAGCCAGTATGATAAAATTATAGAATTGCTGTAAATTGCCAAATTTTATTCCTCCCTCAGTAATATCCTTAAAATACTCACTAAGCTGCTTAGTGTCTTTTGAATTAAAGAATTTTTACAACACACTGAAGTAATAAAAAGTGATGTGCAAGAGCCAAAGCAATAAACTATATGGATTAAATGTCTCTCAAAATAGTCTTGAATTTGAAAGCTAAGAATATACTTAGGTGAAAAATTAACACAGGAAAATGTCATGGTGATTGACCAAGAGCAAATAGCTTGAGATATGTTCCCAAACTCAAAATTTACCAGCTTATCTGCCTCTAAATAACACACTAAGGAAGCAGAACTTTAATTAAAATGCACTTTGGGGGTGAAATCAACATACAGAAGGAATGGATACAGAGTGGCTATGTTGTGGATTTAAAGCACTGATAAGAGGTTTAATTAAGTGAAAATAAACTCATGATACCAGGGAAATTATCTTCTACCAGTGAATTTATAGTTATTGTATTCTTCATCAAGGTTGCACAATTATGTCACTAATAATTAGATATACTGTAAATGCCAGGTAATTGGCAGAAACCAAAAAGGACAGGATTCCTGATCTTACCTTGCTTACAGTTTTATGACTGAAGGACACACTCGCAAATTTTTAGTGCATTCTTGATTTATTTGAGGTTAGTGGTAGTAATGATGCCATGAGCACCATAGCTGCTATTGAGAAGTATGCCAACACTTGAATTTTAAGTGCTAAAACCAGTGATAACAGTATATAAAGTCTTTTGAGCTGTTTTCAGTTACTCATACTGAAAGTCTTTCATTGGAAGAGACAGGAAGTGGTGGTTATCGGGCTGTGATTTCAGAAAAAAAAAAAATTAACCTGGAGCCCTCCAGAGACAGTAAAATAAACATACCTCTAGAAAGTAAAAGGAAATTATTTTCAATGTAAATAACAAAATGCTGACTCTCATCAAGGACATAATAATGTGTTGGACTCATGGGCATGCCTCCAGAGGAATTGGCATGGGACTAGTGAGATGGAGGATGTTTAAACCCAGACATCTCAAGACTTAAGATTTAAAATATCACCCTGAGAATGGAAGGTGTGGGGCAAAGCCTCTTGTTTCCTCATGTGCATGTGACACAACCCAAAAAGGCTACAGGTGGTCAGTCATGTGTGCTGCCACCTGTTATCTTTCCCCAGGCAAATAGACCATCATCAGCATCCTTGCCCCTGCCAATCAAAAGCACTAATCCTCTAGACTCCTCCTTTCTGCCCAAGGTTAGTTTTTGCTTGTTTGTGTGTTTTGTGTGTTTGTGTGTATGTGTGTGTGTGTGTGTGTGTGTGTGTGTGTGTGTGTTTATAATGCAAGGTGTAGGTAACTTTATTCAGGATTTTGACCAAAAATGATCGATCCCCAAAGTAATATAAATTTAGACACCTTTAAAAAAAGTCTAGATGTGAAATTTCAAAAGAAAAATTTCAATTTTAAATCAAATTTAACTCAAAACAAAACAAATTTTACAAATTAAAAATATTATTTTCTTTCTTAAATTCATTATATTTCAAAGACTGGCCACCAATTTTTTTCTTCGATATTGGCCATTTGGAATCAATTAACATGTTGAGTTTATACCTATCCTGAATATTTGCTATAATTAAAAATATAAATCCAGAAACTACAGTTCTTCCTTCCCAGATGCTGAGACAGGTGTCTTCTGTCACTTTATCTGGCTTATGCAGCACTGCATTTTATCCAGGACTTCATGTATGTTAGAGTTCCTTCCACTTCTGCTTTTCTTAGTCTTTGGGAAAGTGACTGGAAGTAACATTAACATAAGAATGATGATGTTTGTAGACGTTCTTTGCTCTTTTTTGTGTTTGGATAAAGACCCACTTTGAAATTGGTTTTGTTTTGTTTTTAAGAAAAATATCTTGGCTTCTATGGAGAGCCTTATGATTAATAACATGTCCCCTGGAGGGGGAGACCTGGTGGCACTCAGAGGAAGGACAGCAGGTTACCAAGAAGAGACTTGATACCCTGTGAGCATGTACAGGGGGAGGTAATCCCCCTCAGGAACAGTCATAGGGGAGGGGAATAAGGGGAAAAGGAGAGGGAGGGAAGAATGGGAGGATACAAGGGATGGGATAACCATTGAGATGTAACAAGAATAAATTAATAATAAAAATTAAAAAAAATAAAAACATGAAAACTTAAATGCCACAGTTAGAATAAATAATTATTGCAAAAAGTAACAAAAATGATTGTTTAATGATACCAGTCTCCATTTAATAGTGTCTGTGGGGCAGATCTGAGCTCAGTTTATCGTTGAGAGAAGGAAAAGAAGATTCACCCTCAAGGAGTGAGTCAACCACAGCTAAAGTGGAACATTCATTATTTTCATTTAAATTTGGTCTTTATTTCATAGAATAAATACACAGAATTGCCTGTTTCATAAGAAAGATGTTATTTGTTATTAATAATGGTCAATTTAGAGCCAAGTTTAAGAAAGTGGCTTTTCTTGATTATCTTTCTATGTTATTACTACAGAGATAGATAAAATATTGACCATTTAAGTCTAAAGTGAGGTCTAGCAGACAGTATCTGATTTTGCAACCAAAGCAGTTTCTTAGTAAAATATCAATGATACTTTTTCTAGACTAGCAGGCCTTTATATTAGTGCTACTAAACCTGTAACAATCACTTCTACTCAAAAAAACCAAACCAATGCCAACACATTTTGAGAAGAAATGTAGTAAAAAATATTGTCTGGGGGCTCAAGATGTGGCTCAGTAGAGTGTTTGCCTGCCCACGGTTTACAATGTCCCTGTTCACCAAGTAAAGCCCACCGTCTACTTCATCAAATATTATCTGAGACTCAAGGTTTATTGTGGGGAAAGAAGGCTCTCTCCTCCCCATAGAATTCACCACTGGACACGCGGACTTAACTGCAGAACCTACATGGCCACTGTTGGCGCTCACCTCGCTGCCAGGACCTTCTGCAGTTTAAGGGTGGTCTTCGAGGCAGCTCTGCCCACCTCAGTGCTCATCTGCCAGAGTGGCCTGCTATTCTCAAAACAGCCACATGACTCAGGTGAGTCAAGCTGGGCCCTCATTACTGCTTGGCTCACCCAAGCCAACAATGCTTGGACCTTCCCGCAGAGAAGCATGCACTTCTGTCTCTGTGACCTAGAGGCCCCAATACCCCAGGACATAGAACCACAGTAATATTTTAAGAAACTAAATATAATTGGATATAAATCTCAGTATTTTATACTGTTCCCTGTCTATAAATTAACTGTGGCACTTTTGAACAATATCTATGCCACTTAAGAAAAACAAACTAGAATTGCTAAAACCTCCAGTTTATTCATCTAGCATTCTGATTTTTTCAACTGTAGGTCAGGACAGAACTGATATAAGCTGAGAGTTTGATCAGTGGATTAAAACAATGATTTACAGACACTTTTTAAGACACAGAAACAACTTTTATGAAGTCTTGGGTGCTAACAACTTTGATGATTTCCATAACGATGTGACTTACAACTTGGAAACACTGACAGATAATTTTCTCAAGTTGCTCCAATTTGCCTTAGCCGATTGCATCAAGTGTCAGAGCATAACCATGGCATTCCCATGCCTTGTCCTCTCAATTCCATCACTGAGATTCTCTTACTAAATCTTTCCTGGGATTTTTTCGTATTCTTTATTTTCCCTTTATATTTCTTCCCTCACATTTTCATTATACGGTTCCTTTATTTAGGAAAAGATGTCCTTGAATAAATTACTATGAGCTATACCATTGTAACATATCTTCATCTACTCCATACCATTTATAGACCACTGTCATAATACATGTAAGAAAATGTGTATGACGTAATGAAATGTTTCCTTTAGTGCTGGTGGATGAGATTGCTTTCTGGGTATAATATCCTTTGGGGAGGTGGATTCTTCTTGATTTTAGCTTATTACTCAGGAAAAGGTGTGCTATAAATGCACCTTTCAGTGTGCTGGATGAGTTTCTAAAGTCCACCCTGTCTTCCCACACAGCAACTTAACTTTTCACATCTTGTTCTCTCCAACCTTTCTGTAGTATTTCACACCACTAATTATAGTCTTTTCTAAATTCCACGGCCTACTCTCATGAATCTCCTTTCTTATTATACCATTTTAATACCTGTTTTCTGTGACAACTATGTGTTCTTGTTTCCCTATAGAGATGCTGTCAAAGTTCATAATTTAAATTTATTCTTACTTGAGACCCAGAGATCATTTTTAAAATTTATACAAGAATGCTCATGTGAAATATCCAAATCTTCCTCACCCTTGAAGTCTGGAGTTGTGTTCACAAGTACCTTATATACTGTATACACTGCATTTTGTTAATTCAATATACTCAAAACCAAGTTTATATTCTAGGTCAACCAAGTAGCCAGTTGACTGAACATTTATAAAAGACTACTATAGTAGATGTTATTTCAGTAGATTACTCCAAAACATCTTCTTTTCCCAATGAGCAATATTGCTAAATATTTAATTTATCAATTTTGTTGATTCTTTATTTCTAATTTCTTGTCAAATTTTAAGTATTCAATTGATAATTATTTATTTCATACATGGCTTTCAAACATTGTATTTTCGGAGTCACAAAATCATAATCTCCAAATAAGAGAGATCTTCAGAAATCATTTTGTTAGTGTACCATTTATCATTATCCAAATCTTTAATACTTTTTATTGCTTACCACATTTTCCCTAGTATTCAAGATCTCTCAACAAGTTTATAATGATGTAAGTACCACCTGAGCCACCTTAGGAACAACCGTGCCCAACCCTAAACTAGTATCAGAGTGTTACTATGCGTTTGTGAAGCGCCACGGAGCCTCATTCTTCATCTCCTTCTGTCTCTTGGGAACTGCTGCAACACAGTTCAACCTCATCTTATCTTTTCTTATTTGTCCTATTTACTTATTCTCATTCATCATTCCAGAGACACATGGAGATTTGTTGATCGTTTAAAAGCTCGCTTGTGTTTATACTTATGTCTTCAGCCATATTGCTTCCCTATCTTGGAAAGT